>NC_140073.1:32132963-32622963 GCF_964194135.1 Talpa europaea
TTCCTACTTTTGTGGGTTTGGGAATGGTGGGACATATACTGTCCTGGCAGCAATTCTGTCTTTTTGTGGCCCAAATGAGGTAGACCATTTTTTCTGTGATTTTGCCCCTCTAGTGAAACTTTCTTGTTCTGATGTCTCCATCATACAAATTATCTCCTCCATCTTTGCTGCATTAGTCATTTTGTCTACAGTATTAATCATCTCTCTCTCTTACATCTTCATCCTCACCACCATCCTGAAGATGCGCTCCACAGAAGGACGACACAAGGCTTTATCCACATGCACCTCACACCTTACAGCTGTCACTCTCTACTATGGAACCATTATCTTCATATATGTCTTGCCCAAATCTGTCTACACAACTCACCAGAACAAAATCGTATCTGTGTTCTATACGGTAGTAATTCCCATGTTGAACCCCCTGATTTACAGTCTGAGGAACAAAGATGTCAAGGAGGCTTTGAGAAAGGCAACTGTCAGAATATATTCTTAGTATCCTTCTTTTTATTGCAGTTAGGAACTACCAAAGCTTACTCCTTTTACTAATATCATCGTTCTTCTAATTCACTCTTTTAAACACTAATAAACCAATGGGCAGATTCTTGGATTCAGTTATAGTGGTGACAATAATTAACAATATTTTTAAACACCTATAGGTGCCAAACACTCTATTTACCAAACAATAAATCTCACTTACCGTGCAAAGTACTTATTACTTAGAACAGTAGCTATGTAGATAGTAATTTTCTTAGTATTACATAGAAAGGTATACTATTTAAGGCACAATTCTAAACACATCTCATATATTTAGTGATTTATTTCTCACAAATATTCTATAAAGTCATATTATTATCTTTATATAATAGCTCAATCACCTGGAACACAGAGAAATTAAGAAGTTGATCAAAATCATGAAGGTAAGAAGCTGTTTGACTAGTTTTTAACATTAAATTCTGGACACAAATCCATTGTGGTTCTCCATTTAATTGTCACAGCATTTCCATGAAATAGTAGCATACATATCCCTTGATTGACAGAATGGAATACAGCATCTTAGGGAATTCCGTAGTTTATTCAGAGATATGTGCATGTACGTCCACAGGTTACTGATCTAGAGCGTCTGAATAGGGCCAAGAGCCCAATATTTTACTTTCCAGTGTTTTGAATAAATGCACCCACCATATGTCTAGCTAGTTATGGTTCTAAAACAAGGTAAAATAAAACCTGGGACCCTGATATAAACTGTTCCCATCTTTTAGGAAATCAGGTCTGGAATCCACACTCACATGATTTGGTGGGATGTCTACACATAGTTACACACATAATAAAAACAAATTATCCACTTGTCATTATTCATCACTGTGTGTCTTTGTTTGGTGGAATAATTATAAAGGTGTATTGTAAGTTCTGGGCATAGCATTTAATATCTTTATCATAAGACTACTACCATAGTCTGGATTTAAAAATCCATTAAAAAACTAGAAATACTATCAATATTGTACTAAAATTTCTAATTGGACAATGACCAAGTCTTATTTACATCATCATCATGTACCAGAAAGCCCAACTCAAGCTTTACTAGAGCACCTACTGTTAGGGGGAGATGATGTCTTGAGCTATGTAGCGGGGTTGCTCTACAACACTACTAGAGCCTTTGAAAGAAAGATCTTTATCATAAAAGTGCTTGCCTCAGTGCCGAGGAATGAGAGAAGTGAAGACGGGAGATAAAATGGAAAACTTTTAAAAATGGAAAAAAATTATTTTAAGTAAAAAATGTAGTGTAACTATGATATTATGCAAATTTTACCAAAAATTACAAAACAAAGATTGAAAATAACAAAAATAAATTAAAACATGAAAATTACTACAAAATGGGTAAAAGAAAACATTTCCTATACTTATAAATTTGACAAAAACACATTTTGTTTTTTCCCATAGCAACTGATTAAAAAGCCAGTGTTTTCTAATTCTGAACCACAACTGGAAGTCCATTTTAATTTATATATGACAATAATGAACTGAGGTAGTTCAGACTTCACATGTTTAAGGACTCAGTCCCACAAGACTTCCTTCACTGTAGACACCAAATGCATGTAATGGGTCCCAAGTGTGCCCATGCTTACATCCAACATATAGTGAAAAATCATTTTATACAGCTCTCCATGAATCAAATTTTAATGAAAAGTTTATAAAACTAGAACCACTAAAGACTAAAAGAGAAAAACAAAAAACAAAAAACATGTTTTTTCGACATGACACATAAAATAACAAACTGCTATAAAAAAATAAATTATTACCCTCAATTTCTGTCCTTAGTGCATCGTGGGTTAATAATAAAACAATAATAATTAATGATGTTAATAGTAAACTCAATAGTTTCTTTTGAGTGATAAATACTCAAATATTCTGAATATAGAGGAATCAAGTTCTCTGATTTCAGATATTTAGTCCCTAGTGTAATGTCACCATCTAATGTCGTCAGTGCACCTACTGGTCTAGAGAATTTGAGCTAGGTAATGAAGCATGTATACTCTAAGCCCAAGAAGTCCAACTTGTGAAACTCCAAATAAGTATCAAGTTGAAAAATGTGGACTGATTCCATGTCATAGGAAAACAGTCCTGAGCACCACAATCACGTCATTTCCTGGAATTCAATCCATATTTAAACACATTTTAAAAACAAACGGTTCCATTTGGCATAATGGTTAATATCCATTTGTAGAAATCTTCATTTGTAGGAAGACATTTTTATCTAATCATTGCCATTCATGTGTTGTTAACAATCACAGTTCTTAGTCAGGATTTATAAAAAATAGTGCCACTAAAGAGTCTAAAAATGTTGTCAAAGATTAGTTAAGGTTTCCTAGGTCATACAGCTCAAATGAAGGTGAAGAAAGTTTAAGCCCATGTAGTCCAGCTCTAGAGTATGGTCTTAAGGAAAAACCAGACCCACTCCAAGCCCCTCCAAGGCAGTCTTCAAAGCTGGCAGGAGTATGATTTGTATTTTATACAGACAAATCCAGGTCAAATCAGTTGCACATCATTAGTGATAGAGAGGAGGGAGGGGCGAGATGCTCAGTGAAAGCGTATGTAACTAACAGAGAGGCACCTACTGAATGACAGAACATGTTTGCACATCAAACATCTGACAAGGACCTGATAATAAAGATGCACAAAAAGCTCATACAACTCAACAAAAAGAAAACAAGTAAGGCAATCTAATAAGGGGCAGGACAGCTGAAAAAAAAAGCCCTTCTCCAAAGAAGACATGCATGGCCAACAGGCACATGAAAAAATACTCATCCTCACTTATCATCAGGGAAATACAAATCAAAACATGAGATACCATCTCACACCTATCAGAATGGCCCATCTCAAATGACCAGAAACAACAGGTGCTGCGAGGTTGTAGAGAAAGAGGAACCACTTTACACTGTTGGTGGGAATGGAAACTGGTCCAGCCCCTGTGGAGAACAGTATGGAGGTTTCTCAAAATATTACAAGTGAAGCTACCATATGACTTGGCAACTTCAGTTCTTGGTATGTACCTGGAATCTCATTGAAGGTCTATCTGCACTCCCTACGTTCACTGCAGCACAATTTGTAATAGCCACCTGTGGACGACCTAAGCACCCCAAACAGATGATTGGATTTGGAATTTTGGTATAAATTGTTTGGTATAAATTGTTCCATTGTCTGGTATAAATAAACAAAGGAATACTACTCAGTATCAGTAAAGATGTACCCTTGCCTTTGTAATAACTTTGATGGGACTGGAAGGGATTATGCTAAGCAAAGTGAGTCAGGAGAAAGACATATAATGGATGGTGCCACTTAGATGTGGAATATAGAGAAAGAGAACAAAACAGGACATCTAATTGTGGAACTGAGTCTTCCAGATGGAAAGGGCCTCAGGGGGAGGAGATAACAAAGTGGGGGAGGAGCACCTTGGACTATTATGGAGGTCAAGGGAAGTCTGGTGGTGGATGTGGTGTGGGAATAGTGCTGGGGGGACATCCTACACCTCTATGAGAAACAACACTGTACGCCAACGATATCTCTAAAATTTTAATCTATTTATTTGTTTGATATGGTAATTGTTTCTTTACTTTAAGCCATTTATACTTATGAATGATTTCAAAGGGATTCTCTTCTTCAGATAGTGAAGGAAATCATACATGAAAAGGACACTTCTAAGAGAAAGTTGGGTTCATTCTGGAATGTAATATGTATTTACTATAGAAAATCAATAAACTAAATTCCAAACGCTAGTAGATTGAAAATAAATTCAGAATAGACATAATTTTCAATATCCATGTAAGATTTTAAAAATCTTAGCCAAAAATCTTATTTATTTAATTTTTTATTCATTTATTTATACAAGCACTGGGTACAGTCAGAAGCGCGGTAGGGTGAGAGAATTCACCAGAGGCAGAGCAGAGAGCAGAGCAGAGCAGGCAGATTGATGAAGTACACTGCTGAGGGGAGCAGCGGGCGGCAGGAGAGGTCTGCGCGCCATGTGGGACCCTCCTCCGGTGGCTGGGGAGCAGCCAGGGATCGAACTGGTGCTGCAGAGGCTGCAGGCAGCTTTGCAACCCAGCGCTCAACCGCTGCACCACTGCGGAAGCCCGTTAGCCAAAAATCTTTCTTCTCTAGTGAGAAGAAAACAGATTGATGTAGGAAGAGCATATTTAGGTTTGAAATTTCAAAAAATTTTCCTTTGTGTCTCAGAAGAAAGAGATACCTCTTATCAGTATTGCTATTTTTTCTGGTATGGTGGCACTATCCAGTCACTAGAGTAAGGTAAGATGGGCATAAGCCAATACAGTGCCATAGAAAAAAAAAAAACTATTGATGGAGAAAAAAAGAAAGTACAGGAATATTTTCAGAACTAATGACATCTCCAGTAAGTTTGGTGAAAACAAAACCAACATAAAATTCAATTATTTTTCTTTATATTGGCAACAACGAAATAGAAAATGAAACTTTATAAATATTTTACAACAAAATAAAATAATTGCAGGGGGAGGGTGTGAAATGTCCCAGAGAACACACACACACATACACACACACTTGTGAACATAATAGGAAAATGTTGAAAAGTAAACCTGTAAACAAGAGAAAAATAACTGCTTTGGGGCACAGGAAGCAGTGATATCGTTAAAGGCTGGTTTCTCTTCAGAAATCATGGGATGATTTATTCAGACTTGTACAAGGGAAAATAAACATTCAATCAAGATTTTTAAAACTGAAAAATTTTCCATCAATTATAAAGGGTAAAGAAATTTTCAGATAAACCAACTTGAGAAAATTTGTTACCCAGGAATCTGAACTTTCATAAAAGAGTCAAAAATTTTCAGCTGTAAGAAATAATTTTAGGCTTAAAATTTGATGTATATAAAGGAGGGACATATAATGGAAACCAAAATATGTGTGTGTGTGTGTGTGTGTGTGTGTGTTTGTGTTTTAGCTGTTAATTGGTAATATTTTCTTTTTCATAGTTTGGGAGCTTGCACAAATTACATAATTGTGTAACCAACTCATTATATACAATGAAGTATATTGAAAAGTTCATACTTTTCAAGTATGAACCTGTATGTCCAAACTGCAGGATTTGCATTTTTAAAAACCTGCAGTATAATAAATTTCAATATAATGAGCACATCCATTTAAAATGTACAATTTGATTATATTTATCTACTACATACAGCCATAGCTTTACTGTTCTCCCAATGGTGCACATAGTGTTACTATTATTGAAAAGTGCATAGTGGGTACTTTGAGAGGGCGGAGCAACATGGCGGTGAGGAGACGCTGCAAATAAGATCTCCCATTAAAAAAAAGTTAATAGGGAGGAAAAGCGGCAGGTCCCAGTGAGAACTGGGACACAGAAGATAAACGGACGACTCCAGCAAACTGCCCGAAGAAGAAAGTTGCCATAAAAGAGGACCAGAAGGGAGGAAAGCGCAGAACCCTGCTACCCTCCCCCGCCCACGAAGTCGGCACTCTCCGACCAACAGAAAGGAGGGAAAAAACAAACTAAAATGACCAACAAGAACAAACTACGCATCAAGCGGGACTGGGAGTGGAAAGGAACTATTTCAGCCACCACACCCCGTGAACTGGAGCTATGGAGAACCCTGCAGGATTGGCCATGGCGGTGAGTGAGCGAACGGCTCCAGGCACCATTCCATTAGAGAACAACAGAGACTCTGGAGACGAGCACACAGCCCCGGGCCGGCCAGTAAGCTTGCTCGGAAAAGCGGGCTTGCTTGAAAAGCAAACATGGGTCCTGGCTGCCCAGGTGCCCGTGCCTGCGACCTAGGCTTTCGGGGAGACGCGCGGAGGCCCTCCCTGAGGTGAAAGTCCCTTACTGAGGAATCAGGAACCAGGCACCCAGGCACGGGAGAGGGGTGCAAAAGGAGCCATTCCTGCGGCCACTGAACTGGGCTACAGCCTGCGTCCTGGACCTGAGGACTTTGGAACTGAGACCCAGGGCACGAAATTCGGGGCGTGGGTCCTCCACGTCGGTGGGGCACAAGGCAGACATAGCACCCCAAAGCCTTTGAGGTTTACCCTACCATTCCCACTCTGTTCCCGGTCCCACGGGATGAAAACACAGCCCCCCAAGGACAATAGGAGAGATCTCTGGCGCCACCTAGCGACCGGAAAAAAAGTCACTAACGCCATAGAACAGGGAAATTTCTTCAAAAAGACTGCTTGAAAAGGGCAGAAGGCTCCCGGAGGAGCCAGTGGCCAGCTGGAAAGTTTGCCCATGCCAGGCCCCTTTCGACCAGCAGTCTGAGCCCACAAGGGGAGCAGGCACCCACGGCCGGGGCAGACCAGGCACGCAGAAGAGTGTGCCTGAGACCAGATGCGCAGGGACTGCGTCCTGCATCGCCATTTTAGAACAGGGACATTTCTTCAGTAAAGACTGCCTGAAACTAGCAGAAAGCTCTCTCAGAAGCCAGAGATGGCTCCTGGAGGAGCCAGAGGGGAGCGGAGAAGTTCACCCAAGATGCGAGCCAGTCCCAGCAACACAGTGTCCCAATGCATACAACAAATTAGAAAACAGACAGTAAGAAGTAGAAGAACCACACGCAACCTAACAACTCCTCAGGAAAAAAGCACACCACAAAAAGAAAACCACCCCCCAGATTGCAATGACAGTAACTTGGAAGAACTTCTGAGCCTTCCAGAAAGAGAATTTAAAATTGCCATGATTAAAAAATTGACAGAACTCATAAAGGAAAACAATGATATGAGAAAAATAATCAACGATCAGAAGAATGAAATTGAGTCCCTAAAGGGGGAAGCAAAAGAAATGCAGGAGATCAAAGAATTAATGGAGGAACTAAAGAACTCTGGGAAAAGCAATGAAAGCAGAATAGATGAAATGGAAGAACGAATAAGTTCTCTTGAAGACACAGAAATAAAAAGAACCAAAACAGAAAAGGAAAGAGAACTATGAAGGAAAAAGAACGAAGAAAGATTTCGGAAACTATCTGACTCCATGAGGAAAGGAAATATAAGAGTTATAGGAATTCCAGAAGGAGAGGAGAGAGATGTAGGAACAGAGAAAATATTCCAGGAGATAATTGAAGAGAACTTCCCAAATGTGAAGAAGAAGCTGAAAATTGATATACAAGAAGCAAGAAGAACCCCAAACTTCCATGACGAAAGGAAAAATACAGCAAGACACATAATAGTAAAGCTCCCAAGAATCCAGGACAAGTTAAAAATAATGAAGCTGACAAGAGGGAAGAAACAGATAACATTCAAAGGAAAACCAATCAGGCTGACATCAGACTTCTCTCAAGAAACACTATGGACAAGGAGAGAGTGGAGGGACATAGTCAACAGACTCCAAGAGAACAGATGCCAACCAAGAATACTCTATCCCGCAAAGCTCTCCTTTCTCTATGAAGAAAGAATAAGGACCTTCCCAGACAAACAGAAACTCCAGAATTTCATTACGACTAAACCCCCACTCCAAAAAATACTACAAGGAATCCTAAAGCCAGAACATCAGAGGGACGAATAACAACGAAAGAAGACCAAAAAAAAAAAAGTTATTAAAAGAATAAATAAATAAAATCAAAGGAAAGACAAACACAATGGCAAATACAGATGCTAACATATCAATATTAACTCTAAATGTCAATGGACTAAACTCGTCAATAAAAAGACACAGAGTTGCAGCCTGGATTAAGAAACAAACCCCAACCTTTTGCTGTCTCCAGGAAACACATTTAGCTACAAAAGATAAAAATAGACTTAAAGTTAAAGGATGGAAAACAATCCTACAAGCAAATGGACCAAAAAAGAAAGCAGGAACAGCTATACTTATATCAGATAAAACAGATTTCAAACTCAAAAAAATAAAAAGAGACCCCAATGGTCATTACATTATGATCAAGGGGACAATACTTCAAGAAGAAATAACACTCATTAACATATACTCACCAAACGAAGGAGCACCAAAATATATCAGACAACTGTTGTCCTCTCTGAAACAGACATCAGAGAAAACACAGAAGTAGTGGGAAACTTCAACACACCACTATCAATAATGGATAGATCAGCAAGACAAAAAATAAGTAAAGAAACTAAAGCTCTAAATAAGGACCTAGAGCATTTCGGCTTAACAGACATATATAGAACACTAAACCCCAAAAAAACAGAGTACACATTTTTCTCAAGTGCACACGGATCATTCTCCAGGATCGATCACATGCTGGGGCACAAGACAAACATCAACAGATACACCAAGATTGAAATCATACCAACCATCCTTTCTGACCATGAAGGCATCAAACTAGAAATAAACCATAAAAAGAAGGCAAGGAACTTTCCTACCTCATGGAGATTAAAAACCACAGTACTGGAAGACCTCTGGACTAATAGGAGATCAAAGAAGAAATTAAAAAATTCTTTGAATTGAATGACAAGGAGGACACCAATATACTAAACGTATGGGATGCAGCAAAAGCAGTAATAAGAGGAAAATATATAGCAATAGAAGCTCACATCAAGAAACAAAAAAGAACTCAAAGAAAGAACTTAATCTTGAAGCTCAAAGATCTAGAAAAAGAATAACAAAAAAACCCCAAAACCAGTAGAAGAAAAGAAATAATAAAAACCAAAGCAGAAATAAATGAAATTAAAACTAAAAAAACAATCCAAAAGATCAGTGAAACCAAGAGCTGGTTCTTTGAAAAAATCAATAAAATAGACAAACCCCTAGCCAGGCTCAAAAAGGAAAAAAGGGAGAAAGCACTAATAAACAGGATCATAAATGAAAGAGGAGAAATCACAACGGACACAGCAGAAATCAAAAGAATAATCAGTAACTACTATGAATAGTTATATGGAAACAAGTTCAACAATCTAGAGGAGATGGACAAATTCCTACAACTCTACAATCACCCAAAGCTAGATAAAGAAGAAATAGAACACCTAAACAGACCAATTACAAGCAGCGAAATTGAAATGGTAATCAAAAACCTCCCCAAAAACAAAAGCCCAGGACCTGATGGATTTACAAATGAATTCTACCAAACATTCAGAGACGAATTAGTGCCTATCCTTCACAAACTCTTCCAAAAAATTGAGAAGGAAGGCACAATACCAAACACGTTCTATAAAGCCAACATTACACTAATTCCAAAACCTAATGAACAAGGACACCACAAAAAAGGAAAACTATAGGCCAATCTCCCTACTGAACACTGATGCAAAAATCCTCAATAAAATTTTTAGCTATCAGAATCCAACAATGTATCCATAAGATAATTCACCACGACCAAGTAGGATTCATTCCAGGGACACAAGGATGGTTTAACATCCGAAAATCAATCAACGTTATCCAACACATAACAAAAAGAAATATAAAAACCATATGATAATATGGTGAGAAAGCTTTCAACAAAGTGCAACACCCATTCATGATAAAAGCCCTTGAAATTCTTGGGATACAAGGAACATACCTCAACATCATAAAGGCCATCTATGACGAGCCAACAGCCAGTATCATACTCAATGGTGAAAAGCTGAAAGCAATTCCATTAAGATCTGGAACAAGACAAGGATGTCCACTCTCACCACTGCTTTTCAATGTAATACTGGAAGTCCTAGCCAGAGCAATAAGACAAGAGAAAGACATCCAAGGAATCCAAATAGGAAAAGAAGAAGTCAAACTATCACTATTTCCAGATGATATGATAACATACATAGAGAACCCCAATAACTCCACAGAAAAACTAATTCAACTCCTCAATCAGTTCAGTAAAGTGGCAGGATACAAAATCAACACGCAAAAGTCAGTAGCCTTCCTATACACAAACAATAAATCTGAAGAAGAAGAAATAAAAGAAACCATCCCTTTTATTATCAAAACAAAAAATCAAATATTTGGGAATAAATCTAACAAAAGAGGTATAGGACCTACACAAAGAAAACTATAAACACTGTTTAAAGAAATAGAAGAAGACACAAAGAAATGGAAAGACATCCCCTGATCATGGATTGGAAGAATAAACATTATTAAAATGGCCCTCCTACCAAAAGCAATATACAGATTCATTGCTATTCCAATAAAAATTTCAATGTTATTCTTCAAAGAAATAGAACAATTATTGATGAAATTCATATGGAATCACAAAAAAACCCAAATAGCCAAAGCTCTCCTGAAAAAAAAAAGAAGGGAATGGAGGCATCACACTCCCAGACTTCAAACTATACTACAAAGCCATAATCATCAAAACTGCATGGTATTGGAACAAGAACAGACATACAGACCAATGGAATCGAATAGAAAATCCAGAAATAAACCCACAGATTTATGGTCAACTAATCTTTGACAAAGGAGCAAAGACTATGCATTGGAGCAAAGAAAGTTTGTTCAATAAATGGTGCTGGGAAAACTGGGTCGCTACATGCAAAAGAATGAAGCTTGACCACTACCTCACACCATACACAAAAATCAACTCAAAATGGATTAAAGAACTAGACATAAGACCTGAAACCATAAAATATATAGAAGGAAATATAGGCGAAACACTACGTGATTTGCACATCAAAGACATCTTTACAGACACATCACCCAAAGCAGTGATAGTGAAGGCAAAGATAAACAGCTGGGACTACATCAAATTAAAGAGCTTTTGCACAGCAAAAGAGACAATAACAAAAACAAAGAGAAACCCCACCAACTGGGAGAACATTTTTGCACCCAACACTAATGATAAAGGACTGATCACAAAAATCTGCAAAGAGCTGATGAGACTCAACAACAACAAAGAAAATAATCCAGTCAAAAAATGGGCAGAAGAGCTTAAAAGAAACTTCTCTGAAGAGGAAATGCAAATGGCCAACAGGCATATGAAAAAATGTTCAACATCACTTGTCATCAGGGAAATGCAAATCAAAACTACCATGAGATACCATCTTACACCAGTGAGAATGGCACATATTAAAAAAACTAGCAACAACAAATGTTGGCGAGGGTGTGGAGAAAAAGGAACTCTTCTGCACTGTTGGTGGGAGTGCAAACTGGTCCAACCACTGTGGAAAACTGTGTGGAGATTTCTGGACCTACTAAACATAGAGCTTCCATATGATCCAGCAATTCCACTCCTAGGTATTTACCCAAAGGACACAGAAACTTCCATTCCAAAGAACACCTGCATCCCTATGTTTATAGCAGCACTGTTTACAATAGCTAAGCTTTGGAAACAACCCAAATACCCAAAAATAGATGACTGGATCAAGAAGATGTGGTACATATATACCATGGAATATTACTCAGCATTCAAAAAAGATAAACACATGCAATTTGCAGCAACATGGATGGCGCTGGAAGGGATCATGCTCAGCAAAATAAGCCAAAAAGAAAAAGAAAAAAAAAGAAAAATACCGGATGGTCTCACTCATAGCAGGAATCTAGAAAACTTAAATAAGGGACCAGGAAAATGAATAACTATAAGAAAGTGAAAATCAAAATCAACAAAAAACTATGAACCAGAGACACTTTTAGGGGGGCGGGGGCGGGAGGGGAGGGATTGGGGTCAGAATGGGGGGCTGCAATTGTATGGGGAATATAACAATAAAATTTATATAAAAAAATAAATAAATAAAACTAATTACCCATAAAAAAATGGGGGGGTTGCAATTGTATGGGGAATATAAAAATAAAATTTATAATAAAAAAAAAAAGAAAAGTGCATAGTGTTACCAGGTCTGAAAAGAGCAGGGACTAACTTCCGTTCGTTGGCAGCCTGAATAAATCAGAAATTAAATGAAAGATGGACTCCTCTCAGCTTCTCAGGTGTATGTAGCGCTGGTATTGCCCCTGTCTGCAAAGAACAATAAGTTAGTTTATTGTTCTAGAAGGATTGAGCAAGGTTCAGATCCGCAAACAAACACAGTTTTGGATTTGGGAAACTGTTTCTTTTTATTTGACGTTGCAAACCTCTATCTCCCTTTCTAATAATTTAAGGACTTTTAAATGGGACTGGTTAATTTGGGAATCTGTATGTTGCAGAAAATTATTTTGCTGGTTGATGTTGAAGGTGAGTCCATTTGACAGCACATGATTTCAGAAGAGGCATGGGACAAGATTGGTGCAAGAAGTAGAAGAATTCAACCCTGAATCAAAACTAAGGATAGAAAATGATGGTTGCATATTACAAATCACCTCGAGAAGCCTTTTCTTACTAGAGCTTTTCAAAAGAACTTAGGAATGACAGATCCAATGTTAAACCTTAGAGACATGAACAGGAAGGATATTTAATGTGCTGCCTCAATGGAATGTGAATGTTTAGATGCTTCAGAAGAATTTTTACCTATTGTCCATTGAGGGATAGGGAAAAAAGTTCGACACTTACGTAACGAACAATACTGAATACACTGAATCCATTATAAAAATCACCTTTAATTTTTTTTAAGATTTATTTAATTATTTATACAAGCACTGGGTATAGTCAGAAGCGCGAGAGGGTGAGAGAATTCACCAGAGCCAGAGCAGGGAACAGAATAGGCAGAATGATGAAATACACTGCTGAGGGGAGCAGCGGGTGGAGCAGGAGAAGTCTGCGTGCTATGTGGGACCCTCGCCGGAGGTCAGGGATCAAACTGGCGCTGCAGAGGCTATGGGCAGCCTCCCAGCCCAGCGCTCAATCACTGCACCACTGGGGTAGGCCCAAATCACCTTTAATTTTTCTGTAACTACATAACCACTAGGTAAAATCACTTCATCAATCACTAAATCTAATATTTACCTTGCTTGCTATTTCTGCCTTAATTATAATGTTCTCCTTTATTTTAACTCAAAGGTGATTTGAATTGAAAATTACTTGGATTTCATCCTAGTCCACCAAGTTACAAATTATTCTCCATGGCAGATTTTTCTGAGAAACCAAGAACCATATATCATTAAGCAAGAGGGAAGGGATTGCCAAGGTAACCAGAGCATATAGATGCTCCTTTGGGGAAGCAACCTGGTCTTAATGAGTTACCTGGCTCAAGACGTCATTTCTGTACAAGCCCAAAACCCTTTCCTCAAAGGGCAAAAACAATAGGCCTAGGGGACTTGTCATGTCCTATAAAGTCCTGCTTTCTATCCCACTACACACAGACACCCACCCACATTCTCACAGCATGTAACTATTCCTTGACCAAGAGGTGCCTTCAATGGTTCACAATAACACAGCACCCTATAAAACAAACAGGGAAGGTCTGATTTATAAGGTTCTCTTTGGAAGTCATCACCAACTGTTTAGACTCTGTACGGTGAGTGCAAATAATGGATTTTGGTTAAATAATTTACCTTTTTATTCCACGAGAAATTGAAAAAAATTGTCACCAATATTAACTCATAATCCCTGTGAAAACCGTGGCCTCCACAAGAGATGCCCTGCAGAACGGTCACTCTGGGCATGCACTCAGGCTGCTCAGGGTTCCCAGGGGAGAAGGGCTGTGGATGGTGGGCAGGAGCCAAAGGCACTGGCAAGATTGGGTACTGACACTAGGAGAAGGAAATCAGGAAGGAGCCACCTCAAATCCTTCTAGATGAGTGTCATAGTCCTATTACATCATCCAAAGTGTCGCAGGCACTGAAAGGAAAGAATATTTGAGATCAGATTCCACATGCAAGTAGGCAAGTTGGAATGGGATGCCAGGAAGAACAGCTCTGGAAAAAACCCTTAATGGTCAGCAAGACGATGGGTTTGGAATCATCAGTTGGCATATTACTCTTCCCATGAAATTTTTAATTTTTAGGCTTTTAAATATTTTGAAGATGTTTTATGCTGCTATTCATCAAAATAGATTCTTAAAACATTCAGACCTGAAATAATGTTGCTTGCACAAAATTGTGTTTCCAAACATTAGCATCAGTAACACTGAACAGAAAATCTCAGATTCATGTAAACCTGATTCTATCTTCTTCTCCCTTTCTCCCCCAACATGAGTCTTAAAAATACAAAATCTGTAAGGAAGCAAATATAGGCAGATATAATTAAAAATTAATCAGAGATAGATTATGATGCTCCATGAATATCTTGCTAAGGAATTTCAATATTTTCTATCCATCATTACAATTACAAAATTGCTCAGGAGATTGGGAATAATTATTGATGTTAATTGAAAATTTAAATTACAAAATGAAAACACAATATGACTACATTCTACTTACATGTGCCCAAAATTAAAATCTCAAAATCAATAAAGAGTTATTGCTCAGTTAAAACATTGTGAGTCTTCCCACAGAAGTAATTATATGTCAAAAAAAATTAAATGCATACCAAAAAAGATCTGCAAATTTGTAGAATTTACCTGCAGGGATTGAACAGTTGTTATTTATCTGAAGTAAATAGAAATGATGTTTACAAGTGAAATTTTTAGGTCACTAAAATAAGTCTGATTAATGTTTTTGATTTTATAATATTTGAATGAGATATTTTAGTAATATTTTCATACTTCTATTTAATCACTCTGATAAACACAACTTTATTTCCTAATTTTCAGAGTATTTTTATGCCTTGAAATCATTGTATTGACTATGGTAATTTCTTTGACCTTATTCTTATTGTAATTGATTCTTTTTTCTTAGAACTGCCTGGAATCACTGGAACTCTGCCTTGGACACAACTCTATGGCCAAATATGGAGAAGGTGTGAACTCAACAAAATGATGAGAAACAATGAGTGCTTGCCCCCAAATGTTTATTCAATTTGCAAAACTACTAGATTTAACTGTATAAAGTTATGAACAGTGAAATGTCTGAAATTGGCATCAGTTAATTTAATTTAAGGTATGCTACAGAATGATTTATTTGCAGATCTCAAAAATTCTGTTTTTAGGAATTACAGTGTGATAAGATTTTATATTGACACAAAAGTTCTAGAATTAAAAGTTATCTATATGTTTTAAAAGCTATATTAAAATATATACAAAGAAAAATAAATCACCTAGAAATAAACCATCCAATTGATAATAGTTAATTGTGTGATATTGTTAGTGGCCTGATTTGAGACAAATTCTTATTTGGAATATTCCAGAGTTTTCTCAAATATGGTTATGTTATTTGTTAAGAAACAAGTTATTGCTTATAAACTCTTTTATTGACGTAACATTGAGGTATAACGTCACATAGGCTTCTGATGTGGATGATTATAAAATCTACACACTATTATATTCTCTGCTGAAGGTCTAACTCCATCTTTCACCAAGCAAATGACACCTTGTAGCTTGATTCCCCACCCTTTCTTGCTTCTCTTGGTAACCACTAATTTGATCTTTTAGCTTCAAATTTTATTTTTGTTTAATTTAGATCATTTGTTTGTTTCATTATGTACCAAAGAGAAGTAAAATCACATGGTGTTTGTTGTATTCATTTGACTCTACTTTCTTCATTGTCTTATCTATACAAGGACTGTTTTTTTCTAAGATTTATTTATTTATTTAAGGATACAAGGGCTGGGATGTAGGCCAGACCTGGGGGGATGAGATATTTCACTGAGACAGAGTAAGGGGCATGGCCATCTGCTCCCCTCTGCTCTACCCCACTAAGATGTCTCCCAGAGTCTTCAAACTCTTAGTGGGAGCTTCCTACTTTTGTGGATTTACAATTGGTGGGACATTTACTGCTTGCTCAGAGAGTCTGTCTTTCTGTGGCCCAAATGAGGTAGACCACTTTTTCTGTGACTTCAACCCTTTAGTGAAACTTTCCTGTTCTGATGTCTCCATGATTAAAATTATCTCTTCCATCTTTTCTGGATTTGTCATTGTGACTACTGTAGTAGTTGTCTCTCTCTCTCTCTCTTACATCTTCATTCTCACCACCATCCTGAAGATGCGCTCCACAGAAGGACGACACAAGGCCTTATCCACCTGCACCTCCCACCTCACAGCCGTCAGTCTCTACTACGGAACCGCTACCTTCATATATGTCTTGCCCAAATCTGCTTACACATCTATCCAGAACAAAATCATATCTGTGTTCTATACAGTGGTGATCCCCATGTTGAATCCCCTGATTTACAGTCTGAGGAACAAAGATGTCAAGGAGGCTTTGAGAAAGGCAACTGTTAGAATATATTCTTAATATCCATCTTTGTATTGCAGTAAGGACCCTCCAAAATCTTATTGCTTTTATGAGAATCATAGTTCTTCTAATTCTCTCTTTTAGACACTTATAAACCAATGGATAGATTCTTAGATTCAGTGATAGTGGTGATAATAACTATAAATATTTTTAAACACCTGTAGGTGTGAGGTAGTGGTCAAGCTTCATTCTTTTGCATGTAGCGACCCAGTTTTCCCAGCACCATTTATTGAACAAAATTTCTTTGCTCCAATGCATAGTCTTTGCTCCTTTGTCCAAGATTAGTTGACCATAAATCTGTGGGTTTATTTCTGGATTTTCTATTCGATTCCATTGGTCTGTATGTCTGTTCTTGTTCCAATACCATGCAGTTTTGATGATTATGGCTTTGTAGTATAGTTTGAAGTCTGGGAGTGTGATGCCTCCATTTCCTTCTTTTTTTTTTCAGTAGAGCTTTGGCTATTCGGGGTTTTTTGTGATTCCATATGAATTTCATCAATAATTGTTCTATTTCTTTGAAGAATGCCATTGAGATTTTGATTGGAATAGCATTGAATCTGTATATTGCTTTTGGTAGGATGGCCATTTTAATAATGTTTATTCTTCCAATCCATGAGCAGGGGATGTCTTTCCATTTCTTTGTGTCTTCTTCTATTTCTTTTAACAGTGTTTTATAGTTTTCTTTGTATAGGTCCTTTACCTCTTTTGTTAGATTTATTCCCAAATATTTGATTTTTTTTGTTTCGATAATAAAAGGGATGGTTTTTTTGATTTCTTCTTCTTCAGATTTATTGTTTGTGTATAGGAAGGCTACTGACTTTTGCATGTTGATTTTGTATCCTGCCACTTTACTGAATTGATTGATGAGTTGAATTAGTTTTTCTGTGGAGATTTTGGGGTTCTCTATGTATATTGGGAGAACATTTTTGCACCCAACACTAATGATAAAGGACTGATCACAAAAATCTGCAAAGAGCTGATGAGACTCAGCAACAACAAAGAAAATAATCCAGTCAAAAAATGGGCAGAAGAGCTAAAAAGAAACTTCTCTGAAGAGGAAATGCAAATGGCCAACAGACATATGAAAAAATGTTCAACATCACTTGTAATCAGGGAAATGCAAATCAAAACTACCATGAGATACCATCTTACACCAGTGAGAATGGCACATATTAAAAAAACTAGCAACAACAAATGTTGGCGAGGGTGTGGAGAAAAAGGAACTCTTCTGCACTGTTGGTGGGAGTGCAAACTGGTCCAACCACTATGGAGAGCTGTGTGGAGATTTCTGGACCTACTAAACATAGAGCTTCCATATGATCCAGAAATTCCACTCCTAGGTATTTACCCAAAGGACACAGAAACATCAATTCCAAAGAGCATCTGCACCCCTATGTTTATAGCCACACTGTTTACAATAGCTAAGCTTTGGAAACAACCCAAATGCCCAAAAATAGATGACTGGATCAAGAAGATGTGGTACATATATACCATGGAATATTACTCAGCATTCAAAAAAGATAAACACATGCAATTTGCAGCAACATGGATGGCGCTGGAAGGGATCATGCTCAGCGAAATAAGCCAAAAAGAAAAAGAAAAATACCGGATGGTCTCACTCATAGCAGGAATCTAGAGAACTTAAATAAGGGACCAGGAAAATGAATATAAGAAAGTGAAAATCAAAATCAACAGAAAACTATGAACCAGAGACAGTGTTTGGGGGGTGGGGGGCGGGAGGGGAAGGATTGGGGTCAGAATGGGGCGTTTGCAATTGTATGGGGGAATATAAAAATAAAATTTATTATTTAAAAAAAATAAAAAAAATTTAAAAAGATGTGATAATGTTAAAAAAAAAATAAAAAAAAAATAAACGCCTGTAGGTGCCAAACACTCTATTTACCAAACAGTAAATCTCACTCACCATGCAAAGTACTTATTATTTAGAACAGTAGATACCTAGATAGTATTTTTTTTTAGAATTGCATAGAAAACTATACTATTCTAAGGCACTATTCTAAACACATCTCATATATTAAGTGTTTTATTTCTCAGAAATATTCTATGAAGTCATGTTATTATCTCTATATTATGAATCAATCACCTGGAACACAGAGACATTAAGAGTTACCCAAAATCATGCAGATAAGAAGCTGTAAGACCAGTTTTTGAATATTAAAGTCTGGACACAAAACCACTGTGATTCTCCATTCATTTGTAGCACCAAACCCATCATCAAGTATAAATATCCCTTGATTGACAGAATAGAATACAGAGTCTTAGGGACTCACTGTAGTTTATTATTTATTTATTTATTTTTTATAGAGGCATGTTTTATTTATTTACTTGTTTGTTTGTTTGTTTATACATGTACTGGGTATAGTCAGAAGCGCGGGAGGGTGAGAGAATTCACCAGAGCCAGAGTGGGGAGCAGAGCAGGCAGAAGGACCGAAGTACACTGCTGAGGGGAGCAGCGGGCGGCAGGAGAAGTCTGCGCACCATGTGGGACCCTCCTCTGGTGGCCGGGGAGCAGCCGGGGATCGAACTGGCACTGCAGAGGCCGCGGGCAGCCTCGCAACCCAGCGCTCAACTGCTGCGCCACCAGGGAGGCCCGGGACTCACTGTAGTTTATTCAGAGATCTGTGCATAAGTCCACAGGTTACTGATCTAGAGCATTTGAATAAGGTGTGAAGCCCAATATTTTACTTTCTACTGTTTTGAATAAATGCTACCCACCATAGGTCTAGCTAGTGATGATTCTAAAACAAGGAAAAATAAAACCTGGGTAACCTGAACTGTTTCCCATCTTTCAGGAAATCAGCTCTGGAAACCACACTCACATGATTTGATGGGATGTCTATACATAGTTACACACATAATAGAAACAAATTATCCACTTGTCATTATTCATCACTGTGTCTTCATGTTGGAACAGAATAAGAAAGGGTATCTTCATGTTCCAAGCACAACATTTAATCTTTTACTCTCTTAATCATAAGCCTACTACCATAGCCTGGATTTAAAAATCCATTAAAAACTAGAAATCTTATCAATATTGTACTAAGCTTCTCATTGGGTAATGAGCTAGTTCTTATTTACATCATCATCATGTACCAGAAAGGATGAGGAGATATTTTCTGAAGTTCAACTCAAAGCTTTACTAGAACACCTACTTAGATGTTGGAGACCCCTAAGGCTTGAGGTGCTGAGACAGGGAGAATGTCAGGGTCGTGACTGGAAGACTAGTCAACACAGGCTGGAAGACTGGCCTGTGACCAGACCACAGTGTCCTTTCTTGTGTCAGCAAAGCTAAGCCTGAGAAACAGGCAAGAGTAGAGAGGGAGTAGAATATACCTGATAAAGCAGAACTTTGTCAGTGAATGTGTGCCCTGACAAGGCTAAATACTGAGAGAATGATTCATTGTCCAATAACTACAAGGAGGAGAGGGGGCAGTTTGTTCAATAAAAATGAGTTGCACTGGGCCTCCCCTGGTGGCACAGGCAGTTGAATGCGGCACTGTGAATCTGTCCACAGCCTCTGCAGCGCCGGTTGGATCCCAGCTGGCTGGTGAGGGTCCCAAATGGCGCGGCAGACCTCTCTTGTCATGCCCGCTGCTCCCCTCAGCAGTGTATTTCGTCAGTCTGCTTGTTCTGTTCCCTGCTCTGTCTCTGGTGAATACTCTCACCCTCCTGCGCAACTGGCCTGAACTCCGGATCTTGTATAAATAAATAAATAAATCTTTAAAAAAAAATGAGTTGCACTGTGAATGCCTTGAGGAAGGAAATTCTACGGGGACTCAATCTGAGGGGGTGGGGGGAAGCAAATATTGTCTAAAAAATGTAAAAAATGATAAATGTTAAAATAAAAAATAAAGAAATAAATAAAACTAGTGCAAATAAATAAATAAATAAAAATGATTTGCACAGGGCACTTGGGAACTCTCAGGGTAACAATGGGACAAAATGAAAACAATTTAACTGCCTGGTAAAAGGTCTACAGACACAGAGTCTCTGAAGTTTTCAGTGAGTCTTTCCATTTTCTCTTAAAAACATAGATAACATTCTCACTCCACCTCAGAGCAATTATAAGAAACAACTTAGAGCTCTTCTACTAACCCTGGGATATGATGTGTCCGATAAAGAGCTCACTCAATTTCTGAAGGCAATTAAGACCTATTGTGACAACATTCCTCAATAAGGAATCTTAAATTTAAAAATTTGGAAAAATCTTGGTAGACACAGAGAGATTCAGAGGCAATGCCTGTCTCTCCTTTTGAATCACGAAATTTGTGTAAATGAGCTGTTCAGTCACTAGATGAAAACGTCTTCACAAGCCCAAAGCAGCCATCTATAACTCAGCCAGGGCTTGGCCTCCTCCCCTTCTTGAGTCGCCACCACAGTATGGGTGCGGCCGATACCCAAAAGCAAGACTACTGTCGCCAGTAGATTTCGAGCCACTCATAGAAAAATGTTTCATCAAAAACAAAAAAATTTCCTTTGTGTCTGAGAAGAAAGAGATGCCTCTTATCAGTATTGCCATTTTTCCTGGTATGATGTCCCTATCCAGTCACTATGGTAAGGAAAGATGCACATTAGGTAATAAATAATTGTGTAGAAAATAAGAAAGTGCAGATATATTTTCAGAATTAAAGACATCTCTAGCAAGTTTGATGAAAACAAAACCTTAAATAAGCAACAAGGAAATAGAAAATAAAACATTAAAAAATGTTCAATAAAATAAAATAATTATGTTGGGTGTGTGTGTGTGTAAAATGTGCCAGAGAACACACACACACACAGAGCTGTGAACATAATAGGAAAACGTTGAAAAGTAAATTTTAAAAACAAGAGAAAAATAACTGCTTTTGGGCACAGGAAGCAGTGATATCATTAAAGGCTGATTTCTCTTCAGAAATCATGGAATGAATTATTCAAGTTTGTAAAAGGGAAAATAAACATTCAATGAAGATTTTTTAAACTGTAAAATTTTCTATTAATTATAAAATAAAGAAATTTTCAGATAAACCAACTTGAGAAAATTTGTTACCCAGGAAGCTGAAATTTCATAAAAGATGAAATAAAAATTATAAGCTGTAGGAAATAATTCTAGGCTATAAATATGATACTATATGTCCCAACTGCAGGATTTGAGCTTTTAAATACCTTCCCTGAAGTATAATAAACTTCAATATAATGAGCACATCCATTTAAAATGTACAATTTGATAATATTTATCTACTAAATACAACCATGGCTTTACTGTTCTCCCGATGGTACACATGGTATTACCAGGATTGAAAAGTGCTTTTTGTGTTGGACAGCAGGGACTACTTCAGTTGTTTGAAAGCCTGAATAAATCAGTGATGAAATGAAAGATGAGCTTCCTCTCAGCTTCTCAGATCTTATGGAGTGCTGGTCACTCCACTTTCCACGTAGAACAATAAATTACTTTAATCTTACAGAATGATTTGAGCAAGTTTCAGGTGTGCTGACACAGTTTTGGATTTGGGAAACTTTCTTTTTATTTCATGTTGGAAACCTCTTTCCTTCTTTATAATAATTTAAGTATTTTATGAAATGGATGAATTTGGGAAGCTATATATTGCAGAGAAATATTTTGTGGTTGAAGTTGAAGGCGGATCCACATGGGAGCACACAATTTCAGAAGGGGCATGGGACAAGGATTGGCGCAAGAAGTAGAAGAGTTCAACCCTGAATAGAAATTAAGGATAAAAAATGATGGTTGCACAGAACAAATCACCTGGAGCTGCCTCTTCTTACCAGAACTTTTCAAAAGAACTTAAGAATGATACATCCCAACAGTAAGCCTTAGAGACATGAAAAGGAAGGAGATTTAATGTGCTGCCTCAATGAAATGTGTCTAGATGCTTCGGAGAGCTTTTTAATTGTTCTGTTGAGGGATAGGGATAAAAATTTGATATTTATGAAAGGAACAATACTGTGTATAATGAATTTCACTATTAAAATCACCTTTAATTTTCCTACAACTACATAACCACTAGGTAAAATCACTTCATCAATCACTAAATCAAATAATTTCTTTGCTTGCTATTTTTCCCTTCATTATAATGTTCTTTAATTTATCTCAAAGGTCATTTTAATTGAAAATTACTTGGACTTCATCCTAGTCTACCAAGTTACAAATAATTCTCAATGGTAGATGTTTCTGAGAAACCAACAATTTCATTTCAATAACAAGAGGGAAGGGATTGCAAATGTACCATAGCATATAGATGTTCCTTTGGGAGACAACCTACTTAATGAGTTACCTGGCTCAAGAAGTCATTTCTGTACAAGCCCAAAACCCTTTCCTCAAAGAGCAAAAAAACAGGCCTAGGAGACTTGTCATGTCCTATAAAGTCCTATTTTCCATCCACCACACACAGACACCCACCCACATTCTCACAGCATGTAACTGTTCTTGACCAAGAGGAGCCTTCCATGGTTTTCAATGCCAAGTATGCAGCACACAGCACCCTACAAAACTAACAGGGAAGATCTGATTTATAAGATTCTCTTTGGAATTCAGCAACAACTGTTCTGACTCTGAACGGTGAGTTTAAATGTATGGATTTTGTTTAAATAATTTACCTTTTTATTTCATGAGAAATTGAAAATATTTGTCACCAATATTAACTCTTGACCCCTGTGAATACAGTGGCCTCCACAAGAGATGCCCTGCAGAACGGTCCCTCTGGGCACCCACCAAGGCTGCTCCGGGTCCCAGGGGCGCTATGGATGGTCTGCAGGAGCCAAAGCCACTGGCAAGCTTCGGTATTGACACTATGAGAAGGAAATCAGGAAGGAGCCACCTCATCAAGCTTCTAGATTAGAGTCATTGTCCTATTTATTATTCAAAAAGACCCAGGCACTGAGAGAAAGAATATTTGAGATCAGATTCGCTGACCCAGTGGTCAAGCATGAAGGAGACACCAAAGGGAAGTGCTCTGGAAATAACCCTTAATGACCAGCAAGAAGAAGGGAAGGGAATCATCAGTTGGCATATTATTCTTCCCATGAAATTTTTGATTTTTAGGCTTTTAAATAATTTGAAAATGTTTTATGTTGCTATTCATCAAAGTAGATTCTTAAAACATTCAGACCTGAAATAACGTTGCTTGCACAAAATTGTGTTTCCAGAACATTAACATCAGTAACACTGAGCAGAAAATCTCAGAATCATGTAAACCTGATTCTATCTTCGTCTCCCTTTCTCCCCCAACATGAGTCTTAAAAATACAAAATCTGTAAGGAAGCAAATATAGGCAGATGTAATTAAAAATTAGGCAGAGATACATTAGCATGCTAAGAGTTTCAACTATATTCTATCCTTCATTACAGTTAAAAAGATTGCTCAGGAGATTGGGAATAATTATTGATGTTAATCGAAAATTTACATATGCAGTATGACCACATTCTACTTACATGTGCCCAAAACTAAAATCTCAAAATCAATAATGAGGTATTGCTCAGTTAAAACATTGTGAACCTTCCCTCAGATGTTAATTACATGTGGAAAAAAAATTAAATGCATACCAAAAAAGATCTGCAAATTTGTAGAATTTACCTGCAGGGGTTGAGGGGTTGTTACTTAGCTGAAGTAGATAGAAAGAAATGATGTTTACAAGTGAAATTTTTAGGTCACTAAAATAAGTGAGATTTATGTTTTTGATTTTATAATATTTGATGAGATATTTTAGTAATATTTTCATGCTTCTATTTAATCACTCTGATAAATGCAACTTTATTTCCTAATTTTCAGAGTCTTTTTATGCCTTGAAATCATTTTATTGACTGTGGTAATTTCTTTGACCTTATTATCTGCAGATAATTCTGTTTTCTTAGAACGGCCTGAAATCACTGGAACTCTGCATTGGACACCACTCTATGGACAAACATGGAGAAGGTATGAACTCAACAAAACAATGAGAAACAGCGAGCACTTAGTACTTTCCTTATAACAAATCAGGGAGATTAACTTACTTAGAGCACAAACTACACTTCTTTTGTATTATTGCCTTAAGATAAAGTTTAGGAATGACATTATCTTAAAAGTATACCATTGTTTCTTGCATTGTCCCCCAAATGTTTTTTCAATTTGCAAAATCACTAGTTTTAACTGTGTAAAGTTACGAACAATGAAATGTCAAAACAAGTGAATTAATTTTTTTAAATTTTTAAAAATATTTTAACATCATTTTTCATTTTTGCACAATGTATGCATTTTCATCTTGGTTATATTCCCCATACAATTTCCACCCTCTTTTTCTGACTCTTAGTGTGTTAATTTAAAATAAGGTCTGCTACAGAATGACTTATTTGCAGATCTCAAAAATTCTGTTTTTAGGAATTATACTGTGATAATTAAAAGTTATCTAAATGTTTTAAAAGCTGTATTAAAATATACACAAAGGAAAATAAATCACCCAGTAATAAATTACCCAGGTGATAACAGTTAATTTTGTGATATTGTTAGTGGCCTGACTTGAGACAAATGCTTATTTGGAACATTCCAGTGTTTTCTCAAACATGGTTATATATTTGTTAAGAAAAAAGATATTATTCATATTAATTTTATAAATATTTTTATTGATGTAACATTGCAGTATAACATCATCTAAGTTTCCCATGTGGATGATTATAAATCTGTATATACTATTATATTCTCTGCAAAGGTCTAACTCCATCTTTAACCAAGCAAATGCCACCTTGTAGCTTAATTTCCCACCCTTTCTTCCTTCTCTTGGCAACCACTAATTTGATCTTATAGCTTCAAATTTCATTTTTGCTTTATTTGGGTCATTCAATCGTTTGTTTCATTATGTACCACAGAGAAGTAAAATCACAGGGTGTTTTTCATCTTCATTTGACTCTACTGTCTTCATTGTCTTATCTCTATAAGGACTGGGTTTTTTTTTTTTAAGATTTATTTTATTTATACAAGGGCTGAGGTGTAAGCCAGAGATGTGGGAGGTCAGATGATTCACAGAGACGGAGTCGGGGACAGGGTGACAAATTGACTGAAATATACTGCTGAGGGGAGTAGCGGGAGAGACAGGAGAGGTCTGCTGCACCATGGACTGGGATCAAGCTCCCTGGCCTGGGATCAAACTCCTGCTTCAGTGGTTGCTGATAGCTTCATATTCTGAGACATAGCCCCTTGTTCTAAGGATGCACAGGGACTGGGTTATTTGAGACCACTGAAATAATCATGCATTCATTTCTCAACATGTTGCTTTTTTAGCCCATTTCATACCTAAGCATGATTGTCTGTCAAACATACAAAACACAGAGTAATTGAGAATATGAACAAGTTAGGAAGAATGAAACAGAAACAAGCAAGTAACAGAAGTCATAATCAGAAAAAACAATGACAATTCTGCTATCTTTAATAGGTGAGGTCAATACAATGATAGGAGTCTTGGATACAAATGAATCTTGATAGATGAGGAGAAGTAACACAAGATAGTGATGGTGGGAGGTGGGAGATAGCCGAGCAGGAGACAGAGAAAATCAAAGGCCAGAGAGGGTAGAGAACACTGAGGTGACTCTAAATAGTTCGGGAAGGTTGGATAAGTACAGATGTTGGATGAAAATATTCTCAGGGACAAGCAAAGAATCACATATATGTGATATAATACATATAAGATATATACTTAGCACAGTGTATGGTCCTAAAGAGTCTAGGTTTATTGTGACATAGTGAGAAGGAAGTGAAAAACATAAGAAAACCAATTTGACATGATATATTTTTCACTTTGGCAGTTACATTGTGATCTATAAGTGGACAAGAAGAAAGGTTGGAGGGGTAATGTAGATATATATTTGTATATATATTTACATATATAGAGAGAGAGAAGAAAGAGAGAGAGAAAGAAAGAGAGAGAAAGAATGAAGAACAAAATGACCAGATACAGAGAACACTAATTTGAGACATTAGTTGGATTTTCAACTGAGACTTCCAATAAACAATGTAAGTGATATACCTGGACTTTGAGGAAGATCTGTCTAAATGTCAAGGCTGAGAGATGGAGAAAAAGTTATAAGCAAAATCCCAGTGAGGGTGAATCAGCCTGTTCTCTTGCAAAGAAGAAACAAACAAAAGTCCTGTAGAGCACATATTTACAGGCTGGGAATGGTAACAAGGAGTCTGAATAAACAAAGAAAACAGCACATTGTTTCATAAGCATGGACTAAATGATATTCGCATTTCCTTCAACAGGCATCATTCACAGAGATGGAGGTTGGAAACCACACTGGTGTGACAGAGTTCATCCTCTTGGGGTTAACAAAGGACCCTGCAATTTCTGCCATTTTATTTGTGTTATTTCTAGCAATCTATACTGGTACTTTGGTAGGCAACATTAGCATAATCACATTAATAAGAACCAGTTCCCAGCTCCACACACCCATGTACCTCTTCCTCAGCCATTTGGCTTTTGTAGATCTTGGGTTTTCCTCTTCAGTCACACCTTTAATGCTTATAGGATTCCTTGGATATGGAATGACACTCCCTCGTGCTAACTGTGAATCCCAGCTTTGTTCTGTGATCTCATTTGGTTCAACTGAGTGCTTCCTTCTGGCTGTCATGGCCTATGATCGCTACATGGCCATCTGCTCTCCCCTGCTCTACCAAACCAAGATGTCCCCCAGAGTCTGTAACCTCTTAGTGGGAGCGTCCTACTTTTGTGGGTTTGGGAATGGTGGGACATATACTGTCCTGGCAGCGATTCTGTCTTTTTGTGGCCCAAATGAGGTAGACCACTTTTTCTGTGATTTTGCCCCTCTAGTGAAACTTTCTTGTTCTGATGTCTCCATCATACAAATTATCTCCTTCATCTTTGCTGCATTAGTCATTTTGTCTACAGTATTAATCATCTCTCTCTCTTACATCTTCATCCTCACCACCATCCTGAAGATGCGCTCCACAGAAGGACGACACAAGGCTTTATCCACATGCACCTCACACCTTACAGCTGTCACTCTCTACTATGGAACCATTATCTTCATATATGTCTTGCCCAAATCTGTCTACACAACTCACCAGAACAAAATCGTATCTGTGTTCTATACAGTAGTGATCCCCATGTTGAACCCCCTGATTTACAGTCTGAGGAACAAAGATGTCAAGGAGGCTTTGAGAAAGGCAACTGTCAGAATATATTCTTAGTATCCTTTTTATTGCAGTTAGGAACTACCAAAAGCTTACTCCTTTTACTAATATCATCGTTCTTCTAATTCACTCTTTTAAACACTAATAAACCAATGGGTAGATTCTTGGATTCAGTTATAGTGGTGACAATAATTAACAATATTTTTAAACACCTATAGGTGCCAAACACTCTATTTACCAAACAATAAATCTCACTTACCGTGCAAAGTACTTATTACTTAGAACAGTAGCTATGTAGATAGTAATTTTCTTAGTATTACATAGAAAGGTATACTATTTAAGGCACAATTCTAAACACATCTCATATATTAAGTGATTTATTTCTCACAAATATTCTATGAAGTCATATTATTATCTTTATATAATAGCTCAATCACCTGGAACACAGAGAAATTAAGAAGTTGATCAAAATCATGAAGGTAAGAAGCTGTTTGACCAGTTTTTAACATTAAAGTCTGGACACAAATCCACTGTGGTTCTCCATTTAATTGTCACAGCATTTCCATGAAATAGTAGCATACATATCCCTTGATTGACAGAATGGAATACAGCATCTTAGGGAATTCTGTAGTTTATTCGGAGATATGTGCATGCACGTCCACAGGTTACAGATCTAGAGCATTTGAATAGGGTCAAGAGCCCAATATTTTACTTTCCAGTGTTTTGAATAAATGCACCCACCATATGTCTAGCTAGTTATGGTTCTAAAACAAGGTAAAATAAAACCTGGGACCCTGATATAAACTGTTCCCATCTTTTAGGAAATCAGGTCTGGAATCCACACTCACATGATTTGATGGGATGTCTACACATAGTTACACACATAATAAAAACAAATTATCCACTTGTCATTATTCATCACTGCGTGTCTTTATTTGGTGGAAGAATTATAAAGGGGTACTCTAAGTTCTGGGCACAGCATTTAATATCTTTATCATAATCCTACTACCATAGTCTGGATTTAAAAATCCATTAAAAACTAGAAATACTATCAATATTGTACTAAAATTTCTAATTGGATAATGACCAAGTCTTATTTACATCATCATCATGTACCAGAAAGCCCAACTCAAGCTTTACTAGAGCACCTACTAGAGCCTTTGAAAGAAAGATCTTTATCATAAAAGTCTTGTCTCACTGCCAAGGAATGAGAGAAGTGAAGACTGGGAGATAAAACGGAAAACTTTTAAAAATGGAAAAAAAAATATTTTTAAGTAAAAAATGTAGTGTAACTATGATATTATGCAAATTTTACCAAAAATTACAAAACAAAGATTGAAAATAACAAAAATAAATTAAAACATGAAAATTACCAAAAAATGGGTAAAAGAAAACATTTCCTTATACTTATAAATTTGACAAAAATACATTTTGTTTTTTCCCATAACAATTGATTGAAAAGCCAGTATTTTCTAACTGTCTGAACCACAACTGGATGTCCATTTTAATTTATGTATGACAATAATGAACTGAGGTAGTTCAGACTTCACATGTTTAAGGACTCAGTCCCACAAGACTTCCTTCACTGTAGACACCAAATGCATGTAATGGATCCCAAGGGTGCCCACGCTTACGTCCATTATATAGTGAAAAATCATTTTATGCCAGCTCTCCATGAATCAAATTTTAATGAAAAGTTTATAAAACTAAAACCACTAAAGACTAAAAGAGAAAAACAAAAATCAAAAAACATGTTTTTTCGACATGACACATAAAATAACAAACTGCTATAAAAAAATAAATTATTACCCTCAATTTCTGTCCTTAGTGCATCGTGGGTTAATAATAAAACAATAATAATTAATGATGTTAATAGTAAACTCAATAGTTTCTTTTGAGTGATAAATACTCAAATATTCTGAATATAGAGGAATCAAGTTCTCTGATTTCAGATATTTAGTCCCTAGTGTAATGTCACCATCTAATGTCGTCAGTGCACCTACTGGTCTAGAGAATTTGAGCTAGGTAATGAAGCATGTATACTCTAAGCCCAAGAAGTCCAACTTGTGAAACTCCAAATAAGTATCAAGTTGAAAAATGTGGACTGATTCTATGTCATAGGAAAACAGTCCTGAGCACCACAATCACGTCATTTCCTGGAATTCAATCCATATTTAAACACATTTTAAAAACAAACGGTTCCATTTGGCATAATGGTTAATATCCATTTGTAGAAATCTTCATTTGTAGGAAGACATTTTTATCTAATCATTGCCATTCATGTGTTGTTAACAATCACAGTTCTTAGTCAGGATTTATAAAAAATAGTGCCACTAAAGAGTCTAAAAATGTTGTCAAAGATTAGTTAAGGTTTCCTAGGTCATACAGCTCAAATGAAGGTGAAGAAAGTTTAAGCCCATGTAGTCCAGCTCCAGAGTATGGTCTTAAGGAAAAACCAGAACCATTCCAAGCCCCTCCAAGGCAGTCTTCAAAGCTGGCAAGAGTATGGTTTATGTTTTATACAGGCAAATCCAGGTCAAATTGGTTGCCTGTCATTAGTGATAGAGAGGAGAGAGAGGTGAGATGCCCATGAAAGCAGATGTAACTAACAGATGAGGCACCTACTGAATGACAGAACATGTTTGCACATCAAACATCTGACAAGGGCCTGATAATAAAGATGCACAAAAAGCTCATACAACTCAACAAAAAGAAAACAAGTAAGGCAATCTAATAATGGGCAGGACAGCTGAAAAAAAAAAAGCCCTTCTCCAAAGAAGACATGCATGGCCATCAGGCACATGAAAAAATATTCATCCTCACTTATCATGAGGGAAATACAAATCAAAACATGAGATACCATCTCACACCTATCAGAATGGCCCATATCAGATGACCAAAAACAACAGGTGCTGCGAGGCTGTAGAGAAAGAGGAACCACTTTACACTGTTGGTGGGAATGGAGACTGGTCCAGCCCCTGTGAAGAGCAGTATGGAGGTTTCTAAAAATATTACAAGTGAAGCTACCATATGACTTGGCAACTTCAGTCCTTGGTATGTACCTGGACTCTCATTTGAAGGTCTATCTGCACTCCCCATGTTCACTACAGCACTATTTATAATAGCCACCTGTGGACGACCTAAGCACCCCAAACAGATGATTAAATTTGGAATTTTGGTATAAATTGTTTGATATAAATTGTTCCATTGATTGGTATAAATAAACAAAGGAATACTACTCAGTATCAGTAAAGATGTATTCTTGCCTTTGTAATAACTTTGATGGGACTGGAAGGGATTATGCTAAGCAAAGTGGATGGTGCCACTTAGATGTGGAATATAGAGAAACAAAATAAAGCAGGACATCTAATTGTGGAACTGAGTCTTCCAGATGGAAAGGGGCATAGGGGGAGGAGAGAACAAAGTGGGGGAGGAGCACCTTGGACTATTATGGAGGTCAAGGGGTGTCTGGTGGTGGATGTGGTGTGGGAATAGTGCTGGGGGGACATCCTACACCTCCATGAGAATCAACACTGTACGCCAACGATATCTCTAAAATTTTTATCTATTCATTTGTTTGTTTGATATGGTAATTGTTTCTTTACTTAAAGCCATTTATACTTATGAATGATTTCAAAGGGATTCTCTCCTTCAAATAGTGAAGGAAATTGTATATGAAAAGGACACTTCTTTAAGAGAAAGTTGGGTTCATTCTGGAATGTAATATGTATTTAATATAGAAAATCAATGAACTAAATTCCAAACGCTAGTAGATTGAAAATAAATAAATTCAGAATAGACATAATTTTCAATATCCATGTAAGATTTTAAAAATCTTAGCCAAAAATCTTATTTATTTAATTTTTTATTCATTTATTTATACAAGCACTGGGTACAGTCAGAAGCACGATAGGGTGAGAGAATTCACCAGAGGCAAAGCAGAGAGCAGAGCAGAGCAGGCAGATTGATGAAGTACACTGCTGAGGGGAGCAGCGGGCGGCAGGAGAGGTCTGCGCGCCATGCGGGACCCTCCTCTGGTGGCTGGGGAGCAGCCAGGGATCGAACTGGTGCTGCAGAGGCTGCAGGCAGCTTTGCAACCCAGCGCTCAACCGCTGCGCCACCGGGGAGGCCCGTCAGCCAAAAATCTTTCTTCTCTAGTGAGAAGAAAACAGATTGATGTAGGAAGAGCATATTTAGGTTTGAAATTTCAAAAAATTTTCCTTTGTGTCTCAGAAGAAAGAGATGCCTTTTATCAGTATTGCCATTTTTTCTGGTATGGTGGCACTATCCAGTCACTAGAGTAAGGTAAGATGGGCAGAAGGCAATACAGTGCCATAGAAAAAAAAACTATTGATGTAGAAAAAAAAGTAAGTACAGGAATATTTTCAGAACTAATGACATCTCCAGTAAGTTTGGTGAAAACAAAACCAACATAAAATTCAATTATTTTTCTTTATATTGGCAACAACGAAATAGAAAATGAAACTTTATAAATAATTTACAACAAAATAAAATAATTGCAGGGGGAGGGTGTGAAATGTCCCAGAGAACACACACACACACACACACACACACACACTTGTGAACATAATAGGAAAATGTTGAAAAGTAAACCTGTAAACAAGAGAAAAATAACTGCTTTGGGGCACAAGAAGCAATGATATCGTTAAAGGCTGGTTTCTCTTCAGAAATCACGGAATGATTTATTCAGACTTGTACAAGGGAAAATAAACATTCAATCAAGATTTTTAAAACTGAAAAATTTTCAATCAATTATAAAGGGTAAAGAAATTTTCAGATAAACCAACTCGAGAAAATTTGTTACCCAGGAATCTGAACTTTCATAAAAGAGGTAAAAATTTTCAGCTGTAAGAAATAATTTTAGGCTTAAAATTTGATGTATATAAAGGAGGGACATATAATGGAAACCAAAATGTGTGTGTGTGTGTGTGTGTGTGTGTTTTAGCTGTTAATTGGTAATATTTTCTTTTTCATAGTTTGGGAGCTTGCACAAATTACATAATTGTGTAACCAACTCATTATATACAATGAAGTATATTGTTTTCAAGTATGAACCTGTATGTCCAAACTGCAGGATTTGCGTTTTTAAAAACCTGCAGTATAATAAACTTCAATGTAATGAGCACATCCATTTAAAATGTACAATTTGATTATATTTATCTACTACATACAGCCATGGCTTTACTGTTCTCCCAATGGTACACATGATATTACCAGGATTAAAAAGTGCTTTATGTGTTGGACAGCAGGGACTAACTTCAGTTGTTTGACAGGCTGAATAAATCAGTGATTAAATGAAAGGTGGGCTTCCTCTCAGCTTCTCAGGTCTATGGAGCAATGCTCACTGCCACTGTCTGAAAGAACAGTAAGTTAGTTTATTGTTCTAGAAGGATTGAGCAAGGTTCAGATCTGCTGACAAACACAGTTTTGGATTTGGGAAACTGTTTCTTTTTATTTGATGCTGCAAACCTCTATCTCCCTTTAAAATAATTTAAGGACTTTTCAATAGGACTGATGAATTTGGGAATCTGTATGTTGCAGAAAATTATTTTGCTGGTTGCTGTTGAAGGTGAGTCCATATGACAGCACATGATTTCAGAAGAGGCATGGGACAAGGATTGGTGCAAGAAGTAGAAGAGTTTAACCCTGAATAGAAATCAAGGATAAAAAAATGATGGTTGCACATAACAAATCACCTGGAGATGCCTCTTCTTACCAGAACTATTCAAAAGAACTTAAGAATGATACATCCCAATAGTAAACCTTAGAGACATGAAAAGGAAGGAGATTTTTTTTAATTATAAATTTTATTTTTATATTCTCCATACAATTGCGACCCCCTTATTTGACCCCAATTCCTCCCCTCCCTGCCCCCTTCCCCCATAGAGTGTCTCTGGTTCATAGTTGTTCGTTGATTTTGATTTTTACTTTCTTATAGTTATTCATTTTCCTGGTCCCTTATTTAAGTTTTCTAGATTCCTGTTATGAGTGAGACCATCCGGTATTTTTCTTTTTCTTTCTGGCTTATTTCGCTGAGCATGATCCCTTAAAAAGAAGGAGATTTAATGTGCTGCCTCAATGAAATGTGTCTAGATGTTTCGGAGAGCTTTTTCTAATTGTTCTGTTGAGGGATAGGGATAAAAATTTGATATTTATGAAAGGAACAATACTGTGTATACTGAATTTCACTATTAGAATCATCTTTAATTTTTCTACAACTATATAACCACTAGGTAAAATCACTTCATCAATCACTAAAACAAGTAATTTCTTTGCTTGCTATTTTTCCCTTCATTATAATGTTCTTTAATTTATCTCAAAGGTCATTTGAATTGAAAATTACTTGGACTTCATCCTAGTCTACCAAGTAACAAATTATTCTCAATGGCAGATGTTTTGGAGAAACCAAGAACTTTATTTCAATAAACATGGGAGAAGGGATTGCAAAGGTAACCATAGCATATAGATGCTCCTTTGGGGAGGCAACCTGCTTAATGAGTTTCCTGGCTCAAGAAGTCATTTCTGTACAAGCCCAAAACACTTTCCTCAAAGGGCAAAAACAACGGGCCTAGGGGACACGTCATGTCCTATAAATTCTTACTTTCCATCTCACCACACACAGACACCCACCCACAATCTCACAGCATGTAACTGTTCCTTGACCAAGAAGAGCCTTCAATGGTTCACAATGCCAAGTATGCAGCACACAGCACCCTACAAAACTAACAGGGAAGATCTGATTTATAAGGTTCTCTTTGGAATTCAGCATCAACTGTTCTGACTGTGAATGGTGAGTGCAAATTTATGGATTTTGTTTAAATAATTTACCTTTTTATTCCTTGAGACTGAAAATACTCTTGTCACCCATATTAACTCTTGACCCCTGTGAAAACTGGCCTCCACAAGAGATGCCCTGCAGAACGGTCACTCTGGGCACCCAACCAGGCTGCCCAGGGTTCCCCAGAGGCAGTGTGGATGGTCTGCAGGAGCCAAAGGCACTGGCAAGTTTGGGTACTGACACTGAGAAGGAAATCAGGGAGGAGCCACCTGATATTTATATTGGTTTAGAACCAAAGACCTAAGTCCCCTATTCATCATCCACAGTGACCAGGCACTGTAGGAAAGAATATTTGACATCAGATTCCCTGCCCAGGTGGGCAAGCTTGAGTGGGATGCTGAAATGAAGTGGTTTGGAAATAACCCTTGGTGGCCAGTAAGAGGAAGGGAAGCAAAGATCAGTTGGCATTTTTCTTCCCATGATATTTTTAATTTTAAGCCTTTTGAACATTTGAAGTTATTCTATAATGGTATTTATCAGTTGAGTGGATGTTTAAACCCTTAAGAACTGACATAATATCGCAGAAAATTGTTTCCATGCAAATTAGCCTAAGCATCATGTTAACCTGATTCTAGATTTTTCCCTCCCTTTCTCCCCCAACATGATTCTTAAAAATACAAAAGCTGCAAGGAAGCAAATATAGGCATGTGTAATTAAAAATTAATAAGAGACCATGGGTATTATGCTAGGGAGTTTCAACTATTTTCCACCCATCACTACAATTATAAAGATTTTTAGTAAATGAGAAATTTTATTGGTAATGTTAAGTGAAAATTCAAATTATAAAATGAGAAAAGCAATGGCTAAATATTCCATTACATATGCCCCCAAATTAAAATATCAAAATCAATTATGACCTATTGCCCAAGTTAAAAAGTTGTGAAACTTCACAAAGTTGTTAATTATATGTCAAAAAATTGAAAGCATATTAAAAATGATTTGTAAATTCATAGAATTTACCTTCAGGGATTATTATTTAGCTGAAGAAAATGAAAAGAAATGTATATATAGGTGAAATTTTAGGTCACTATAATAACTGATATTAATGGTTTTGATTTTATAATATTTGAATGAGATAGTTTAGTAATATTTTCCTACCTCTATTTTATAAATCTCATAAATATAGCTTGATTTTCTAATTTCCACAGAATCATTTTATGCTCTGATCATTGCATTGGACTGTGGTAATTTATCCCTGTCTGCCTTTATACTTGTAGTTGATCCTGTTATCTTAGAACTGCCTCAAATCACTGGAACTCTGCCTTGGACACCACTTTGTGGCAAAACACAAAGAAGTTATGAATTCAGCAAAACAATGAGAAACACTGTTTTTCATAGTTGCAAATCATGAAGATTATCTTACTAAGAGCACAGACTACACTTCTTTTGAATTATTGTTTAAAGAGAAATATCTAGGAATGGGATTATTTTAAAAAGTATACCTTTGTTTCTTGCATTGTCCCCAAATTATTATCCAATTTGTGAAGTTAGTAGTTCTGAGAATAAAAAGTTATGAACAGTTGAATGTCCAAAATTAGTGTGAGTTAATTAAATTAAGATCTAGCCACTGAATGAATACATATAGATTTCAAAAACTATGTTTTCAGGAATTATTATGTGATAAAATTTATATTGACATGTAAAATAAAAACTTTAGAATTAAAAGTTGTCTACAATGTTTTAAAAGCTATGTTAAAGTATATACAAAGGAAAAAGTCCTGGAACAGAACACCCAATTGATAATAGTTAAATTGTGTGATATTGATAGTACCCTGATTTGAGACAAATGCTTTTTTTCAATATTCCAGTGATTTTCCAACATGGTATGTAATATTTGTTAAAAAACAAGATATTACTTTACTTATGTTAATTTTATAAACTTCTTTTTTATTGAAGTAACACTACAGTAGGACATCATGTAGGCTTCTGATGTGCATGATTATAAATTTGTGTATATATATTATATTCTATTATATTCTGAAGGCCCAACTCCATCTTTCACTGAACAATTGACACCTTGAACCTAAATTTCCCATCCCCTACTACTTTCTCTTCCAGTAACCACTAATTTGCTCTTATAGCTTCAAGGTTTTTTTCTGTTTTATTTAGATCAATCATTTGTTTCATTATATACCACAGACAAGTGAAATCACATGGTGTTTGTCTTTCTTCATCTGACTCTACTGCCTTCATTGTCTTATCTCTACAAGACCTGAGTCTTTGAAATCTGGTTCTCCACAGCCTATTCATTACACTAATCATTCATTCACTTCTCAACATGTTCTTTATCCATTTCATTCCTAAGGATGAGTTATCTGTCATATGTATAAAATAGTTATGAAGAATATAAATAAATTAGAAAGAGTAAAACATAACCAAGCAAACCACAGAAACCATAACCCAGAATAAACAATGATAATTTTGATATCTTCAAAAATTGATGTCAACAACAAAGTCAGGTTTTTGTCATTAACTGTTAGGAGTTAGAGAAGGTTTTGGATAGAAATGAATCCTGTTAGATGAGGAGAAGTCACACAGGGTAATGATAGCAGAGATGGGAGACAACCAAGCAGGAGGCAGAGAAAATCAAAGGCTAAAGAGGGCAGAGAACACTGAGGTGAATCTAAATAGTACAGGAAGGTTGGAAATGTACAAATGTTGGATAAAATCATTCTCAGGGACAAGCACAAAAATCATATGTATGTGGTATAATATGTATAAGACAGTATATTTAGCACAGAGTATGGTGCTAAAGAGGCTAGGTTCATTGTGAAGTAGTGTGAAGGAAGTGAAAAATGTAAGAGAATCTATTTGATATTCTTTTTAATTTGGCAAGCAATCACAAAGCAGATACATTGTCATCTATTAGGGGACCAGAAAAAAGTGTTGGAAAGTACATATACATAAAGCTAACGAAGAGGAAAATGACTAGATATGGAGAAGACTGATTTGAGATATTTGTTGGATTTCCAGCTGGAGACTTCCAGTAAGTTAAATAAACTATGTATCTGGACTTTGAGAGAGATCAATCTAGATGTTAAAGTTGAGAATAAAGAAAAGACTATATCCCAAATCACAGTGAGGGTGAATCAGCCTGTATTTTTGCAAAAAGGAAAAAACAAAAGTCCTGTAGAGCACAGATTTACAGGCTGGGTAGAAGAAATGAGTCTGAGAAATAAACAGAGAAAACCAGCAAAAATTTTCATTAGCATGGAATAAATGAATGTTCACATTTCCTTCAACAGGCATCATTCACAGAGATGGAGATTGGGAACCATACCAGCGTGACAGAGATCATCCTTTTAGGGTTAACGAAGGACCCTGGCATTTGTGCCATTTTATTTGTGATATTTCTAGCATTCTATACTGTTACTTTGGTAGGCAACATCAGCATAATCGCATTAATAAGAACCTGTTCCCAGCTCCACACACCCATGTACCTCTTCCTCAGCCATTTGGCTTTCGTAGATCTTGGATTTTCCTCTTCAGTCACACCTATAATGCTTACAGGATTCCTTAGATCTGGAATGATGCTCCCTGTTACTGGCTGTGAAGCCCAGCTTTGTTTTGTGGTCTTGTTTGGTACAGCTGAGTGCTTCCTGCTTGCTGTCATGGCTTATGATCGCTACATGGCCATCTGCTCTCCCCTGCTCTACCCCACCAAGATGTCCCCCAGAGTCTGCATACTCTTAGTGGGAGTTTCCTACATTGGTGGGTGTGTGAATGGTGGGACATTTACTGTTTGCTCAGCGAGCCTGTATTTCTGTGGCCCAAATGAGATAGACCACTTTTTTTGTGATTTTACTCCTTTAGTGAAACTTTCCTGTTCTGATGTCTCCATCATTCAAATTATCCCTTCCATTTCTGCTGGATCCATCATAGTGGTTACTGTGTTTGTCATCTCTCTCTCTTACATCTTCATCCTCACCACCATCCTGAAGATGCGCTCCACAGAAGGACGACACAAGGCCTTCTCCACCTGCACCTCCCACCTCACAGCCGTCACTCTCTACTATGGAACCATTACCTTCATATATGTCTTGCCCAAATCTGTCTACACAACACACCAGAACAAAATAATATCTGTGTTTTACACAGTAGTGATCCCCATGTTGAATCCCCTCATATATAGTCTGAGGAACAAAGATGTCAAGGAGGCTCTGAGAAAGGCAACTGTCAGAAGATCTTTTTAATATCCATTCTTAGTATTGCAGTTGGGACCTACAAATGCTGCTTAAATGGCTGCTTGTATTAAAATCATAGTTCTTCTAATTCTCACTCTTAGACACTTAAAAAGCAACGTATGGTTATCTTGATACAGTGATAATGGTGGTAATACTTATAACTATTTTGAACACCTATATGTGCCAAGCGCTCTATTTATTTACCAAACTATAATTTGCTCTTATTATTCTAAGGACTTATTACTTAGACCAGTAGATATCTAGAAAGTAATTTTCTTACTATTGCACAGAAAGTTGTACTACTCTAAGGCACTTTTCTAAACACATTTCATATATTAAGTGGTTTATTTATTACAAATATTCTATGAAGTCATACAATTATTTCTATATTACAGATCAATCACCTGGAGTACAAAGACATTAAGTTATCCAAAATCATGCAGATAGGAAGTTGTAGGACCTGTGTTTGAATCTTAAAGTCTGGACACAAAACCGCTGGGGTTCTCCATTTAATTGTCACAGCATTTCCATGGTTGAGTAATATATATTTCCCTTGATTTACAGTTTAGAATACAGAGTCTCAGGGTGATTCAATAGTTTTTTTCAGCGATATGTGCATTCAAGACCACAAATTACTGATGCAGAAGTGATGAGTAGGGTAATAAAAATTAAAAACAAAATGTTATTCTCTATGTTTTGAGCAAAAAGTCCCCATCATAGTACTAAGTTGTGATGATTCTAAAACAAGGAAAAACAAAACATGTGAAAACTGAACTGATTCCCATCTCTTAGGAATCAGCTCTGAAAACCACGCTCACATTCTTTGCTGGAAAGTCTATTCATAATTAAACACACCATAAAAATAAATTTCCCACTTGTCATTACATATCACTATATATATTCACTTGGAAGCAAGAATTAGAAAAAGGTATCTTTAAAATTTTAAACACTGCATTTAATGTCTTAATCATAACCAAATTCCATATTCTGAATTTATAAAAATAAAATTCAATAAAAATCACAAATTCTGTCAAAATTGTACTAAAAGAACTTAGTATAATGATCTACTTTTATTTACATCATCACCATGGACCAAAAAGGGTAAGTAGAGAATTTCTGAAGCCAACTCTAAGCATTACAAGAACACCTGCTTAGAGCCTTTGAAGGAAAGACCTTTATCATAAAAGTCCTTGTCTCGGTGTCACGGCATGAGAGAAGTGAAGACTGGGAGATAAAATGGAAAAACTAACAAAATTAAAAACTTATATTGTTGTTAAGTAAAAATACAGAGTATGCTATTATTGCAAATTAAGTGGAATATACAAAACAAGGACTGAAAATAACAAAAATAAATTAAAACAGCAATTACTACAAAAGGGTAAAAGAAAATGATTTCTATATTGATGCTTTTGACACTTAATATACAGTGTTTTTTCCAAGAGAAATTAATTGGAAAGCCAATGTTTTCTAAATATCTGGACCTCAACAGGATGTCCATTTTAATTTATTTATAACATTAATAAACTGAGGTAGTTCAGACTTCATAGGTTTAAGGACTCAATCCCACAAGACTTCCCTTACTGTAGACACAAATTGCACGTAATGGATCCCAAGGGTACCCATGCTTCTGCCCAATATATAGTGAAAAAATAATTTTATCCCAACCCACCATCAATCAAAAATTTTAAGAGCAGTCAATAAAACTAGAAATACTAAATGATAAAAACTAAAATACAAAATATAAACCCAGTAGTTTTTGAGACAAGATATATAAAACCACAGATAGTTATTAAACAAATAAATTATTATCCTCAACCTCTGTCCTTATACATCATGTATTAATAATATAGCAATAATAAATAATTAATGATATTAATAGTAATATAGTCTGCAGACTGTTTTAATAACAGTGGACTTTTCTTTGTTGCTGTTTACTGATATTACTCCATGGACTTCTCCCTTCTGCCTGATATCCTCAGATGAAGACACAATTTTGTGTACAAAGGTGGAATTAGATCCCTGGTGACACTGATTCTTGTGCCCATCTCCAGACAAAGTTCTTTTCCAAAAATTGTTTGTGCTTGTCCCTGGAGGAAGCTTTATCAGATCCTTGCAAATAAGTCATTTGTTAGCATCTGGACCTTCCATTTAAGCTCCCTTCCCTGACAATGTCCTTAGATGCGAATTTAGTCATTTTTTCTCCTCTATGCTGGAGCAGCTTCTACATACTACACTGATGATACTGTTTGAGAAAGTCCATCTGGGTTGAAGGTTGTTTGGTTTTGTCTTGTGTTTTCAGGAGCAAGATTCAACTTAATTGACAAGTTAAATAAATCAGTGATTGAGGGCCTCCCTGGTGGCTCAGGCGGTTAAGCACATTACTGTGAAGCTGTCCACAGCCTCTGCAGTGCCGGTTCAATCCCCACCAGCCTCGGAGCAACCCACATGGCGAACGGACCTCTCCTGTCTCGCTTGCTGCTCCCCTCAGCAGTGTATTTCGTCAGTCTGCCTGTTCTGTTCCTGGCTCTATCTCTGGTGAATCCTCTCACCCTCCCGCACATCTGGCCTGTACCCTGGTTCTTGTATAAATAAAATAAATTTTTTAAAAGAAAAAAAAATGAAATCAGTGATTGAAAGATGGTTTACTCTCAATTTTTCAGGGTTTATGGGGTACTAGTCATTACCACTGTCCAAAAAGACTAGTAATTTTTTTTTTAGTTATATGTTAATTTTCCTTGTAGAAAATTGTTACAAAAATGCCATGGGGGACATGATCAATGACAATTCATCCCCAAAATATGTGTATGATGAAGCTAATTAATGAAAATATTTTGTTTGGGTTTTATGTTGTAGCTTGCTATGTGTGGGCATTTTAATATGTGTCAATTGTCATTATTTCTTTACTAATTTTATTTTGGTGATTAAAAAATTTATTGAAGTACCATTGGATTACATCATCATTAGTATTTTGGAAGTATAAGATCTCTCAATTTAGGTGTCTTTACCCCCATGCACATACCACCAACTGCCCATAGTCCTCTGCCACAGTCCATTGTGCTCCCTCTGCACCCTCCCTTTTCTTCTCAGTTCTATGGTCAGCTTTCAAGGGCTGGTTTTAAAGTTTGTCCTTGTCTGACCCTTTGTTTGGCTTCCCTTTATTCCATATATAAGAGACATTATCTCGTACTTATTTTTCTCCTCTGGCATTTATCACTTAGTATATTCCCTTCCACTTCCATCTATGTTGCCACAAATGGCATGAGCTTATCTTTTTTTGATCACCAAGCAGTTTTCCACCACATCTTCTTGATCCACTCATGAGTTTTTGCGCACTTAGGTAGTTTCCAAAGCTTGTTTTTTAAAAATAGCACTGCAATGAGCTGGGCATGTAAGCTTCCTTTCAAGTTAGTGTTCTTGTGTACTTTGTGTAGATAACTAGGTGTGGAATTCCTGGGTCAAATGGCAGATCCATTTTCAATCATTTGAGAGTGCTACATATTGTTTTTCACAGGCACTGGACCAGTCTACATTCTTACCAATGTTGTAAGAGGGTTGCTTTTTCTCCACGCATGTGCCAGCATTTGTTGTTTCTGGACTTTTTCATGTGGGCCATTCTCACAGGTGTGAGGTGGTATCTCATTGTGGTTTCATTAGCATATCCTGATGACAAGAGATCATGACCATTTGTGTGTGTGTGTGCTTATTGACCATCTTTGCCTACCGAAGCACTTTGGAGAAATGCTTATTAGCTTTGTGTCCACTTAATGATTGCATTATTTTTCTTTTTTGTTGAGTTGTGTGAGCTCTTTGTAGATCTTTGCTATCAGGCCCTTGTCAGATATATGGTATCCAAATATTTTCTCCCATTCAGTAGGATCTTTTTTCATTTTAGTTATAGCTTCATTCATTGTGTAGAAGCTTTTTAGTTTGACATAGTCAATTATTTATATTATCTTTTGTTTACTTGGTAATGGGGGCAAATTGGCAAAGACATCACTAAATCTTATGTCTTGTTATTTTGTCTCTGTATTCTTCTATTGCATTTCATGATTTCGGGCTTTGCATTCAAATCTTTTCTTTACTTAGAGTTGATGTTTGTATATGTGTGAGATAGAGATCTAGTTTCACTTTTTTGCATGTGGCTCTCTAGTTTTTCATACACCATTTATTGAAGAGGATTTCTTTGTTCTAATGCATATACTTGGCTCTTTTGTTGTAGATTAACTGTTCATATATATGTGAGTTAATTTTTGGGTTCTTAATTCTATTCCATTGGTCTATGTATCTGTTTTTGTTCGAGTAATAGGCTGTTTTAATTATTATAGCTTTATAGTATAGTGTGGAGTCTGGAAGTGTGATACCAACTCTCTTTCTTTTTTGTCTGTATATAATAATTTTTAAGATCATTTAATTTTTATCACTCCTATATAATCTATAAGTAAAGTAGTAAGTCCCCTCCTCAAATCTAACTCCATTTTCCAATTTGACTCAAATATTGTTTCCATTAGAAAGTGCCAGACATCATCCTTCTGACCATAATTAGTACATGATCTAATTGTTCTGAATGTTGGATGTTTGTAGGAAAGCAAGATCTCTCCTTTGTTGTTTTTTTTTTTTTTTTAAGATTTATTTATTTATTTATACAAGTACTGGGCACAGTCAGAAGCGCTGGAGGGTGAGAGAATTCACCAAGCCAGAGTGGGGAGCAGAACAGGCAGAAGGACCGAAGTACACTGCTGAGGGGAGCAGCGGGTGGCAGGAGAGGTCTGCGCGCCACGTGGGATCCTCCTCGGTGGCCGGGGAGCAGCAGGGGATCAAACCGGCACTGCAGAGGCTGCGGGCAGCTTCACAACCCAGCGCTCAACCACTGAGCCACCGGGGAGGCCCATCTCTCCTTTGTTTTCATTAAACTAGGAAGAAGGTATTCTAAAGGACACCATGGAATGTAGATTTCTCCTTTGGGAAGACAAGCTGGCTTTAATGAGTCACCTGACTCCACAAGTCATTGCTGCACAGCACACCCAAGAAATTTTTCCTCAAAGGGACAAACAATATCACCCTTAGGGAATTTGCCATTTTCTATCAGAGCCATCATGTCCAGCCCAGCAGACACATGAAGACACCCACACACTTAACCTGACAACATTCATGTAACTATGTTCCTTGGCCAAGGGGAACATTCACTGGGTCATATCAAGAAGTACTCAGTCCACAACAACCCATTAAACTATTGGAGAAATTCTGCTTTATAATAGAAATCTCTTTGGAATTCAACATCAACAGTTCTGGCTCTGAATGATGCGTGCAATATTCATGTATTTTGTTTAAAGTATTTTGGTTAAATTTCTTCAACGAGAAAATGAAAATAATACTACTTTAAATCTTGACTGTGATCACATTAACAAGAGATGCTCTCCAGAATGGTCACTCTGGGCTCCCAAACCAGGCTGCCCAGTATTCCCAGGGCAGTGTGGATGGTCTGCATGAGCTAAAGCCACCGATAAACTTTGTACCTGGAAGTACGGAAAGGAAATCAGGAGGCAACCACCCTGTATTCAGATTGGAAGAGCCACCATGCTACTGATCATCAAAATGACTCCATGCATTAAAAGGAGGGATATCTGAGAGTCAGAATCCATGACCTTACAGGGCAAGTGGGAATGAGATGCCCAAATCAAGAGTTATGGAATAAACCCAGGTGGTTAGTGGAGAGGAAGGGAAGGAAAAAATCAGAATCTAAATGGCATTGTTCATAACTAAGAATGCAACACATACTGTATTTCCTGCTTCATTTTAGATTGTGGTGAAATTTTCCTGACATTTGTAAAATAATACTTATATTATGCTTATAACATATAGTGTTATATAATAAATAGACTACATATTATAAAAACTTAAATATTATATTATGTAATGAAAACCTACCAATATTCCATTTTTACTTAATAAAAAATAGTTCCTTAGCTCTGAGGCATGACCATGCATTTCGGGCATTTTACAGATAACATTTTTAAGACTTTACTACAAGTTGTATTATAGGGATAAACATTGCCATTTATAAAAGAAAAAGTGACAGAGAGATTTTGTCAGTTAAAAGAACTGACCAGTGGGAGTCCCAGAAAAGTGCTTTCTGTCTCCAGTCTCCATGACACACTCTCAGCACTGGGTAATGCTCACACGTTGTTAATGAAAACAGAAATCTTCTTGAATCAGAATACAAAGACCACAGATTTTATTCAGTGCTTGGAATTTTATTCAGTGCTTCACAAAGAGAGTGGTGAGGAGTCCAAAAAGTATACCTTTAAAAATGGAGCGGTCAAGTGAACTGTGGATGCTTAAATTTAAAAAAAAAGGGGGGAAGGTGGGGAAGCATGGTAGCTGTCATCAAATATTTCAAGTGTCTATATAAAGAGGAGATGGTTGCACCATTACATTGGTGAGAAGCAACTTATAAGATTAAAAACAGATTTTCTGATGACAGAGCTAAAGCCTGTAGTAGTAAGCTACTTTTCCCTAGAGTAACTTAAATGCACTTAATGAAGTTCAGTCGATAAAGAGATATAACACATTCTTTAGTGAGCTACTATTAGGTCTATGGTTTATTAGATATTACAATTGATTCGATCAAAAATATATGTCCCAGGCCTCCCTGGTGGTGCAAGGGGTTAAGCACCACACTATGAAGCAATCCGCAGCCTCTGCAGCACAAATTTGATCCCCAGCAGGCCAGGGAGAAACCCACATGGTGAGGTGGACCGCTCCTGTCTCACCAGCTGCTCCGCTCAGCAGTGTATTTCAGTCAAACTGCTTGTTCTGTTCCCCACTCTGTCTCTGGTGGATCCTCTCACCCCCTGCATCTCTGGCCTGTACCCCAGCTCTTGTATGCATAAATAAATAAATCTTTTAAAAATGTATATATGTCCCACCATTGAAAATATTAAATCATTTATCCTTTTTAAAAGATTTATTTATTTATTTATGCATAGAAGAATTGGGATATAGGCCAGAGGTGCAGGGGGTGAGAGGATTCACCAGACAGAGTGGGGAGCATAACAGGTGGATCTGCTGCAATACATTGCTAAGGGGGACAGCAGTGAAACAAGAGAGGTCTGCTGCACCATATGTGGGTTAGCTCCCTTGCTGGGCATCAAACTCAGGCTGCAGCAGGGATAGAGCTGAGACTTAACCCCTGTACCACCAGGGAGGTCCTCCTATATCATTTTTAATTAAACTAATTCAGATATTCCCATTAGGTATTGTCACTATAGGGCATACACCACCAGATCACCCATAGTCCACCCCCATAGTCCATTGTGCGTCCTATTTTATTTGTTCTGTGCCTCTTCCGCCCCCACCCAATTCTTATTTTAAACAAGAAACTTTCTTGAAAATGCATGATTGACATATCATTCCACCTGTCCATTACTGGCACCTGCAGATTTCCTGCTGTGGTGTTCATGACATCAAAGTCATCCATCCTAATGTGCCACAGAGGTGCTATCTTGATGGACTAAGTAAGTGGCTACTAGGAGCCTCCTCCTGGCAGTGGGAAGTCATCTTCGGTTATGTAAAAGAGTTGCTTCCTAAATCTAAGGCTTATCAGAAACTATTTGAAGACAATAAATTGATTTTGTATAAATCATAGAAAAGTCCTAACACTCCATCCCACATAGACTGTCAGAAAGTGTTGTTACTAAACCTACAGATAGGGCGAAGAAGATCTGATGTGGTCAAGTTAGGTGAAAAAGTAGAATGGAGTCTCAGAGACTGTGACCTTTGAGAGGCTCAGCGCTGCAAGAACAAGATCCTGTGACATTCAAATGTATAATGATTGCCCTGACACTGACCAGATGCATCTTGCTGGTTATCTAGGGGAGAAGGGAGGCCAAAGAAATGAGTCTTTAACCCGCTTGAATGTAGAAAAGAAGCTGCACTGAGTGCGGAAGAAGCTATGAATGCCAAAAGAGAGTAGCACACAGATATATATGTTGGCTGGAGTTTGAAATCCAGGAATGTCATAAAAATAAGTCTATGTTATAAAGAATGTGATATGAAGATCCATTTCATTGAAGTGTGGCTTGCTGAATGGGAGAAAATATTTTCACCATACATGAGGTGAATATGTTCAGAATCTACAATGAACTCATGGAGGAAAGTGGTGAAAGAAGAATGAGTTTGGTAAGATGGAAGTGGAATTTGAAGTGTTTTGGGGTACTGAGGTATTTCTGGATATTGTGGCATTGTGTGATAAGGTATTTGTTTCCAACTGGAGACTCCCAATGGGTAGTTAAAGCTATGGATCTGGACCTTCCAAGAAAAATGTACAAAGAAGTCAAGTTTGAAGAATGTTTTAAATGAATTTTAGAAAAATAAAGGAATATAACTTCAATGCCAGATTAAAGTTGAATCATGCTTCTTTTGGCAAAGAAGAAAAAAAATCCTACATAGCACATATATTACAGGCTGGGTAGAGAAGGGAATTGCTGTGAATGAATCTGAGTTATAACTAAACAAATCTAGGAATGTGTGGGGGAAAGTATAAAACAAATGAATATTCACATTTCTTTCACAGGGGTAATTCAAAGAGGAGATGGAGGTTGGATCATACCAGCATGACAGAGTTCATCCTCTTGGGGTTAATCCTATGCTTATGTGATCTTCTTTGTGATATTTCTAGCAATCTATGCTGTTGCTTTGATAGACAACATAAGTATAATCACATTAATAAGAACCGTTTTTTGTTTTGTTTTGTTTTTTGTGGGACCCTCGCCGGTGGCGGGGGATCAAACTGGTGCTGCAGAGGCTGCGGGCAGCCTTGCAACCTAGCGCTCAGCCACTGCGCCACCACAGGAAGCCCAATAAGAACGGGATTTTAACTTCACACACTCATGTATATGGGGATCACCACTGTGTAGAACACAGATGACTGTTCTGGTTAGTTGAGTAGCTGGATTTGGGCAAGACCTATACAAAGGTAATAGTTTCATAGTAGAGAGTGATAGCTGTGAGATGGGAGGTGCAGGTGGAGAAGGTCTCCTGTTATCTTCTGTGGAATGCATCTTCAGGGTGGTGGTGAGGGTGGAGAATGTAGGAGAGAGAGATGACAAATACTGGAGCCACAATGGTGAATCCAAAAGAGATAGAAGGGATAATTTGAATAATGGAGACATCAGAACAGGAAAGTTTCAATAAAGAGGCAAAATCTCAGAAAAAAAGGTCCATCTCATTTGGGTCACAGAAAGACAGCTTTAATAAATATAAGCATAATGACTTTCTTTTAGTTGATTTTTGTGGTCTGGATTTATAAAAAGATAAGACCTATTGAAAGTCTAAAAAGATTGTCAAAGTTTAGTTAAATTGTCCTCAGTTGTACAGCTCAAATGAGGGGCAAAGAAAGGATTTAAACCCATGTAGTCCAGCTGCAGATTATGGTCTTAGGGATAAACTGGAGCCCCTCCAAGGGTCAGTCCTCAAATCTGGAAAGAGTACAACTTATGTTTTATACAGGCAAATACAGGTCAAATCAGTTACCTGTCATTTGTGATGGAGTGGGAGGAAGGACAGGATGCACAGTTAAAGAGACTGTAACTAAAAGATGAGACACCTACTGAATGAGAGAAAATGTTTGCACACCACACATTTGACAAATGCCTGATAATAAAGACTTACAAAAAGCTCATACAACTCAACAAAAAGAAAACAATAGCCAACCAGATAATGGACAGAGCTATAAAGTATTTCTGTGAAGACCTATAAGTGGTCAATAGGCATTAAGAATGTTCAATATCGGGCCTCCCAGTAGTGTAGTGAGTTGAGCGCAGCGCTGTGGAGCTGTCTGCTGCCTCTGCAGCACCGGTTCGATTCCCAGCCAGCCAGGGAGATACCAACATGGAGAGGCAGACCTCTCCTGCCTCGCCTGCTGCTCCCCTCAGCAGTGTATTTCGGTCGTCTACCTGTTCTGCTCCCCACTCTGTCTCTGGTGAATTCTCTCACCCTCCTGCACCTCTGGCCTGTACACCAGTTCCTGTATAAATAAACAAATCTTTAAAAAAATGTTCAATATCATCAGAGAAATGCAAATCATACCTCAATGAGATACCACATCACACCTATCAGAATGGCCCATATCGAATGACCAGAAACAACAGGTCATTTGAAGGTCTATCTGCACTCCCTACTTTCACTGCAGCACTATTTATAATAGCCACCTATGGATGACCTAAGCACCCAACAGATGATTGGATTTGGAATTTTTGGTATAAATAAACAAAGGAATACTAGTCAGTATAAGTAAAGATGTACTCTTGCCTTTGTAATAACTTTGATGGGACTGGAAGGGATTATGCTAAGCAAAGTGAGTCAGGAGAAAGGCATACCATGGATGGTGCCACTTAGATGTGGAATATAGAGAAACAGAACAAAACAGGACATCTAATTGTGGAACTGAGTCTTCCAGATGGAAAGGGGCTCAGGGGAGGAGAGAACAAGTGGGGGAGGAGGACCTTGGACTATGATGGAGGCAGATCGGTGTCTGGTGGTGGATGTGGTGTGGAAAGAGTGCCTGGGGGGGAACATCCTACACCTCTATGAGAAACAACACTTTAAACAACACTGTAAACCAATGTAAACCAAAGTAAACAACACTGTAAACATAACAACACTGTAAACCAATTTACTTATTTTTTTTTGTTTATGGTAACTGCTTCTTCACTTAAGCCATTTTTGCTTATGAAAGGTTTGAAAGATTATATGCTTCTTCAAATAGTGAAGGCAATTGTATACGAAAAGGACACTTCTTTAAGAGAAAGTTGGGTTCGTTCTGGGGATTAAATGTGTATTTGTTTCTGGGCATTTGGGCTGTTTCCAAAGCTTAGCTATTGTAAATAGTGCTGCTGTAAACATAGGGGTGCAGGTGCCCTTTTGAATTAATGTTTCTGTGTCCTTTGGGTAAATACCTAGGAGTGGAATTGCTGGATCATATGGAAGCTCTATCTTTAGTAGGTTGAGGAATCTCCATACAGCTTTCCACAGTGGTTGGACCATTTTGCACTCCCACCAGCAGTGCAGGAGAGTTCCTTTTTCTCACCCTCCCCAACATTTGTTGTTGCTAGTTTTTTTTTTTTTAATATATGCCATTCATTCTCACTGGTATAAGATGGTATCTCATTGTAGTTTTGATTTGCATTTCCCTGGTTACAAGTGAAGTTGAAGATGTGGTATATATACACAATGGAACATTACTAAGTAATCAAAAAAGATAAACTCATGCAATTTGCAGCAACATGGATGGAGATGGAAGGGATCATGCTCAGCAAAATAAGCTAGAAAGAAAAATACGGGATGGTCTCACTCATAGCAGGAGTGTAGAAAACCTAAATAAGAGACCAGGAAAAAGAATAACTATAATAAAGAAAAAATAAAAATCAACAAGCAACTATAAACCAGAGACACACTATGGGGGCGGGGGAGAGGAGGGATTGGGGTAAAATAAGGGGGGTGCAATTGTATGGGGAATATAACCAAGATGAAAATGCATACATTGTGCAAAAATGAAAAATGATGTAAGAGATATGCAAAAAAATAATTATAAAAATTTAAAAATGTGTATTTAACAGAAAATCCATAAACTTAATCCCAAACACTTGTAGATTAATATGATAATAAATAAATTCAAAAAAAGATATAATTTTTATGTCCGTTAAGATTTTAAAAATCTTAGCAAAAGTAAAGAAAACACACTTATTCTAGATACAATACACGTATGTTTGAAACTTTAAAAAATTGTCTTTTGTGTCTAAGAAGAAAGAGATGCCTCTTAGCAGTATTGCTATTTTTCCTGGTATGGTGGCAGTATCCAGTTACTACAGTGAAGTAAGATGGGTGTAAGGCAATAAAGTGCCATAGGAAAAAACTACTTATGTAGAAAATAATAAAGTACAGGTATATTTTCAGAATTAAAGACATCTCTAGCAAGGTTGATGAAAACAAAACTAAAATACAAAATTCAATTGTATTTCTCTATATCAGTAACAAGCAAGTAGAAAGTAAAACTTTAAAAAATTTATAATAACATAAAATAATTATGCAGGGGAGGGTGGGTGTGGAAAGGTTTCACTTGACAGAGTGGGGAGCAGAACAGGCAGAATGACTGAAATACAATGCTGTGGGGAACAGCAGGCAAGACAGGAGAGGTCTGCCGTGCCATGTGGGTATCTCCCTAGTTGGCCGGAATCAAATCCGCACTGCAGAGGCTGTGCACAGCCTCATAGCGCTGCACTCAACAGCCTGAATTTTTTTAAAATTAACTTGAAAATTAAAAAATTCAGTTAATGGCAAGCAAGTTGGATACACACTCACATACACAAAGTCGTGAACATAATAGCAAAATGTTGCAAAGTAAATCTTAAAAACAAGTGAAAAATAACTGCATTGGGCACAGGAAGCAGTGATATGATTGATGGTTGGTTTCTCATAAAAAATCATGGAGGCCAGAATTTAAAGGAATGAATTATTCAAAGTTGTAAAAGGGAAACAAATGTTCAATGAAGATTTTTAAAACTGTAAAATTGGCTATTATTATGAAAAAAATGAAGAAATTTTCACATAAACCAGCTGAGAAATTTGTTACCAGGGAAGCTGAACTTCCATAAAAGATGAAACAAAATTATAAACTGTAGGAAATCATTCTAGGCTGTAATTTTGAGTGAAGGAGTGAAGTAAAATAGAAATAAAAATCATGTTTGTGTGTGTGTGTTAAGCTGCTAATTTGTAGTAGCTTCTATTTTTTATTTTTTTATTTTTATTTTTTTAAAGACTTTATTTATTTATTTATTTGTTTGTTTATACAAGCACTGGGTACAGTCAGAAGTGCGGGAGGGTGAGAGGATTCACCAAAGCCAGAGCAGGGAGCAGAGCAGGCAGAAGGACCGAAGTACACTGCTGAGGGGAGCAGCGGGTGGCAGGAGAGGTCTGCGCGCCATGTGGGACCCTCCTCTGGTGGCCGGGGAGCAGATAGGGATTGAACAGGTGCTGCAGAGGCTGTGGGCAGCTTCGCAACCCAGCACTCAACCGCTGCACCACAGGGGAGGCCCAGCTTCTATTTTTTAATAGTGTGCCGACTTTCTGAATACATTAAAAAATAAAGTTCTTTTATGCAGAGGTAAAGAACAGACATTATTCTAGCACAAAGTCAATAATTGGTAATTTTCTGTGCAGTACGTAGTTAATACAAGAACAAAAAAAAAAAATGTAAAGCATGCTCTGTGTTGAAAAATCCAAAATAATACGTCAATTCTACTTACATTAATCTCTAACACTCATGAAATTTAAAATAAACTCTCAATTTGATTTTTTTAGAAAGTACACAAATTACTTCAAAAATTCACATGAAATTTGAGACTTCAGATAAATATAGTAAATTAAATGCAAGCATCAGATTTACAATTTCTCAAACCCAAAATGCTAGCCATGGTATTTTAAAATGTCATGTTTCTTATTTATTGAAGTATATATATACATAGTAGAAGAAATCTCAGGTACATGGAATAGAAAGTTTGCACAGAAGTGTACAACTGTGTCATCAACACATTAACTAAGATGAAGATTAACTTCAAGAAAGATCCTATATTCAAAGTGCAGATTTTGAGTTTTTAAAAACCTTCTCTGAAGTATAATAAACCTAAATACAATGAGCGCATCCATTTAAAATGTACAATTTGATTGTATTTATCTATTTCATACAACTATGCCTTTACTATAGTCCCAATGATAACATGTAATGTTTTTTTTAATAATAAATTTTATTTTTATATTCCCCATACAATTGCAACCCCCCCATTCTGACCCTAATCCCTCCCCTCCCGTAACCAGGATTGAAAGGTGCTTTGTTTTGGAGAGCAGGCACTAAATTCAGTTGGTTGACAGGCTGAATAAATCAGTGATTAAATGAAAGATGGGCTTCCTCTCAGCTTCTCAGGTCTTAAGGAGCACTGGTCACTCCACTGTCCAAAAGAACAAGACTTTAGTTTAATGTGGAAGGATTGAGCGAGGTTCAAATCTGCTGACAAACACAGCTTTGAATTTGGGATACTGTTTCTTTAATCTGATGTTCCAAGCCACTATGGTCCTTTTATAACAATATAAGTGGTTTTAAATATTACTGATGAATTTGGGAAGCTATATATTGCAGAAAAATATTTTGAAAGTTTGATGTTGAAGTATTTAATCCACATGGGAGCACATAGTTTCAGAAGGGGCATGGGACAATGATAGTGCAAGAGGAGTTCAGCCTTGAATAGAACATGAAGATGGAAAATGATGGTTGCATATAACAAAACAAATCACTTGGAGATGCCTCTTCTTACCAGACTTGTCAAAAGAAATGTGGTACTGAGAGATCCCGATGGTCAGCCTTGGAGAAATGAAAAGGAAGGCTATTTAATGTACTGACTCTAAAATGTGTTCAGATGCTTCAGAAAAGTTTCTTTTAATTGTTCTGTTGAGGGATAGGGAAAAAAGTTCAAGACACTTACATGTGGAACAATACTGTGTATGCTGAATTTCATAAAAAAAAAAAAACTTTAATTTTTTTCTACAGCTGCATAACCACTAGATCAAATCATTTCATCAATTACTAAATCAAATAATCTCATTGCTTACTATTTTTTCCTTCATTCAAATGTTCCCTTTTAATTAAAGTCATAGGCTATTTTATTTGAAGGGTAACTTGACATCTTCTCAGTGGCCCCAGTTTACTAGTTACAGGTTATTCTCTATGGTAGATATTTCTGGGAAAGCAAGAACTTCACTTTCATAAACAAGAGGGAAGGGATTGCAAAGGTAACCATAGTATATAGATGATCCTTTGGGGAGGCAACCTGGTCTTAATGAGTTACCTGGCTCAAGAAGTCATTTCTGTACAACAAACCCAAAAGCCCTTTTCTCAAAGGGGCAAAAACAACAGGCCTACGGGACACGTCATGTCTGTCCTATAAAGTCCTACTTTCCATCCCACCACACACAGACACCCACTCGCATCCTCACAGCATGTAACTGTTCCTTGACCAACAGGGGCCTTCAATGGTTCATAATGCCAAGTATGCAGCTCACAGCACCCTACAAAACTAATAGGGAAGATCTGATTTATAAGGTTCTCTTTGGAATTCAGCATCAACTGTTCTGACTGTGAATGGTGAGTACAAATTTATGGATTTTGTTTAAATAATTTACCTTTTTATTCCATGAGAAATTGAAAATACTCTGTCACCAATATTAACTCTTGACCCCTGTGAAAACTGTGTCCTCCACAAGAGATGCCCTGCAGAACAGTCACTCTGGGCACCCAACCAGGCTGCCCAGGGTTCCCCCGGGGCAGTGTGGATGGTCTGCAGGAGTCAAAGGCACTGGTAAGCTTGGGTACTGACACTATGAGAAGGAAATCAGGAAGGAGCCACCTGATATTCATATTGGCTGAGAACCACAGTCCTCAGTCCTCTATTCATTATCCAAAGTGACCCTGGCACTGAAGAAAAGAATATTTAAGATCAAAGTTCCTGCCCAGGTAGGCCAGCATGAATGGGATGCTGAAATGAAGTGGTCTGGAAATAACCCTTGGTGGTCAGTGAAGAGGAAGGGAAGGGAACGATCAGTTGGCATATTATTCTTCCAATGAAATTTTTAATTTTTAAGGCTTTGAAATATTTTGAAGATAGTGTATGTTAATATTTATCACTTAGAATAAATGTTTAAAACCTAAGAAACTGAAATAATAATAATGTTGCTTGCAGAAAATTGTGTTTCCATGAAAATTAAAAACACTAACACTGAGCAGAAAATCTCACCATCATGTTAAGCTGATTCTTTCTTTTCTCCCTTTCTCCCCTAACATGATTCTTAAAAATACAAAAGCTGCAAGGAAGCAAATATAGGCATAAGTAATTAAAATTAATCAGAGATAGATTATGAAACTCCATGAATTATCATGCTAAGGATTTTCACCTATTTCCTATCTATCGTTTCAACTATAAAGATTTCTCAGGAAATTGGTAAAAAATTTTTGATAATGTAAAGTTAAAATATAAATTGCAAAATGAAATAAGCAATTTGACTCTAAGTACTACTTACAAATTACCCCCAAAATAAATATTAAAATTGGTTGTGAGGCATTGTTCAAGTTAAAAAATTGTTATTTAGCTAAAGTAAATGGAATGGAATAATGTTTATAAATGAAATTTTAGATCACTAAAATAAGTCTGATTAATGTTTTTGATTTTATAATATTCAAATGAGATATTTTAGAAATATTTTCACACTTCTATTTTATCATTCTGATAACTATAGCTTTATTTTCTAATTTTCACTGAGTTTTTTATGCCCCAAACTCATTGTATTAGACTGTGGTACTTTCTTTGTCTGCCTTTATTATTATAATTGATTCTGTTTTTTAGGACTGTCTGAAATCACTAGAAGTCTGACCTTGACAAACTCTATGGCCAAACATGGAGAAGGTACGAACTCAAGAAAACAGTGAGAAACAGTGAGCAGTTGGTATTTTCATTATTGAAAATCATGGAGATTATCTTACTTAGGGCACAGACTACACTTCTGTTGAATTACTGCCTTAATAAAAGTATATAGAAATTGGATTATTTTGAAAGCATACCATTGTTTCTTGCACTGTCCCCCAAATGTTTATTCATTTTGTAACATTACTAATTCTGATAGGAAAAAGTTATACAGTTAAATATCTAAAGTTAGTGAGTTAATTAAATTAAGGTCTAGCCTCTGAGTGAATTGCATGCAGATCTCAAAAATTATCTTTTTAGGAGTAATGTGATAAAATTTTATATTGATATGTAAAATAAAAATTCTAATATTAAAAGTAATCTGCAATGGGCCTCCCCGGTGGCGCAGCAGTTGAGCGCTGGGCTGCGAAGTTGCCTGCAGCCTCTGCAGCATTGGTTCGATCCCTGGCCGCCGGAGAGGGTCCCACATGGTGCGCAGACCTCTCCTGCCACGCCCGCTGCTCCCCTCAGCAGTGTACTTCGTCAGTCTGCCTGTTCTGCTCCCGACTCTGGCTCTGGTGATTTCTCTCACCCTCCCATGCTTCTGACTGTACCCAGTGCTTATGTAAATAAATAAATTAATTTTAAAAAAAGTTATCTGCAATGTTTGAAAAGCTATATTAAAATAAATATAAAGCAAAAAGTCCAGGAAATAAATCACCCAATTGATAATAGTTGAATTGTGTGACAGTGGCCAGATATCAGACAAATGCTTTTTTGAATATTCCAGTGTTTTTTTCCAACATGGTTATGTAATATTTTGTTGAAAAAAACAAGATATTACTTTACTTAAATTAATTTTATAAACTTCTCTTTTACTGAAGTAACATTGCAGTATAACATCATGTAGACTTCAGATGTGCAGGATTATAAATCCATACATATGATTTTATTCTCTGCTGAAGGTCCAACTCCATCTTTCATGAAACAATTGAAACCTTATACCTTAATTTCCCACCCCCTCTTCCTTCTCTTCTGGTAACCACTAGTTTGATCTTATAGTTTTCAAAGTTTGTTTGTTTCTTTATGTACCACGAGGAATAAAATCACAGGGTGCTGGTCTTTCTTCCTCTGACTCTACTGTCTTCATTGTTTTATGTCTCCACGCCCTGGGTCTTCAAAATCTGGTTCTCCACAGCCTATTCATTACACTAATCATGCATTCATTTCTTGATATGTTGTTTGTTAGCCCATTTCATTCCTAAGGATGAGCTACCTGTGATACATATAAAACACAGAGTAATAGAGGCTATGAACAAGTTAGGAAGAGTGAAACATTAACAAGAAAACCACAGAAACCACAACCCAGAATAAATAATGACAATTTTGATATCTTCAAAAGGTGATATCAAGGGTTATTTCATTAATCCTTAGGAGTCAGAGAAGGTTTGGGATAGAAATGAATCTTAATAGATGAGGAGAAGCTACACAGGGTAATGATGGTGGGGGGTGGGAAAGAGCCAAACAGGAGAGAGAGAAAAACAAAGGCTAGAGAGGGTAGAGAACACTGAGATGATTCTAAATATTTCAGAAAAGTTTGGTTAAGTACGGGTGTTGGATAAGTACAAGTGTTGGATCCTGAACAGCAAGCAAAGAATCATATACATGTGATATATGATATATGAGAAGGTATACAGAGTGTGGTGCTAAAGAGGCTAAGCTTCATAGTGAAGCAGTAAAAAAAGAGCTAAAAAAATTAAGGGAATCCATTTGACATGATAAACTTTTTATTTTGGCAAGCAGTCACTTTGATAGATTCATTGTGATCGATAAGGGGACAAGAAGAATGGTTGGGAAATATACACACATATATATGAAGAGGAAAATGACAAGGTATGGAGAAGACTGATTTGAGATATTTGTAGGATTTCCAACTGGACTCTCCCAATAAATGATTAAACCTATTTTTTTTTTGAGAGATCTGTCTAGATGTCAAAGTTGAGAGATAGAGAAAATAACCAAAATTCTAGTAAAGGTGAATCAGCCTGCTTTTTTGCAAAGAAGAAACAAACAAAATTTCTGTAGAGCACATGTTTACAGCCTCAGTAGAGGAAGAAATGAATCTTAGAAATAACCAAAGAAAACCAGCAATATGTTTCATAAGTATGGACTAAATAAATATTCACATTTCCCTCAACAGGCATCATTCACAGAGATGGAGGTTGGAAACCACACTGGTGTGACAGAGTTCATCATCTTGGGGCTAACAAAGGACCCTGCGATTTCTGCCATTTTATTTGTGCTATTTCTACCAATATATACTGTTACTTTGGTAGGCAACATCAGCATAATCACATTAATAAGAACCTGTTCCCAGCTTCACACACCCATGTACCTCTTCCTCAGCCATTTGGCTTTTGTAGATCTTGGGTTTTCCTCTTCAGTCACACCTATAATGCTTACAGGATTCCTTAGAAATGGAATGACACTCCCTGTTACTGGCTGTGAAGCCCAGCTTTGTTCTGTGGTTTCATTTGGTACAACTGAGTGCTTCCTGCTGGCTGCCATGGCCTATGATCGCTACATGGCCATCTGTTCTCCCCTGCTCTACCCCACTAAGATGTCCTCCAGAGTCTGCAATCTCTTAGTGGGAGCTTCCTACTTTTGTGGGTGTGCGAATGGTTGGACATTTGCTATATGTGCAGCAATTCTGTCTTTCTGTGGCCCAAATGAGGTAGACCACTTTTTCTGTGATTTCGCCCCTTTAGTGAAACTTTCCTGTTCTGATATCTCCATTATTCAAATTATCCCTTCCATCTCTTCTGGATTCGTCATTATGTCTACAGTGTTAGTCATCTCTTTCTCCTACATTTTCATCCTCACTGCCATCCTGAAGATGCGCTCCACAGAAGGACGACACAAGGCCTTCTCCACCTGCACCTCCCACCTTACAGCCGTCACTCTCTACTATGGAACCATTACCTTCATATATGTCTTGCCCAAATCTGTCTACTCAACTTACCAGAACAAAATCATATCTGTGTTGTACACGGTGGTGATCCCCATGTTGAATCCCCTCATATATAGTCTGAGGAACAAAGATGTCAAGGAAGCTCTAAAAAAGGTAACTGCTGGAATATTTTCTTAGCATCCATTCTTAACATTTCAGATAAACTCCCCCTCCCAAGGACTTTACTGAAATCTATTACTGATCGCTTAGAGTCACAACACTGTTTATTTATTTATTCATCAAACAATATTTTATATTCGCTATGCACTAGACCTTATTCTTGTGTGCTACACTTATTAACAAGATTATTCCCCATAAAGATTCTGTTAAGTCCTATTGTTATTTTTATTCTTACACCTAAATTGTGTGGGCAAAGAAATATTATGTATGTAAATTAAAATTAAAGGGGGACCCTTTCCTTGATCTCAACTAAGGGAATCAACCCAAAAGTCAAAGCACAGCAGAAACGGCCTTGCCAATAAGATGTGTCAACAACAAAAATTGTCTCCTTGAAAATAAAAATCCAAATTCCTTGAATGTAAGACCTTAAATACTTAGGGTAGATGTTAGCAATTTCCTTGTTCTCCTCAAAGCATAGGCAAAATAGAAATGTTAAGCATACACTTGTAGGACTTCCCCTGTAAAATTTCTTTAAAATATTTAAGTGTTTTCCTTGCTGATTGTATACAATCCACTCTGAGGCTCAGAATTTTAACAGCCTTCCCAGAAAATCTGGAGGCTGTAACTGGGCTTGAGTCCTTGGTTTTAATTCTTTAATAAACTCACTTACCTTACTTGGTTCAGTTTCTTTAAGTCAACAAGTCGCTACCCCAACTCACACAGATAAGAAGTTTTGGGACCAGTTTTGAACAAGAAAGTCTGTTCCAAAATAAGTTTCTCCATTTAATTTGCACAGAAATCCCATTATGTGTATATTGTAAGTTCACCTCAGTTTACAGATGGGGATACTGATCCTTTGAGTGATCCAACAGTTTTTCTGGATAGGTGAACTTAAGACCTGAATACAGAGGAACCAAGTCCTCTAATTCCATGCATTTAATCTGTATTTTCACAGAAGTCAGTCCATTGACTTCACAACATTACAGATCTACAGAATTTGAGGGGTTCAGGAAGAACTCAAGCCTAAATTGTTATTTTATATCAGTTTTTAGAACCAACTCTAGCCGCACAAATGTATAGTTTGTGAAGACTCCAAGACAAGGATGACAATGGGAAAGCTAAGCTGATTCCCGTTTCTAAGAATTCAAGCTTCAGCCCTATAAGCCAGAGTAACTGTATGTCTATCCACATTTAAATGTTAAAAACAAAGAGCAATTTAGTATATGATTTTATTTGCAGGAATAAAAGCAAATTGTCTTTTAATTCTAAGTATTGCAATTAGTTGTTAACTATAATCATATTTCCATAGTCTGGGGTTATAAACAAATAGGCTTTAGAAATAAGCCTCAGAATGTTCTCAAAGATGCATTAAATATATTTGCTGATAATATTCTAACCTCATTTACATCATCATGATGAGCAAGGAAAGAGTAAGGATAGATTTTCTCTCATCTCAAGAAACACTGATACAATGGTTTAGAACATGTGTAAGAAAAACTTTGATCATAAACCCATCTGTCTCAGTGTAATGGGACGAGAGAAGTAAGGTTTGGCAAATATTAGGACTTGATTAATGAGTGAGAAAATATTTATAGTATATTTTTAAGGAAAAATATAGAGTATTTGTAACATTACTGCCAATTTTAAGTGGAAAATACGAACAAGATTGAAAGATAGCAAGGATAAATTAAAACACCAATAACTGTCTTTAAAAATGTGCAAAGGGAAACCGTTTCTATACTTACAACTCTTTAGAGACCAAATGTGTATTTTCCCCCGTACCAACCTAATGGAAAATCAATATTTTCTATATATCCAAACATCAGTTTGATGTCCTAATTTTTTATTCAATCATGACACTACCAATAGTGTCAGACTTCACAGGTTTAAGGACTCAGTCTCACACAAAAAAAAAACCTTAACTTCAGACAGCAATTGCCAATAATGGGTCCCCAAGGTACCTACACTTCTGTCCAATTTGGCTTCAAAGTCAGGGGTTCCCACAACCCCCTTGCAGGTTTGATGATTTGCTGGAATGAGTCGTAGAGCTCATGAAACATTTATTTACATTTACCAGTTCATTATAAAGAGATACCACAAAGGTTACAAATGAACAGCCAGATACAAAATATAGTATATTTTATAATGAATACCTATGGCACAATATTGGGAAAAATCCCTAGGGAAGAGCCTCTGTCACCATGGAAATGGAGTGCAGACCCCCTCCTGGCATATGAGTTAGATCATGGAGATCTTCAGAAGTCATGGAAAGCGTTTGGATTTTATTCCAACAGGAATGGGAAGCTCTTAAATGGGCTTTTTCAAATATGTCTAATCTATTATGAATATGTTTTTGAAGATCACTCTAGTTGTATGGAAAATTAATTAAAAGAAGGAAGAGGGAGGACAGGATACCCATGAAATTAATAGTCAAGATCTGACATAATGGTGCAACGAACTAAGGCAATTGCATTGTATTTAAAGAGAAATTGACCTATTCAAGATATAGTTGCATAAATAAAACAGCAATAAAATTTTAAAATACATAACCAATTAGTGGTTACCAGAAGAGAAAGGAGAAACATTTGATAAAAGGGAACATTGTATGATGATGGGTAGAATTACATTTTTAGTGGTGAAATAATGTAGCATATACACATTTTGACTTTCACCAATACATACTTGAATCTTAGGTAATGTTATAACGCAATGTTACTTCAGTAAATAAAATACATAATTTCTGTAGGAGACCAAAAAGGATTTCTCGTGTGTGTGTGTGTGTGTGTGTGTGTGTGTGTGTGTAAAAATGGAAGGAGTTGAGGATACCTAAGAAATGTTTGACTTGGATTATTTGGTGAATGTGAATGGGATATCATTTATTAGCTAAGAAAATATCATGTTCAAAATTGTTATGCTACAGAACAAATTATTCAAAACTTAGCAGCTTAAAACAAAACTATTTTATTATATATTATACTACAATATTTTGAGAATCAGGAATTCAGATTGGGTTTGCTTTACCAGGTCTTCTGTTCCATGTGGCATTAATAGGAGTAACTAAGTGATATTCAGGTGGCATCTTGGCATATCAAGAGAATTCAAGTTGACTTCATTCAGATCCTGGTTCCTTGACAGGGATGACTTGAAAAACTTTCCTTCTCTATGTAGTCTTATCGTCTCTCAATATAGTCTCAATAAGACAGTAGCTGAATTTCACACATGGGAGGTCAAAACTCCAATATCATGTGTCTCAAAAATCTATAAAGGAAGCTACAGTGTTTCATTTCCATAATCTTCTATTGGTAAAACTAGTCACTAAAGTCAGTCCATATTCATGGAGAGTACACCTTTCAGCAAAGACTGTATAGCTACTCCAAGCTACCCACAATTCTTCTGACCACACTTATTTATGTATTTGCCACATGCCAAAATATGAATTTGTTCCCTCAAGCATCATGCCATTACAGCATCTGAGCTGAGTCCATCATCATAACATCAAGTTAGGTTCAGGCATGAGTGATGTTCTTTGAGGTTAACTGCTCAAATACAGTGCTTGTTGATTTAAGACCTAGCAGCTAAAGAGGCAAGTCATATGATCCTTACCCACCTATTGGAATCTGTAGCTACAGTGGCTGGAAATCTGCAATAAACACTTTTGTTCATAAAGGGAGAATACAGGAGTCACACAGGAAAACTGCCCATGAACATCCCAAAATCCATCTATGTACATGTCGGCATTTTTTCAAATAAAGACCCGGTCCTGCTCTCTCCTAAAAAAGTCTCTCTTAGCTCTGCTTGCTGGGCTATCGACACTCTGAATCATTCTTGCTTATTAAGGAAAAAAAAATGTAGGTCATGATATAGCTGAGTAGCTAACTTTCTTGGCCTATTTCCTGCCCACTATAGGTTGGAGTCTAAGGACCTCTGCATTCTCTTTCTCTTGCAATTCAAATGGTATATTTGGGTATATTTACCTAAAAAATGGGTATGTTTACCTAAAAAATTTTTGAGGTAGTTATTGGGGGTATGCAAATAAAACCTCAATAAGATACCACTTTACTCCCAATGGAATATCTAGAATCACAAGTTCAGATCATAGCAAGTGTTAGTGAATACATCCAGAAAATGGACATTCTTTTTCAAACCCATGTTTGGGATAATGTTTCTTTTGAGTTTGTTATCATCACCATCACCAAATTTTAAGTGAAGAAACAGAAATTGCATTGGTTAGTAATTTATCCCAATCATATGAACATATGATCAGTAAGCAGATGAACTGTAATGCAACCCAGAAGTGTTTGATTTCAAAGCTTGTGCCCTTATGCTCCAATGTCCTAAAGTGAGTTTAAAATATAATGGTGGGGGGCCTCCCTGGTGGTGCAGGCAGTTGATCACAGCACTGTGAAGCTGTCCGCAGTCTCTGCAGTGGAGGTTCAATCCCAGCCGGCCACGGGAATATCCACATGGTGCGGCAGACCTCTCCTATCTCACCCGCTGCTCCCCTCAGCAGTGTATTTCAGTAGATCTGCCTTTTCTGTTCCCTGCTCTGTCTCTGGTGAATCCTTTTGTTACTAGTGCGCTTATGGTGACCAACGCAAGGAATGTTACTTTGGGCTGGTCAACCGCGGGTGTAACTTGGAAACCACGCTGGGTGCCAAACTGTTGTAGAGCAACCCCGATACAAAACGGGGTGCCTGACTGTGGGTCCTCATCCGCGCGCTTAAAAGGACTTATCAATGCTCTACTGCAGGCACACGTGAAAGGTTAATAAAAGGTTTATTTACAAGGGAAGGGGAAATGAGGAAATGTACAGCTCTGGGAGAAAAGTGGGAGACAAAGTTTTAAATGAGTCCTACCCGATCCGCCGATCAGGAATCCCAAAATGGCGCTCTCAGAGTTGGCCGCCAGCCAGGAGCGGTGAAGCCAGGAGGCGAGCAATCACGAGCCAGAGAGTGAGAGCAAGGCCCACGTGTTTGGTTTTTATATCCAACCTGGCTGCCCAACTCCACCCTCAGGTCCCAGCCACCCTCCCTTGGTGGTGATGGGATTTGTCTTTCCCAGAGTCTTGATGGCTTTAGTCTGGAGTGGGGGTGGAGTCCACAAAGCCTGTATAAGATTAACTCAGGACATCACTTCCCCCTAACAATTTCACCCTTCTTCACATCTGGCCTGTACCCCGGTTCTTATATGCATGAATAAATAAATCTAATATATATATATATATATATATAAAATGGTGGATGGGGAAAATGACTGTTGACTCCATTACTCATTCATGTAAATATTTGATGAATGTCAACTAAGGACTAGTGGCCAAGTTCAGAGATAGATCAGGTCAGCAAGTTCAGATCTGTCATAGATCTGACCTTGTCCCTCTCCATATTAATATCTCTAGTGAGGGAAACAAATATGCTAGTCACTATCTGAAGTCAAGTATGTACAATATCAGGAAACTTCTCAGAAAAGACTTTGAAAAGCTGCTCACCAAGTGAACCCAATCACTAGGGCCACACAGAGGGCTGATCTCCAGCTAAAATTTAGGAAACAACCAGTATCAAATATTAGAATCTTCTACTATCTCTATTAAACTCTATCTATATAAATATGATTATTTTCAAAGTCACTAAGTTTTAGCATGGAGGTTCCTCAAAATATTAAAAATAGTATACCATACGACACAGCAATTCCATTCTTAAGAATCAACCCAAGCAATACAAAATCGCTAATTTGAAGGGCTATCTGCTCTCCTGTGTTCCTTGCAGCACTATTTACAATAACCAAGTTATGGAAACAACACAAGTGCCCAAGGGCTGATGAGTAGATTAAGATGTGGTATATAAACAATGGAATACTATTCAGCTATTTAAAAAAGATGAACTCTTGCCATTTGCAACAACATGACTGGAACGGGAGGAGATTATGCCAAGTGAAATAAGTCATAGGGAGAAGGACAAATACTAGATGATTTCACCCTCTTTTTCTATGTAGAATGTAGAGAAAAAAAAAACAGAACTGACAAAATTATACTAAAACAAAGCCTAAAAAATTACTGTAGAATTAAGACTGCTAGATATGGAGGGGGAGTGGTGGTTGGAAAAAAGTGTAGGGGGCCATATGGCCAGGATAAAAGACTATGGGTTCTTGGATGGTGGGGTTGGGGCGGTGACATACATCTGAAAGGGGTGAACCCAAAATTATGTAGTGTTGTAATCCTTAATAAAGAAAAATAGAAAGGAAGAACACATAAACAAGGTTAAAAAGAAATTTAAAAATAAAGTGATTAAATTTTGGAATGTTTGGGCCTCCCCTGGTGGCGCAGGCAGTTGAGCACCACACTGTGAAGCTGTCCTCAGCCTCTGCAGCGCGGTTTGATCCCGGCTGGCGAGAATCCCACATGGCACAGCAGATCTCTCCTGTCTCACCCGCTGCTCCTCTCAGCAGTGTATTTCATCAGTCTGCCTGTTCTGTTCCCCGCTCTGTCTCTGGTGAATCCTCTCATCCTCCCGCGCATCAGGCCTGTACCCCGGTTCTTGTATAAATAAATCTTTAAAAAAAAATACATGACATATAAAGAACTATAAATAAAACCTATAAATGATTTGTGAGATTCTGAGTTCCTCATGTACCTTTTTTTTTCTCATCATTTTAAGAGATATAAAGATGTTTCTCCTTTGGCATGAGAATTTTTTTAAAAATCTGTGTACCAATTTCATGGTGGTATAGCAACTATAAACAAAGAACTATTAAAAAATAGAATGGGGCCTCCCCAGTGGCACAGAGGCTTGAGCGCAGCGCTGTGAAGCTGTCTACAGCCTCTGCGTAGACAGTTCGATTCCCAGCTGGTCAGGGAGATTCCCACACGTGGGGCAGACCTCTCCTGTCTGGCCCGCTGCTCCCCTCAGCAGTGTTTCAGTCGTTCTGCCTGTTCTGCTCCCTGCTCTCTCTCTGGTGGATTCTCTCACCCTCTCATGCTTCTGGCCTGAACCCCAGTGCTTGTATAAATAAATAAATCTTTAAAAAAATAATAAAATAAAATAAATAAAAAATAGAATGTACTGATGAAAATAAGGGGACTTGAAATAATTAGACTTGAGAAAACTATTGTTGTCATTTTCCATTCTTGGCATTTGTGGCCCACAAATAAATGAAGAGGGGCATTTTTAAAACATGCAAACTTAAGATTGAAAACTCTAGACAAAAGCCAATTACAATCTTCTCACTAGAAGATTAAGCAGAATAGATCAAGCAGAAGGGCTGCTAGGAGGTTACAGACAAACCATGATCGGAGAAACATTATTGAATATCTGCTATGGAGAATGTGCCTGTAACTATCATCTATACATTTGTTTTGGCAAATGGGAATGGAATGCGCAAGCACCGAGCACATAATACATGCGAGGTCTGTCTTAGCAGTCATGTCAAATAAGTGTTTGTGTTCATCTTATAGGTTGGGAAAATAATTATCAGGATATTAAATTCCTTGCCTGTATCTATGCTATACAGGCACAGCTGAGATTTGAACCCACCTAATGCTCCATGCCCTACCTCAATACATAATGAATGCTTTTGAAATTATAGGGCTAAAATTCAGATTATAATATCAAAATGCAAAATTCAGATATAATATCAGAAAAATTGAAAAGAAATTAGCAAAGAAAAACATATAATTTTCTCCTGTAGTTTCCATAGTTTTACCCATAATCTAATTGTAAATTTGCAGACATCAAACTTTATTGCAACACTTTCACTGTAAACCATTATTAGCAATTTGTTTTTTTGTGTATTTCCCTTCCTTTTTTCCTTTGACTAATCAGTGTGACCATTTAATTTCATAATTATGCAGTTATGGTTTATAAAAGCAATAGTAATTCCCTTGGTGAATCTAAAAATAGCCTTATGAGATGAACTAAGGAAATAAATTTTTGAATTAAGACTTCTTCTTAAAGAGAAGTTTATAGTTCATAGAAAAACTGAGGGGATGTTATAGAGAATATTTTTTACATGTATGTAGAGAATTTGGACAGCCAAATTCAACCAGAAAAAGTCAAAGTCTCATGAACATTTAATTTATGTATTTTTGGCCAAATATCAATCAGAATTCATAACTTCACTCAATAAATTATACCTATTATTTAACATTTCTAAATAGTAGTACCTTTTTTAGAAAACATTGAAAAAGTTGAATCAGTGCTACTCGCTTATTCTGATTGAGTTGGAAGAAAGTGAAATGCATTTTTTAAAAAAACCTGGTGAAAAATATTCATAATTTCTCCACCTTTGAACATTGAAACTTGAGTAGCAATTAAGTATAACTACTGGAAAAATTCTCTTCTTCCATCTGGCAAAGAATGATAATTGATATTGTAGACCTTCTCCCCAGGGTGTCCATGGTTTTTGTGCACTTCCTGGGAGACAGAAATATTTATAATGTCCATTGCCCAATGTTTTGACATGGGGTGGGGATGAAAGAGTCTGCAAAGTGGCTTAAAATCTTTAAGAGGCCTCAAATTCCTATAGGTGTTTGTTATACCAAAGAAATGAGACCTTCTAAGAGATCTCCCTGTATTGGGAACTTGGCAAATCTAAGAAATGGGGCTACAAGTGTAGAAATCAATTATCTCTTTCAATCTATAGAAGCGGCCCAATACGAGGGTGGTGAATGTATCACAAAATGCTGGACCAGCCAACATCTTCCTCAAATTTGTTCCTCAGGGACTGAGAGGGTTACAGGAAATAATGGGGGAAGTGTTACATTGTCATATTCCTCATCACTAGCTCCCTCTAGTATTATGAGGAAAGTAGAACTTTCCATTTACCATCAATATATATGGAACAGGAAGTAAAAGCATCAGTGTGAGAGTTTCAAACCTAGATGTCCAATTGCTCTTGAAACACACTTTGCCCTGTTGTAAAGATGTGGTAGAAAATGGAATGGTTCAAGAAAGGATGTATAACTTTATTTCCTTCTAACACTTCAATCCCACATCCCTGTCTCCTTGCTGTCAACCTTTCCTTCCCTGAAAAACAAAACAAACCAAAACAAAACTGAACTTTAACGCCACATTGGGTAGTATTGTGTTACTTTGATGTTGCCATCTCACACAGAGAAGTGGATATTTTAAGTACCTATAGAAATAGAAATATGACTAGGTGCAAAGTTCTGAGGAATTTGATTAATTTTTATCAAGATTTACCATCAGTATATTATTTAGAAATATTTTGGAAGTTTTCCTGGCAGTTTAAGAATTGATCAAGACACCAGGACAAAAAAAAAAAATACTATTCTGGAATGGAGTAATCCCTTCATAACAATTTTACCTCCAAGACACACTTGGAAAGGAGGCACGCATTTAATATCTCAAGTCCACCTATTACACTAGATCATCAAAGGACCGGAGTGCTAGCATTCCCTTGGACTGGGAAATTTAGCTAATTCAGATTAGCTGCTCAAAATATCCTAATCTTTATATATGCAACTTTCCATTTATGTTTTTGCTTTTATTTATTTTTTTGATAAATCATAATTTTTCCCCAAGGATTTATTAGTTTCAACACTGCATGTGATTTGCAGACAAAAATTGTTGGCAGCAATATTAGCCTCATGTGCTTTTGATTTTAGTTTTTTTATTACTTTTATATTTATCAAAGTACCATTGTTTTACATTCTTTTTAAAAAAGATTTATTTATTTATGTGTACAAGAACAAGGGTACAGGTCAGAGGTGTGTGGGGGTGAGAGTGAGAGGATTCATCAGAGACAAAGGGGGAATAAGACATAAGGAAGCAGCAGGTGAGTCAGGAGAGGTCTGCTACGCCATGTGGGTCACCTTCTTGGCCGGGGATCGAACTCGTGCTGCAGTGGCTGCTGATTGCTTCACAGGTTGTGTCCTAACCCCTTGCGCCACCAGGGAGGCCCTCTTTTACATTCTTGTAAAAGTTTTAGCAGTATAAAATTTTCCCCCACAGGTGTAGTCATTGTAGCACTCCAACTAAGCTTAGCAGTAAACATTTAAAAAAAACCTTCCAATCACAGTAACTATACCTGAAGGGAGAAGCCTATACTTCCAAAATGCCCACAACTCAATTAAAAAATGTATAGCTATCCATAAAAATAAAACTAAATAATTCTATTTATGTATGTATGAAGGCTGCTTGGTTTTGGTCTCCAGATTTAAAGTGTGAAAGAATAAAAATTTTTAAAAAGTAAGTTTGGGGAAAATCTCCCTAGATACTGAGGAATGTAAGAGCCCCTCAAGAAGGAAGAGAAAATTATTCAAATAATATCTTTGGCCTATAATAACCTGACTTCCTACCAGCATCAGACTCAGACTGTCACTAGGACTAGTATATCCAATCTTGCTTTATTTGTATAAACCTTATAAGCTAATTTGTATGTACCAATGTGTTTTTAAACAAGTGACCATGTATGTCACCAGTTCTTCAAATAAACACATAATTTGTGCAAAAAAAAAAAAAAAAGAAAGAAAACGAAATAGGCTCTTTTTCCTCAGACTCTCTTATGAAGAGACTTGAAAGATCTGCTTTCAACGCATGATTGTCTTTTGTGACAATGGGATTGTGGTGTCGCTGTGTGTTGTCATCATAATATTCGATTTGTTTTTCTGTGACTCCAACACCTTCCAGCACTTTTTTTTCTAAAATCATAGCTGGGGTCTTCCTTGCCTGTGATTACACCGTTCTTCTGAGAGTTATTTTCTTACACTTACTGCGTTTGTGTTGGTGGGTATCTTTATTTTAATTATGATTTCCTATATATTCATTGGATCCATAGTTATGAAAAATTCTTCTGCAAAGGGGAGATAAAAGTACTTCTCAACTTGCTCCTCCCACCTCACCATGGTTGTCTATACTTGCGACTTTACTGACTTTAGTTGCGACCCCAGGACAGTGACTTATTTCATGACAATGTGATGACGGCTGCGATATATACAATGATCACACCTCTAGGCCCCACTGTTTATCATCTGAGAATAAAAATTGCATATAGCACTAAGGAAAGAATTAGTTAGTATAATAAATATGTTTTCCCTTCAAACAGTAAATAACAGAGTCCAGAACACTTAAAAAATGCAGACTATACATTAAGGCAATGAATAAAGTACTTCCAATGAAAATCATCATTTTGTGTCCATCACAATTAAAGTATTGTATAATTGCTTGATATATATATCCTGATAATACGTCTCCTTACTACAAAGCAGATGCAATATTATTATACTTTAATATCTTAACATGTGTATCTTAAACATGTTAAGTATCTTAAACACATGTTAGTATCTTAAACATATGTCTGTACTTGTACATATATGTAAGCACATATGGACACATTTATGTAGTAAACATATCAAAACTTGTTTCTGAAAACTGCATTTCCATAATCTTGGTTGGATTTGGACATAAAGAAATTATTCTAGGGCCTCCCCAGTGGTGCAGTGGGTTGAACGCTGTGCTGTGAAGCTGTCCGTGGCCTCTGCAACGCAGGTTGGATTCTGGCCGGACAGGGAGCTACCCACATGGCACAGCAGACCTCTCTTGCCCTGCCCGCAGCTTCCCTCAGCAGTGTCTTCAGTCACTCTGCCTGTTCTGCTCCCCACTCTGTCTCTGGTGAATTTTCTCACCCTCCTGGGTCTCTGGGAGTTCTTATGTAAATAAATAAATGTTTAAAAAAAAACTGTTTTAAAAAAGAAATTATTCTAAAAGCATAAGTAAAGAAATGGACAGAGAAAGAGAGAGGAGAGGGAGAGTAGGTTATTAAAGTTGCCTTTACCTTGGTTCGAGTTTGATAATTTATGAGTTTTTTCCCATTACAACTTTTAATATTCCTAATACTTTCTGAGCCTCATATTTTCAAGTGTGTACATGTGTGTAGCTATGTCAGTGTGTGTGTATCTGTACATTTATGTTGCTTGAGGGACACTATTTGCTTTTTACCAGATCTGGAACATTTCATGATTTAACTCTTCAAATAATTTATATTATTTCATTCATTCCTATCCTCTGGTTCTCCATTTATATATCATGATAAGTGAAATAATTCTGAAGGAAAAAGAAAAATATCAGATGATATCACTTATAGGACTATAGGGAATCTGATCAAATGGTCCTCCCCCCAAAAATGGCAGAACTTGTAGGCAACTATAGATCTGAGGCTTAAAGTGGTGGAGGTAATAAAGAGGGATCAAAACAGGGGAGGGAAGAGTATAAGTTACCAGGTACCGTGGTGTGTGTTCACAGGTGATGTGGTGGTAGGCAATTTATGGGGACTGCATCTGAGGGGAGAAATTAAAAACTGTACAAATATAAACAACAATGTAAGGCGATAAAAAATTAATAAAAGAAAAAATTTAAAAAGGAGACCCAGAAAGAACACCAAAGAGAAGGGCAGAACTGAATTGAGGAGAAAGGTGGCCATTTCGCTTTGGGCAGAATGTGAAAATTCATCTCTCTGATGCAGCAATTCCCAGACTACGGGATTTGTGGGCAGATAAATTTGGAAAAAAAAAACACCACTGTGTTGTACAACTAACTACCTCTTTCGTAATTATGTAATTATGATGCAAAATAGCATAATAAGCAGCTCTGGGAAATGGAGCAATAACTCAAAAATACACACACACATACATATATGCTGGACTACATAATATTGTTCTACAGGTCTTGCGTGCTTTGTTTTTTAATATATTTTATTTCTGTATATCAAAATATGTAATTTTTATTTTAGAATATCATTGGTTAATTTTCCACTTGACATCTACAAACTGGTATTTAACTGATCTAGTGAGCTTATCATTGAAAAAAAATGTTGCTAGCTGTAGAAAAGTCTTTTATTTTCCCTTCTTTCTGATTGGATCTTTTGTCAGTTTGTTTTCTTAAGTATTTTATCACTAATGATTTGAAAATATTTGTAATATGTTCTTTGAAGACTTTGTCTCCTAAAACAACATTGCTGTTTATTTTGAATCATTTTAAATTGATCATGGATTTTTTTTTTTTTTTTGGTTTTGTATAACAATTCTTTCTACTCACTGAAATAAATGCAGACATTATTAACTTGGCCCCTTTTCCCTACATTTCTACTGTAAGTTTTCTTCTAAAAACTGATGTACAACTCAAATATAAGTTTTTATATGCCTTATTTTCCTTATAATTCAGTTCTTTATTTTTTCTTCAATTCATAAGTTATTTAATGTTATGTTAATTTATTTCCAAGTCAGTGTTTTCTAGTTATCTCATTGCTATTGATTTCCACATCTGTTGCATACTTTAGAGAAGATATTTTAGATACTTGGCACCTATTAAAAAATTAATTGAAGCAAACATATTATTTGACATGTAGTAGATGTCCAATAAATATTGATGAATGACTGATAAAAAGTAAAAATTAAATTGAGACTTTATTTCCCAAATACATGCTCAACTTTTAAACATATATGTTTTATTCAGAAAGAACATTCTAAAGTTGATTTCTGTATCTAAGCATGCTCTATATATGCTGATTATATGTTTAGTGTTGTCAATTTTGTGGTTCAAATTTTAGTCATCATGCTACATAAGAAAATAGTGTCACATTCTATGAAGACAACACTACTCTGATTCCAAACTCAGATGAAGAAATCATAAAAACAACAACAACAAAACTACAGGCCAATATCTTTGATGAGCATAGATGCAAAAATCCTTAATAAAATGCTAGCAAACCTAATTCAACTGTGCATTAAAAAATCATACACCGTGGGCCTCCCCGGTGACTCAGCGGTTGAGCGCTGGGCTAAGTTGCCCGCAGCCTCTGCAGCGCTGGTTTGATCCCCGGCCGCTGGGCGAGGGTCCCACATGGTGCGCAGACCTCTCCTGCCACCCACTGCTCCCCTCAGCAGTAAACTTCATCAGTCTGCCTGTTCTGCTCTCCGCTCTGGCTCTGGTGAATTCTTTCACCCTCCCGCACTTCTGACTGTTCCCAGTGCTTGTATAAATAAATAAAATTAATCATTAAAAAAAATCATACATCGTAACCAAGTGGGTTCATTCCATGGATACAAAGGTGGTTCAATAAATGCAAATCATAAACACCAAGAAAGGGAAGAGCAAAAATCATATGATAATTTCAATAGATACAGAAAAACATTTGACAAGATTCAACGTCATTTATGATTTAAAAAAAAACACTCAAGCAAATGGGTATAGAAGGACTATATCTCAACATAATAAAAACCACATAGAACAAACCCACAGCCTACATCATACTCAATGGGAAAAAACCTGAAATCATTTCCTCTATGATCAGGAACAAGACACGTACGTCCCCTCTCAAAAGTTCTACTTAATATAGAGTTGGAGGTCTCGCTAAAAGCAATTAGAAAAGAAAAGGATATAAAAGATATATGAATTGGAAAGTGATAAGTAAAACTATCACCATTTCCAAATGACATGATAATATACTAGAAAATCCCACAGACACCAGTAAAAAATTACTAGGAGAGGGAGGAAACTTGGTGGATCCTTGAGTCGTTGCTTCTTCCACTGACATGTGGATTGGTGTCTGGACAGTGAAACCACACCTGGAATGGAGCTGGGATGAAGAACTGGTACATCTGCAGGAAGGAGGAACAGAGACCATTAGAAAGGGTAAGAGAGGGGCCTCCCAGGTGGTGCAGCGGGTTGAGAGCAGCACTGTGAAGCTGTCCACAGCCTCTGCAGTGCCAGTTTGATTCCTGGCTGGCCAGGAGATACCCACATGGCTCGGCAGACCTCTCCTGTCTCGCCCGCTGCTTCCCTCAGCAGTGTCTTCCAGTAAATCTGCCTGTTCTGTTGTTCGCCACTCTGTCTCTGGTGAATCCTCTCACCTCCACACCCCACAGTCTTGAAATTCTGACCCCCCCCACACCTCTGGAAAATCATAAACATCAAGGGTTCTTGCACTCCAGTTCTTGTATGCATAAATAAATAAATCTTTAAAAAAAAAAAGAAAAGAAAGGGTAGGAGAGACTAAGAAAAGGTAAGTCAGGCATGGAGGGGTTCAGCCACTGGTATGAATGTGTTAAGGGGTGGTGTGGTCTGGCTCATATTTTTGAGAGTTCTGATCTCCTTCCTCTCTGGAATTTCAGATCTAATTTCAGTGCAGTCTGTGCACTGACAGTGTTCTTCACAAGGACAGAGCTAGTCACAAGAAGTGGTGGAAGGCTGTGTAGTCAAGAGCACTATCTAATATATTTACTGGGGACCCAGCCTGTGCAGAACACCCATATCCTTTACAAATTATTCCTTGTTTAAGGGATGGGGTGTGTGCCTTCATGCTGTTTTGTTCTTTCTTCCCCAGGGTCTCAGGCTGAGCCTGTTGACCCACCTGCTATATTTCTTACCCCAGTTGCAGTGTGCAGCCATTTCTCTTTAGCCATCTCCTGTGTGTTGAAGTTTCCTCTCCTCTATCTCTCCTCTGTGCCTTCTATGTTGGTCTGGTATCGAAGTTATGTTCTACTCTTGTGCCAAGCATGTAGGGTCCCTCTGGCTAACTTAGATATTCCTCTGAGTAGCAAAGCAAGGAACTTCCTCCATAGCTATCTTAGTCATTAATATAACAAGTTTTCTTTGGCAGAAATCAGAAACTGATTGAAAATTACTGCATCCATGGAAAATGAGAAACCAAATTCACCAGAATCTGGTAAAAAGAGATTCAAGACTGTCATCAGAGATGTTGCCCTGCCACTGTCCATAATATCAGGAGCTTCGCTAGCTCCGAGCTGCACTCGAGGAAGGACAGGGAAGGGGCTGTTTCTCATCAAGCACTCCAACTTTGCTGAGGTTGCTCCTTAGAGGGCTGGTTTCTATATTGTTAGTCTTGGAGCTCTGAAAAATCAGTCCTCATCTACCTACTCCAGGAAAATCAGAGACAGCAACTTGGATTGATAGATACCATTGATCCATCCCCAACACAGCACAGGGCAATAATATACAGCTCACAGCTGCCCAATGGGCAGGGAAAGTGTTGATCTGTCAACGCAATGTCCCAGCTCTTTAAGGTCTTGAAACTCTGACAAATCCAACAGGGGAGATGCCCAGGGGAGAGCGAAGGTGGCATTTTGAGCTGGTAGATGCACCTTGCCCAGCACAGAGCAAGCAGACAAAACTCACAGCTGTCTGCTTCTCCCTGGGAAGAGTTGGTAGATGCTCCCAGGGACGATTTGTCACTAACTGGATATTCCTGGTATCTTTTCTGGAAGAAGTCTGTTGACCATAGACACATTGGTTTATTTTGAACTTTAAATTATATCCCATTGTTCAATCTATCCTTCTGTCAATATACACTGTCTTGATTAGTTGTTGCTTTGTAATAAACATGGAAATTTTGAAGTGATTCCTCTTACTCTTTTCTTGTGTTTCCTGTTTTTGACAATTTGTGGATCAATGGAAAAGAATTGAAAGCTCATAAAGATTCATGATATATATGATATAGATAGTGTGTGTGTGTATATATATATATATTATATATATATGTATCAGTGCTTAATTCATGATAAAGGAACCATGAATAGGCAATGATGAAAGGAGAGTCTCTTTAACAAACGGTGCTGAGAAAATGCACAGACATGCAAAAGAATGATGTTAGATTACTCTCTTACTCCATGTAGAAAAATAAATTCCAAATGTATTAAAGTCTTAAATATAAGATCTGAAACAATAAAATATACAGAAGAAAATATCGACAATAATTTCATGACATTGATGATCAAGATATTTTTGGAGACCCAACTCTTACTGCAAGGAAAACAAAGGCAAAGTAAACAATTGGGATTAACTCAAATTTAAAAAGTTTTTACACAGTGGAAGAAAGTATAATTAGATTAAAAAGACATTCTATTAAATGGAAGGAAATGTTCATACATTTCACACCATTGCCAAGGGATTAATATCTAAGATATATGAAAAAAATCATTTACTTTAAAAATAAAGTGATAATCTAATAAATGGCCAGCATATTGAACTAACAATTCACCAGCAAGGATATCCAGAAGGTCAAATAGATACATGGAAATTTTTTCATCATCATTTTATAAGGGAGATACAGCTGTAAAATACAATGAGATATCTTTGCTAGGTAAACTATAAATAGTCATGTGGATAATTCTTTTTGCATACTACTGCAATCATTTGTCTAGTATTATGTTGAGTATTTTTACATACATATCATAAGGAATATTGGCCTATAATTTCTTATTCATAAGGGATAAAGCTTGTAGTTACTATGGCTTTTCTACCATAATAACAATCACCTTATAGAATAAGTTGGGAAGTGTTCCATACCGTCTGATTTCTGGAAAAGTGTGTAAAGTAATGGTATTAATTCTTCCTTATAACTTTGGTAGAATTCAGCAGTGAAAACATTCATTCGTGCTTGGAATTTTCTTTATGGATAGTTTTTTGATTACTAATTCAAACTTGTTAGTGATTTTAAGTTTATCCAGATTGTCTATTTAGTCTTTAATCAATTCTGACAACTTGTGGCTTCCTAAGAATCTGTTCATTTTATCTAAGTTACATAATTTACTGGCGTACAATTTTTCATAGTGTTCCCTTCTAATATCATCTCTTTCATTTCTAATTCTACCTATTTGAGTTCTCTCTCTCTCTCTCCCTGCCCCCTCGGGTTTTTATTGGTTTACAACACTGCATTAAGTTTCAGTTGTACATGTTTATACTCCAACATTTATATTTACTACATTAAGGTCACAATGACCTAGTTTCTATTCATCACCATAAAATTGACCCTCTTTACCAATCTTGCCTTCCTTAGTGCAGGGCAGAGAACTCACACGGCTAAAGTAAGAATGCTTGTGCTGAGATTGCCAGATATGGTCACCAGATAGATACAAAGGATGATTGAGAAGAAGAGGACTCCAAGAATGGGGTCATCAGTTAAGCCCAATGAAATGAATCCTGTTACTGGAGTGTGGTTCCCAGGCCCCAGGGAATCCATGAGACAACGGTGCTGCTACAAAAATAAACCTGTGATAAAATATTGAGTAAAGAAGTTGTAAATTCAATAGTATCATTATCATTATTATTGATACATACAGGGTTTCTATAAAAAAATCTTTCAAGCTAAGTTTGGACTTTTTTAAACAACACTAGAAACCTGCTTAAAACAAAGTAGATTTTTCTTCCTCTATAGCATATGCTTGTAAAATGCATTTAAAGTGGCTGTTAAGCTAAAGATCATAAAAAATAAGACTTATTAAAATAACATGAAGACGCTAATGAATATAAAATACAAAAATGAGGGCCTCCCTGGTGGCTCAAGGGGTTTAGCACCGCACTATGACGCAATCCACAGCTACTGCGACACGAGTTCAATCCCCAGCCGGCCAGGGAGCAACCCACATGGCGCAGCAAACCTCTCCTGTCTTGCCTGCTGCTCCCCACAGAACAGTGCCTGTTCTGTTCCCCACTCTGTCTCTGGTGAATCCTCTCAACACCGTCCTCTGCATCTCGGGCCTGTACCCCAACTCTTGTATGCATAAATAAATAAATCTTTAAAAAAATATATAAAAATGAGTAAGTATAGGATTATGTAATAGAGGCTGAGTAACAGCTGACATTTATTGATTATGTTTTAAATGATATGCATATAATTAATAATTGTATATAAATATTCTATTTAAATTTCTATGAAATAGTATTAAGTTTTTAATTTTATTTTAGTACAAAGAAACTGATTTTGACAATGTTAAGTAATTAGCCTATACTTACATACTAACTGGTAGAATCAAGAGGTGAATTCCAGACAATTTGAACCCATTCCACTACTTCAGTAATTATACTACAAATGACATTAAATAATTATTGTGAGGAAGTCAAGGCTCTTAAAAATGGTTGGATAACAAACTATTCTTCTTTCTGACAGCTAATGGGTAAAAGAGTTGCTTAGTTAATCATGAAATTGGCAATCTTTGTCAGTAAATAAGACTACCTTTCAAAAGGAGAAATATGATTTTCTTGATAGGACAAAGAAGAAACAGAAAGGAATTGTAAATTAAGTTTATGAATGAAGCTATTATAAATGTATTGTCTATATTTAATATTTGCAATTAAAACATTATCTTGTCAAAGTAGCTTGAAATTTCAGCATAATCACTAAGCAAAACAGGTTTAATTTGATGCATAATTGAAGTACATTTATTCAATAATCAAACCATTTCCGAATGTAACAAAATTCTCTGATTGGAGTAGCATAACATGAAATACTTTGAAATTGTCTCTTAAAAATGAGAAGTTTGCCCAAGTTCACCCAGCTAGTGGTCAGGCTGAACCACATTAACAATTTCTCTGACTTATTTATAATAGGTAAAACCTGCAAACAAACCAAATGCCCAAAAATAGATGACTGGATCAAGAAGATGTGGTATATATACACAATGGAATACTATTCAGCAATCAGAAAGATAAACTATTTGCCATTCGCAACAACATGGATGGAGCTAGAAGAAATTATGCTCAGTGAAATAAGTCAGAAGGAAAAGAAAAAAAAATATCAGATGGTTTCACTTATAGGAGGAATATAGGGGAACCAAATAAGACATCAGGGGGAACAATAACAATAATAACAACACAAAACACAACAAAACAAACAGACAATATAAACCAGAGACATCCTGCAGGGGAGGAGGAGGGAGAGGGATCAGAGGGAGGGAGAAAGGAGCACGGGTGACTGTGCTGATGGTGTATGAGTGAATTGGTGAAGGAAATTCTATAGGGATTACACCTGAGCTAGGGCGTGGGGGGAAAAATGTTGTTTAAAAATGAACAATGATGTAATATATATAAATTTAAAAAAATTTAAAAAATTCTCTGACTTACATTCTTGAATTGCTCCAAAGTATGTTTGCATATAAACTAAAACATTAAAAAAGGAAGTTTTTCCACAATATATTTACTAACAGTAAGACCCCAAAGCATATCAGAGTACTGAATTTATTAGCATTATGACTGAATTCCAAGTTTAGTGTTGAAAAACTGTTATAGAGCAACCCCGATATTAAACGGGTTCCTGGCTGTGGGTCCTCACCCGCGCGCTTTAAAGGGACTTATGAATACTCTACTACAGACACACACAAAAGGGTTAATAAAAGGTTTATTTACAAGAGAAAAAAAAAATAAGGAAAATGTACAACTCAGGGAGAAAACAGGGAAATAAAGTCTTTCATGCGTCCTACCCAATCTGACAACCTGGAAACCCAAAGTCACTCTCAGAGCTGACCAGACGCTGCGAGCTGGCTGAGAGCCCAAAAATGGAGAGAGCCCCAAAGCCCACGTGTCTGCCTTTTGTATCCACCTGGCTGCTTAACCCCACCCTCAGGTCCCAGCCACCTTCCCTTTGGTGGTGATGGGATTTGGAGTTCCCAGTGTCTTTGGCTTTGACCTGGGGTGGGGGTGGAGTCCACAAAGCCTATATGGAATTTGCTTTGGGACATCCTTTTCCCCCTAACAAAACCATGTGAGGTTTTTCTTGGGGGTAGATAAATAAGAATCCTGGTGTCTGTTTCTACACACTGAATAGATTATAAAAATGTGTAATTTAACTTAACCTGATAGTTGCCTATTACATCTGTCCTATTTCTCAAGTATAGTTTGTGAGTACAAATACAACTTTAAAAAATAGAGTTCTCAAATGGTAAATGAAAATCAGTGCATCAGATTAGTTCCCAAAAGTCAAAATCTTACCTACAGAAATAAGAATTCATCTTATAGCAATAAATCCAAAGTCACTGTGGTACTATAGCAGCCTGCTGTCTTATTATTGTTTGCCTTTGAGGATAAATCTCTGAAGATACTAGAGATTCAAATGTGAGTTCCAAATCGCCAGAGATCATTATCACACTCTCAAGTGAATACTGAGCTGTTCACTTCACACAAACACAATTAACCTTTTTTAAAGGTTCTGTCAATTCTCAGGCAATCTCAAGTTTTGTTGTTTTCTTTTTAGGTGTTGGTGCACTTTCATTTAATAATTATTGGGACAATGAATAATAAATTATCTCATTGCCAAATACAACTCAAATTTTAATGTTTCAGGGTAAAGAGTATTAAACTTCAAATATAGAATGACAACCCAGCTTCATTCATTCTACATAACCTCATCTCATAAGTGTTTTATAGTGATATACATAAGAGACTCCATTAGGTGCCTTGGGAAATATGAATTGCAAAGCTGTGTAAACTTGAATTTTAAACAACACAATTATTTAAACTTGTATGTGTTTTTTTCAAAAAGTACAAAATTAATCTATAACATTGTATATAGGAGAACAGTGCAGTAAGAAGATAAATGGGTGGAATCTAAAACCTATGTAGTCTACATGCCTCAAAGAGATGAGTCTTGGTCTGTGGCTCATTGGACTAGAGGGATAATGGTATAAACAGCTATCTTCAGTCTGAATGTTCAATCTAATTCCCTTGCTAATCCTATTTATAGAAAGTCTTATCTAATTATAGAAAGTCACCCTCCTAATAGTACTAACCAACCTTTATTCAGAATGTACTTTTATCCAAACACTGTGCTTAACCCTTTACTTACCCTTTATCATGCAATCCTCACATGTATTTCCATTTTACAGAAAGAGAACAGAGACTTATTTTTAAATATTTGTCCACATGTACTCCACTGGTTAAATTACACCCAGGTTTAAAATTCGTTTCAGACAGACAGACAGCTGGAATAGGCACTCTTCCCTGCCACACGGGCTAGTCAAATCCAAGTACACTTGTGGGGTGAAATCAAATACTGTCCAAAAATTAACAATGATGGAAGAAAAAAGTACTTCATCTAAAAATAAACTTTAAAAAATTAAAGAGGTGAAAAATAGCTAATTAATTAATAAAGAGCTGATACAAACTTAAAAAGAAATTCAAGACATAAGTGCCTTGGTGACCATCTCTGGTTCCCAGCTGGCCCCTGATTTACAATTTTCTCTCCCCACCCTCAACATTCCACCAAATTTCCTAAACTGGCTCCTCAGCACCAGGGCAATACTCAGGATCCTAAATTCCTCTCATGTGCTCTCCCTCCTCCTCCTCTTCTGGATGCCTGATTTCTATGGTCAACTTTCAAGGATTGGTTTTAGAGTTTGTTTTTGTATGACTCTTTGCTTGGTATATTCCATATATAAGTGACATCATCTGCCATTTATCTTTCCACTTTTGGCTTATCTCACTTAGCTATTTTCTTTGAGCTCCATCCATGTTGCTGCAAATGACTTGTTTATCTTTCCTGATTGTAGCATAGTATCCCATTGTGTGTGTATGTACCACATCTTTTTGATCCAATCATCTGTTTTGGAGGCACTTAGGTTGTTTCCAAAGCATGGCTATTGTAAATTGTGATTCAATAAACATAGGAGTTCAGGTTTCCTTTCTAATCAGTATCTGTATTCTTTGGGTAGATAACTAGGAGTGTAATTGCTGGGTCAGATGGCAACATGCATAGATCAGATGATAATATCAGGGTTTGAAGTAAGAAATCAGCTCTTTTTGTGTGTGTGAGATGGGTGGAAAGGAGACAAACTCAAATCTACTTCCCTGATTAAGAAGGGACATGAACTAGAGACTTATTCCACAATTGTGGGGGAATGGTGAGGTTTGGTTGACCCTCTCCCCTGAGCACAACTTAAACAAACAAACAAAAAAAACTAAACTAAATTTGCTTACAGAAAATTTCAAAATTGTCAGACCCAGAGGACTTTCCCACAGAGATCTGACGCCTAGGTCAGTGGTTTCTGTGGGGATAGAGCAGAGGGAAGGAGGGAGTGGCAGTGAGGGCAGCACACATTCCAGGGAGCTGGGCAGCTGGAGACCTGGTACAGGGGCTGCAGTGAGAAAACTGGGCAGACTGGCAGTGGGGCATCTTCCCAGTGAGCCTTTCCAGTGAGGGGGTAATGCATATTTAAGCCTCTTTTAGTTATTTTGATGTAAGTTTTTTTTCTAAAAAGTGATATGTCTTTAGCACAAATTTTTCTATGTACTGTTTTTTTCTTAGAAAACAGTTTTCTAATTTTTATTTAATTTTTTCTTTGATCCAAGGGTATCTAATAATACATGAATTCATTGCCAGGTGCATATTCCCTATTTATCTTTTTGTTGCTTATTTCTAGGTTTACTGCTGTATTTTACAGAAGATAACTTAGGTAATTGAAAACTGTTTTTTTAAAAAACCCTGCTCAATTTTTTTTTTTAAAAAAGTACTTTTTTTTTTAAATAATGTGGTTTCTGAAGTTGATTTCTGTGCTCTAAATATCAATATATATTCATTTTACATTCAGTGCTGTCAGTTTGTGGGTCAGATTTTGCATATTATGCTACTTAAGAAAGTGGCATTAAAATTCATTGTGAAAAGTCAAATTATTGCCTTTTTCTTTTGGCTTAGCCCAGACCTGAATTTTATACTTTTCCCAGCAATTAAATTTTATTCTTTACTAAGAGGGTCAACATGAACCAATAAAACTGATATAGACATGCCAAAACACATCAAGATAGATGAAAAAAACATAACTTTGTTAAATTTACAATCAGTGCAGGTACACCAGTAAATAGGTGTGTCATTCTGGCAAAGAACATGAACAATTGTACCCCCTAAAAATTAGAATTTTGCCATCCTCTTTTGTGAAATCCAAGGGTATTTTATAATTTCCTGAGAACCCAGACGTGATATAATTGAGGGTGAGTGGCCCATTTTCAAATACTACCATGCAGGGTCTTTATGTTTTGCCTCTGATGTAGTGTAGAATACGAAACAGTACATTTGTTTAGAATTCTTTAAACAATGTTTGCTAGCCACACCCCCACCTCAGGTGTTCAGAATTCTATACAGAGACCACATGGCATTTGAGATCCCAGGTGACAAGTATCATAAAACTTTACGATAAAGGGTTAGCAAAAAAATTGATTTCTCTAAGGGCAAATTTGAATTTCATGTATGTTCTGTTTCCCCTATGCCCCGATACCCCAAAAAGGAACATCAACTCTATTACAACTAACACTGCTTAAAATAAAAATTACCCTTTCCTTGTAAAATGTTTCTAGACTGTGAGGAGAATACATGGAATACATTCTTATTTTATGCTTTATACTTCTGAATGCAATGATTCTTGTAAGTAGGAACAATATTTGTGGGAACCTGTGTGTGTGTGTGTGTGTATTCTTGAGACTTCTAAGCTAGGATGAGTCCCATGTCTGGGCCATCTCTTGGGATTCGATGTGAAAACCTGTGAGGATATGCTCACCAAAGAGAAATGCTTTCTACAGGCAGGTGACTTTTTCAGTCATGAAGTTTTATGTGACTCTTTCTTGCAATTTTGTTGCTATTTTTGGTTTTCTGTGATTATATACTTATATGTATATTATATATATACCTATATATTCAAACTGTCTTTCATATTCTTATTTCTTATTCTGAAATTCTATTTAAAAAATATAATAATTAAACTTTGTATTTATAAAAGACAATGCAAATATACCAGTGGCACAGAACAGAGAATACAGAAAATACATTTAGAAAAACGAGAAGTAATAGACGATCTAATTCAATTACACTAAATCATGGAAAATTATTTATTTATCTATCCATTTATTATGAATGAAGTGCCATTGTTTTACATCCTTGTTAATATTTTGACAATATAGGATTTATCCCCACAAGTGTTTTTCATATTTTTAAATAAAGTCATATTATAATCTGTGTCTATTAATTCTCATATTGTAATCTTAGTGGTTCTATTTCCATAATTTGTTGTTTCCACTACCATGTTTGATATCTTTTTTCTTTTATCCTGGTCATTATTTTCAACTGGATACTGATTGTTCTATTTGAATAATTATTGGCAGAAATAGCTGAAGCTTCAATTGTTTGTCTGTTTACTCAGTTCCCCCAAGGCACCACCTCTTAGATCCAAGTTCAAGGCTGAGTCGCTAGCTCTCCAGAGCTGCAAACTGTGCAAGACTTGGTCACTTCAGGCCACCCTGAACCTGAGGATATATGTGAGGTGTATAAATCAGAATTCTCACGTGGACGTGCTCTGGGCTCTGACTGACGCCCCTGTCTTCCCACAAGAACACTAAATCCACAGGCCAGGTCAGTAACACCAACTTCCAGCTTGCCCAATTCTCTCATAGCCAAAGTATATTTGAGTGTTAGATCCACCTTTCTGGTTCTCACAGTTTAATCATGGGGTAATTTCTGGTTATCTTGAAGGTTCTACTTGGGATAGTTGAGACATATTTAACATTTTCATCATTTGCTTTAGTGGTGGTCACCATGGGATTGATTAAAATCACCAAGTTTGCCATTCATTGAAACAGATTATGGGCGGGGAGAGGAAGGATTAGGATCAAAATAAGGGGAGGGTGCAATTGGATGGGGAATATAACCAAAATGAAAATGTATACATTGTGCAAAAATGAAAAATGATGCAAGAATTATATAAAATGAAGTATTAAAAAAAAAAAAGAAAAAGATTACTCAAAGGTAATTATATGCAAGTGAGTGGAAGACCAGACTTGCACAGACATTCACAGGCAGTGCCACAGTGACAGAAAACGTCCTATCTCCAGCATCCTTGCTCAGATATTACCCTCCTAGTGAGGCCTGCACTGGCGCTCCTGCCCCTCACAGGTTAGTCTTCCTTACTCTGCTCTGCTTTCTCCTTCCACATAACTCCAGTCCTTCTAATAGTCAAAATCACTAACTTGTGATTAGATAAATTATTTGAGGACAATATCTTTGGCTGTTTTAAACTTTACTCACCAGGGCTGTGACAGTTTCTGTAATATAGGATTAAGTCAGCACAATTTCTGAATGTATAAAGAACAAAAAATTAAGAAAATGATGAATGCCCTTGAGTCTCTCAAGATGGAATTTGTGTCTGAAATATCAGAGAGGGAACAGGAAAAGTAAACAACATGATTGTCATCAGTACTCAGAGGTTCATCAAGCCCCTTGTGGCGCAGTCAGGAGAGACAATCAGGTTCCACCCAGCTTCTTGACAGGATGAAGGTTAACCATGAGCTAATCACTCCAAGAGTTTGCGCCACTCAGTTTCTAGAGAGTTCAGGAATTCTGCTCATTCCCACAGAGAAATCACTTGTTTTAACTGACAAATAACAACTCACCCTTCTTTCCTGGGTGCCCCTATATTATGACTGGAGCCAGAGCCCAGAAGCACATGCCAGAATTTTATGGGTCTAACAAACCCATCCCCAGCAGATAACTTTCTGCCATCAATTTTCTATCTTTTTCCACATTGTCATTTTCTCTTAGAACTATAGCTAGCACACTCCCGTTAGGATAAAGTGTTATTGAAAATGCACACAGTCTTAAAGGATGGATGGTTTCATGTGAACCAATTTGTGTTTCTGGTTGCAAACGTAACCTCAGTTTTTAAAATGAAGCTCATCATGTGTCTTTAATTTAAAATCTGATATCAGGGCCTCCCCGGTGGCGCAGCGGTTGAGCGCTGGGTTGCGAAGCTGCCCGCGGCCTCTGCGGCGCCGGTTCGATCCCCGGCTGCTCCCCGGCCACCGGAGGAGGGTCCCACATGGCGCGCAGACCTCTCCTGCCGCCCGCTGCTCCCCTCAGCAGTGTACTTCGGTCCTTCTGCCTGCTCTGCTCCCCGCTCTGGCTCTGGTGAATTCTCTCACCCTCCCGCGCGCTTCTGACTGTACCCAGTGCATGTATAAACAAAACAAACAAACAGACCAGCAAACAAATAAATAAAGCATGCCTCTATACAAAAAAAAAAATAAATAAATAAAATCTGATATCAGAAAATACACTCCCCTACTTTCACTAAAAACTCCACACTAGTTGATAACATATGGAATGATATATTTCAACCACCAATGCATATTTCCTTTTATTATTGAATTTATGGTATGTTATATAAAATACTACAAAATAACTTCCTTCAATAACAACATGTTTTTCTAGCAAGCTGTCTCTTCAGAGCACCCTTAATTTCATTATTCCTGAGGCTGTAGATAATGGGGTTTAACATGGGGATCACTACCATGTAGAACACAGATATGACTTTGTTCTGGTCAGTTGAGTAGCTGGACTTGGGCATGACATAGATGAAGGTGATGGTCCCATAGAAAAGAGTGACGGCTGTGAGGTGGGAGGTGCAGGTGGAGAAGGCCTTGTGACGCCCCTCAGTGGAGTGCATCTTCAGGATGGTGATGAGAATATAGATGTAGGAAACACTTATGACACAGACTGTGACCACAATGATGGAGCCAGCAGTAAATGAGGGGACCACCGGGGGGATACTGACATAGGAACAGGAGAGTTCCACTAAAGGAGCAAAATCACAGAAAAAATGATTCACTTCATTTGGTCCACAAAAGAGCAAAGAAAAGAAAGCCATGGTAAAGGAAGAAGCATTGAGAAATCCACCTATGTAAGCCACTACAAGTAACTGAACACACACTGGGGTGGACATTTTGGTAGAATAAAGCAGTGGGTTGCAGATGGCCATGAAGCGATCATATGCCATGGCAGCCAGGAGGAAGCACTCGGCGGTCCCAAAGAAAACTGCTGAGCCAAGCTGGATGCCACAGGCAAGATAAGAGATGGTATTCCTCTCTACCAGGAAGTTTACCAGCATATTGGGCGTGACAGAAGAAGAATAGCCTATGTCAGCCAAAGCCAAGTGGCTCAGAAAAAAATACATAGGATGATGGAGCTGAGAAGAGATTCTGATAAGAATGATTGTACTGAGATTGCCAGATACGGTCACCAGGTAGATACAAAGGATGATTATGAAGAGGATGACTTGAAGGATGGGGTCATCAGTTAAGCCCAATAAAATGAATCCTGTTACTGCAGTGTGGTTCCCAGCCCCCAGGGAATCCATGAGACAATGCAGCTGCTACAACATGAAACTGTAAAGAAATACTACAGTAAAAATGTTGTATATTCAATTGTTTATTTTTCATCAATATATGTATGTGAAACCATTATAAGTAAAGATATCCAAGCATAATTTCATGTTTACATGATAGTGTTTTTTTTTTAATTTTTACCAGAATTACCCAAAGAATACAAAAACACTAATTTGAAGGGATATTAAGCACTCCTATGTTCACTGCAGTACTATTTACAGTAGCCAAGTTATAAAAACCACTTAAGTGCCCAACTACAGATGACTGGCTTAAAAAGATGTGGTGCATTTACAGGGTGGAATACTGTGCAGTTATAAAAAGGTAAACTCCTGATGTTTGCAACAATATGGATAGAACGGACAGGATCGTGCTAAGAAAAATAAACCAGGGGGAGAAAGAAAAATATCAGATGATTTCTCCCACATGTAGAATACAGAGAAACAAAACAAGGACAATGACAGAACTAAGCCAAAACAAAGTCTAGAATTCAACTGCAGAATTGAAGCCACACGAGGGAGAGTGGGTGGGACCAAGGTTGGAAGGGAGCCAATGGTACACCATAAGGGAATATGGGTGCTCTGAGGTGGGTAAGGTATGGTGATGCACATCTGAGGCGATATCCAATTCTTTGGAATCATATATAGTGATATAAACCAATGTTACCTCAAATAAATAAATTGATTAACGTTAAGAAAATGAATAAATAATTTAGCAGAAACTTCTGAAAATTTCAAACAATACCTATTTTTCTTTTTATAATATATTAATTTCAAATACATGCATAAAGTGACTGAGGTCAAACAATGAATAATATAAAGCAGGTGAGACAATAAAACATTGGTAAGTATCACAAATATGTGTGTGTGTGTATACGGTATTGTAAAAGGTTTACTAATAAACCTAACATCAATTACTACATGCTTACTAAATGATAAAGTGCAGGGTCAATATAATTATAATTATAAAGTATGAATGTATTAATAAGTAGGTTGTCTATTTTATTGTCATAAAATATTACTATTCGATGTTATTTTTTGAAGGAATAAACCAAGTCAAGACAGGTTATATAGCTTGACAAGGTTACATAACAAATGGTAGAGTCAGAATTGGAAACCCTAGAATGCCGACTGCCCATCCCTTTAGTAAATAAGCAATAAATGAAATTACATAATACTACTACGATGTCAGTACATTGTCAGTACAACTGACAATGGGTGACCAACAGATAGTCCTCAGACCTTCTGGAAGTTATACATAACAGAGGAATAATGTTACTTACATATTTCACAATATCAATTAAATAATTCCATTTTTAAAAGGGAAAAATAAAATTTACTATTCTAGAAAGGAGTTATTTGAACAAGGTCATTTATTGTAAAATTATTGGATTTTACTTTAAATTTGTAATTCATTATATTGTTTTATCAAGTAATTTATAATGTCACTGTAGTCACTATGCCAAAATATTGTTCCAACCATAATTAAAATATCTCAAATTACTTCCTATTATGAAATTTTTTGTTTGGCATTTTTGTAGCATGAACTATATTATTTTAAAATAATACGTTGTTGAATAACTGTAGCCTCAAGGCTGAAAAGTTTTATTTTTTTGCATTTTCATCACCCAACTCAGTGCCAGGTTTACCCAGATTTACCTCCAAATTTTCTAACCTTCTGTACTAAAGATTCCAATGCATTAGTGCCTTCATGCTAAAGCATTGAAAAGATAAAGTAAGTGAGTCTTTTCTGCAAAGATACTAATATTATCATTAAATTCTTGAATCTTCAATTTTAATCTCTAGATAGCAGTATATTTTCAGAGTATCTCAAAGACAGTGAATTTGTTAGTATTGTTGGGGAGTGCCAAGTTTGGAAAAACCATGAGTTCCCATCTTATGCGTAGATAGACATACAAGGAATCCTGGCAACTTAGTTGTGCGTTCATTCATAAGATTTTGATGGTGGTAACAGCAATTCAAACTAAATACTTACTAGCTGATTGCTGAATTACATCTTCCCTGTTTCCCAACTGTGAATTGTGAGAACAGACATAATATTAAGGAGGTAAGTGCTCACAAATGATAAATGAAAATCACTACATCAGGTTTGTGAAACAAAAGTCAGAATCTTACCTCTTGAAATAAGAACTCACTCATCTTTCCATAACAGAACACTGTTTCTGTGCTTATATAGCTTTCTTTTATTTTTGTTTGCCTGTGGGGATAAATCTCTGAAGAGTCAAGAGATTCAATGTGATTTCTCAGCATCATGGAGCATAATTATGTACTGAACTGGATCCTGAGGAGTTCAATTCACACACAGACAAAAACTAATCTTTCAGTAGTCTGACAATTCTCAAGTGGTCAATTTAGTCCTTTGCTTTTATCTAGGTATCCACATTTACTTATTTAAACTTCATTTAATAATTATTACAAAATAAAATAGTCATATAGAAAAATCTTGGATTCTCAATTCTAAAGAGAGAAACTTAACTTTATGTATTCATGTTTATTTGGTAAGTTTTTTGTACTGAGCTAAGAAATACTATTAATCATTTTAAAGGAATATGAGGTAGAACTTAATATAAAGTTAAATTTTATTTTTTTGCATTTTTATGTATTTATTTTATATATATTTTTTTGTATCACCTTTTTTAGATTTATTTATTTATTTATACAAGAACGGGGTATAGGCCAGATTCACTGGAAGGCGAGAGGATTCACCAGAGACTTAACAGGGAACAGAACAGGCAGACTGACTAAATACACTGCTGAGGGGAGCAGCGGGTGTGGCAGGAGAGGTCTGCGCACCATGTGGGACCCTCACCTGCCGGCCAGGATGGAACGGAGCTGCAGAGGCTGCAGACAGCTTCACAGTGCTGCGCTCAACCGCCTGCACCACCAGGGGAGGCCCCATTCTTTGTTTTTGTACAATGCATGCTTTCTCCTCTCAGGTGTAGTCCCCATAAAATTCCCACCACCAACTCACCAGTGCACCATTGTCATAGTCCCTTGTGTTCTTCCCTCCCGTTTTGATCCTTCTTGTTCTCCCCCTCCTCTGCAGAATGTCTCTGATTTATAGTTACCTGTTAATTTTGGTTTTTTATTTATTATAATTATTTTTTTTCCTGATCCCTTATTTGATTTACCTATATTCCTCCTATAAGTGAAAGCATCCACTATTTTCCTTTTTTCTTCTGGCTTATTTCACTGAGCATAATCCCTTCCAGCTCCATCCATGTCAAGTTGTATTTATTTTTAAAAAATTTTTTAAATTATTTTATTTATTTATGCATACAAGAGCTGGGATGTAGACCAGAGGTGTGTGGGGCAAGGTGAGAGGATTCACCAGGGACAGAGTGGGGAAACAGAACAGGCAGATCGACTGAAATACATTGCTGAGGGGAGCAGCGGGCGAGACAGAGAGGTCTGCTGCGCCATGTGGGTCAGCTTCCTGGCTGGGGATGGAACTCTTGCTGCAGTGGCTGCGGCTAGCTTCGTAGTGCTGAGACTTAACCCCTTGTGCCACCAGGGAGGCCCTAAAGTTGAATTTTAAATAACAAAAAATTTTAAGATAAATTTAACCATCATAGCTAAAGTAAAAAATAAGTTTTATTTTCAAGTGTAAGCCTTGAAAGTCATAAAGAACTGCAAAGCAAAAAGGGGATAAGATGACTTGCAGATAAAAAATAGTCTCTCAGTTACCTCAACCTGTTGCTACCTGAGTAATGCCTAATGATGTAGGTATGGTGATGGAATACAGGGTTCTTTAAGATTGAGTTTTACCTGATTCTCTTGATAGACCTAACTTTAGAATTCCCTCTCTCATCTGAAGCCCCACATTAAGGAACCAGGGTTTACTACCAACAAAATAATGAGGACCAAGAGAACTATGCTTAATAGTTCACAGCTTAATCCTCACAACAATGTAGGTAGGTTGATGTAGATTCCTCTTACTAGGCTAATTCCTCGTTTTTTAATAGAAGACTTAAATTGAGGGGTCAAACAACTTGTATTGGGTGATTCTGAGAGTTCTAGAACTTGTACTGGGTGATTCTGACTTGAATTTTCAGTTTTTCACCTCCGGTGATAACCTTATCTCCTTTTACATCCCATTCTTTCTCTGAAACCTAAGACATTCCAGAGAGACATTAGCAGCCTGCTCAGTCCACAGGCAAGTACCTCCCAGATATGGAAGCAGTTGAAATTCCCAGGGGATACACCAACCACTTTTCCAAAGAAAACATACAGATGGCCAACCAGCACATGAAAAAATTCTGATCACGTCTCATCAGCGAAATGCAAATCAAGCCACAATGAGAATGGCCCATATCAAAAAGACCAGAAAAAACAAGTGCTGGTGAGGCTGTGGAGAAAAAGCACAATAGACTATGGAGGGGTCTATGGGTGTTTTGATGTTGGGTGGGCTGCAGTGACTACATCTTTACTTTAGCTGTGATTGAAAGCAGTGTGGAGGTTTCTCAAAAGATTAAAAATGGGTCCACCATATGACTGAGCAATTCCACTCCTAGTTATCTACCCAAAGAATACAAAAACAGTAATTTGAAAAGAAACCTGCACTCCCATGTTTATTATAGCACTATTTACAAAAGCCAAGCTGTGGAAACAACCTAAGTGCCCGGTACCCCACCAGGACACAGGCACACTCCTCTCTGGAATCTGAACTGTGGAGCTGCCCACAGGACACAATGTTCTGTTCTCACAAGATCCTGCAGGGCCCATGTCGGGTCACAGGCAGCAGGAACAGGTAAGGCTCTGGTGGCATCAGAGGCAAAAAATGTAGAGAGGTCTGATGTGCCCCTATTTTTGCAAGCTGGTCCCTGCCTCACCCAACCAACACTTGGTAGAGGTCTCCTTAGTTTGCAGGGGAGGGAGGAGCCACCTTGTCTTGGGCTTTGGTCTGCCCTCTCCAGGGCACCCCTTCCCCGCTGCCATTGCAAAGCCCACAAGCAGGTGGACCCTGGAGATGATGCAGATCTGTCACTCTACAGAGCTGTCATCTGGGTTTCCTTCAGTGTCACTGGGACAAATGTCCAATGACAGCGTGGTTTCTGTTTGCAGATACAAAGACAGAGCCCATCTCCACTGCTCAGGATCTCCTATCCCAGTGCCTCCCAAGATCCAGGGTCCATAGTGGGCTGGTTCTGAGAGACCTTGCAGTCCAACTTGGGCAGAGGACCGGGACTGAGCTGGACCTTGGGCCAGGCCCCTGGGCTCTTGCAGGTATGGCCTGCCTGCATGGGGCAGTCACAGTAGTGTCTGCCTCAGTGTCAGAGGGAGGGCTTGGCCTGGTGAGTAGCAACTCTGTAGGGTGTGGCCACAGATGAGGCATCTGGGCAAACAGTCACAATCCCATAGGGATCCTAAGGCTCACGGGGCACAGCCCAGAGCCATGTGGAGACAGGCACCAGGAACCATGGGGCCTCAGGTTGAAAACACAGACAGGAAAGTGAGGTGCACTGCACAGGCTGTGCAGGGATGCAACTGTGGTGGGGACAGCGCAAGAAGCCAGCTGAGACCCGAGGCCCATGAGATGAACCCTTGAGACCCTGCTCTTAGCCCAGTGTCCCAGCAGACTCAGCAGTCCTATTCCAAGGAGACAGGTGTGGTTTGGATGAGTCTAGGGTTGGTCATGCTAAGAGGTTCCGGTGAGGCAAAGGGAAACGAGGGGCCGGAGTGGTGGAAGTAACGGCCAGGAAAGGTGAGGCTGGAGTATACAGGAAGACATGGACAGCAGTGACAGACCCTGTGAGGGGACTGGGCAGACAGGCACCAGTGCACCTGGCTGCAGGGACTGTCAGTACTCGGGCCAGACCCAGGACAGGGGCAGAACACTTCTTGGGGGATGGCAGTGAGGCCCAACCAACCCCCTTCACAGACCCTTCTCAGTGTGCTCCAATACCACAGTGTCAAAGTAGAGCCAGAGTCCTCGGAGAGTGTTGGTGGGATTTGGAACAATGGGGACTTTGCTTCTGGCTTCAGTGGGGTTGGGACTTCCAGGGGACATGGGTCTGCTGGGTCTTTGGAGGGTAAGAAGGACTGGGGAGTACTCAGGGACATGAGAGGAAGTAGGCCAGGGTCCCAGTGGGACATGTGGAGGCATCAGGGGTTCCAGAGGAGGAGTGCTGGCTGCACAGGTCACTTTCAGGAAGAAGGGGTTGGAATGGGGAGGGCAGCCGCACTCCTTGATGAATATCCATGGAGCCATAAATGCCAGACATGAATTTTAATATGTGCAAACAAAAAAAGGCAAACTAAAACTCATTCAATGGACACTTGGATATTTGCACTTCATTCTGTCGACTTTCCCACACTGAAAACTGAGGGGCCCAGAGATGGCCCTGCTCGTCTGGTTGAGGCTTCAGGAGGCCTGGGCTCTGTAGGCAGGGTAGGGCAGACCCGAGGAGCTGGGGCACTGGCGGCATCTCCCCTTCTCCCCCCAGAACAGTAAGCCCTGTTCAACGTGCAGGTCACCTGTTCCATCTACAACCCGATGACTACCTCACCCTCCCCCCTCATGGTCCTCACCACTCAAGACGTGCTGCAGGACTCAGGGCCACAGCCAGAGATGACCACAGAAGGGGCTGGAGTCTAAAAGGGGACCCCTCTCGGAACTGAAAAGGGCATCTCACTCCCCACACCCTGGAACGAGATGCAGGACACTCCTAGGGTCAAAACATTCACCCTGGAGATACCATAATATTCATAAGAAACTGAGCAGGGATGAAGGTTCCCATGAACCCCATCTTCATAAGAAGGGGGCTGACAGGGAGGCAGGTCCCATGGAAGCTGCTCCAACTCTGCCTGCTCTTTGCACAACATCCCCTCCGGGAGCACCAGCTGAGTCCACTGCAGGGGCCCAGACAGCCTCCTGCAGCTGGGCCTGGGCCTCCTCCCAGTGCTGCCTGTGGCAGGCCAGCCCCACCCTCTACCCCACCTGCTGTCAAGCTGGGATCCCCAGACCTTGATGTCCTGGCACCCCTCATGTGAAAGGACACCCAGACAGTGGCTGGAGAGCTGGGCCTCAGGGCCACCACGGCACCTGTATTGAGTCAGGGGCTCTGCAGGCCCACAAAGGTCTCCACCCTGCGCAGTGTCCCGGCGCGGGCACCCTGAAGGCCGCAATGCCGGGCAGGCACCTCAAGTCTCTGGCTCTTGCGGGAGGTGGGCCACTGGCAGCACCTGAGCCAAATGGTGGCAGTGCTCCTGTTTCTGGTAGAAGACCCATTGAGCTCTGTCACGGATGACGCACATGCCCTGCACAGTGGGGTGGGGGAGTGGCTGCATGTTGCCTGGGCTGAGGACCCCACCCAGTCCACTCCCATCAGGGAAGGGCACCCCAGTCCCCATGCCTCCCTCCTGAACCTTCAACTCCTGTGGCCTCAGTTCTCCCTTGTCCAAACAATTCTCACCGCCCTGCATGAGAATTCTCACACCTGACCAACAGTCCAAACAACCCAGGGCCAGAGGAAGCAAAGCGTCACCCTATCACCTCCTCACTGTCCCCAAGGTCAGGAAATGGCTGTGCACCACCTATCACCCACCTGGGGGCCTCCATGCAAAAGTTGCACCTGTGAGGAGCATATCTGGGTCAGAAAGTCTGCCTGAACCTCATGGAGGGGCACCAGGCAACTTGGGGCAGCAAGTGGAGGGGAGGGCGGGGAACACTGGGATTCCCTGCCCCTATCAGCTTGGGCTTCAAGGGTAGGCCTGCTCCCTGGGAACCACATACCAACCCTGGCAGGGAGGGTCATGGTCTTCTGGTTAGGGTGTGGAAGAAGATTCAGCTGTGGGCCCTGCCAGTGCCCCACCCCCATCCTCCGGGAGCGGGCTCCAATTTCGGGGTGTAGGGCCTTCTGGGTTTCATTAGCCATGAGTGTCTGAAACTGAGGTGCTTCCTGGTCCATCACAACCATACCATTGGTCTAACACTCCCCAGATTAAAACAGCACATGGTGAGCTGATGCTTGGTCCAGCTCCCCGCTGGGCAAGAGGGCAGGGTGGGCATCCTCAACCCAAGTGTCCTGCCCAGGGCCCATGAGTCGGGAGGCCAGTGGCCACTTGGACCATGAGCACCCTGTGTCCTTAACTTAGGACCAGGAAGAGCTGCCCAGTCGGGCCTATGGGACACTGTGGTTCCTGCAGTGCTTCCTCCACAGGGTAAGGCCTGCCTGAGGGTGGCCAGGCGTGGCCCAGAGCTGGGGTGGCCAGGTTAACCCGGGGTGCAGACATGCCCTTGGACACACAGCATTGGGTACCTTCTTTGGGATGCAGTCCCACTATGTGGGGGATCCCTGCAGCCCCCAGGATAGCAGAATAACTGTCAGGCCTCGTCACCCCTCCTAGTTCATGGGGATCCCATTTTCCAACAGCCCTGTCCCCATAGGAATGAGTTTTTTTGTCTATCCAGATGAGAGGATGGAGGTTGTTGACTCAGCTTGGTAGGGTCATGGGAACTGCAGAGCCACTTGGGGGTGCCCAGTGTGGGTACAGGGGCCCCCAGCGTAGCCTGCACACAGACACCCTTCCTGCTGACCTTGAGGTTATGGGATGCATTCATCCTCCATGGGGAGTGGATGCTGACAAGCATGGCGTACACTTTGCTGAAGCTGCAAAGGTGTGTGTGCTGGGGCCAGCACAATATTGCACACAAGGGGGTGTGTGTGTGCTGGGTGGTGAGTTTGCAGGACCCTGCAGAAAATGGCAGGAACGAGGAGCCCTCCCTGAGTGGATTCTATGGCAATGACTGCCCAGGGCATCCTGGGCAAAACAAAACAAATAGGTGCCCTGGATGTGCCCAAGGTATGGGGCGAGGTGGGCCTGAGCGCCCAGGGCAGGGGGGCGGTGCTTGTGACTTACATGCCTGCCTATGGAGGAATGCTACTCAGGCTGCCCGGGGAGGGCATGCAGGAATTCCTGCACAACACCCTGGCCCAGCCCTGGGGCCTGCGGGACTAAGTATTCAGGCACCTTCAGGCTTCCATGTTCCACCTCAGGAGGCTGAACTTGGACTCTCCCGACCAGGCTCAAGTCAAGGTCCCTCTGGGTGCACCCTCTTGGAGCAGTGAACTGTAAGAGGTGGTCCTCGGAGCTCCCTGTTCCTTCCACTTTCCCTTCTCCTTGCAGAGCTTCAGGGAGCAGGACAGGGCTGGTACTCAGATACTGGGGATCAGAGCCAGAGAGTGACCAGGCAGAAGCCCCCGGGACACCAGGGACCCAGGCCCATGGACCTTGCTCCAGGAAGGTACATGGACTGGGGCAGAAGCTGGGCTCACCCTAGGTCTCAAATCCCCTGACTGCTCTTAAGTTTTCAGACCAAAATACCAACTGATCTGTTCTTAAGCACCAAAATGTTCTTCAGCAGTTGCCAGACACCCCCAGAGGCAGAGGCGGCCACTGTGCCTGGTGAGCTGCCCACACCACAGCCTCCCCACCTCAGCCTTTCAGCTTTACCTGAGTTATGGCCTGCAATGACACTGCAGTAACCAACCTCTGCACAGCCCAGGGCTACAGGCCTCTGCCTAGAGTGCTGGCTCTGGAGATAAGAACCCTCCCTTCCAGTCACTCATGAGGTCACTAATAGGTTACCCGAGTCAGTGCCCTTCTTCAAAGACCACAATACATCCTACCCCTCTGCCCTGACTGGCTTACAGGACCACACCAACCCTGGCACACCACTGAGGCCATGAAGTCCCACCCTGCCCTGTCTGCTGAGCAGCAGGCTGCCAGGCCCTGGATATGTCCACAGTCCAAGCCCCACCCAGAGTAGTGATTGATCCCAAGTTTAAGGAGCCAGGGAAATGCTGCCACAAGGTCCTCCACCTCTGAAATGCAGATCTGAGGGATACCTGGCCACCTGCTGCCCTGAGCCCCATCAGTGTCAGGACCCTTAGCCAAGCTCGGGGTCAGTAGGACCAGCACCCCAATATGCACACTTCAGTGGCGGCAGTCAGGCCTTTTCTTCCTGAGCAGCCACCAGGCCACAAGCGTTAGACCATGCTGAGGCTACTCTGGGAACCCACACCTCTACTCTGACCAGCCTGGAGAGGTTCACCCTAGGTCTCAAATCCCCTGACTGCTCTTAAGTTTTCACACCAAAATACCAGACTGGTCTGTTCCTAAGCACCTAGATGCTCAGCAGGAATTGCCAGACATGCCCAGAGGCAGAGGCAGCCACTGTGCCTGTTGAGCTGCCCACACCTCAGCCTCCCCACCTCAGCCAGAGGCCATGATCAAGACCATCCATGCACTCCTTGAGGCTGTGGATGCCTGGTCCAATGGACCAGTATGGCTACCGCAGGGCTGGTGTGTACACCTCTGGTTCAGTCCAGGACAGTCTGTGCAAACCATAGTAGGAGGGAGTGGGGCAACTCTATCCCCTGGCCTGACTGGGTTCCTATGGCCCTTCTTTCCTTCCCACCTTCCAGCTCTTTCCCTGCCCTGCCCTGCTCATGTACAGTGACAGTGAAGACCAGCAAAGAATTCAGACCAGACCCAGTGCCACCATCAGCTGAGCAGACACTTGCAGATGCTGCAAATGGCCATTCACATCTAGGGTCTCAGTTTCACACCTTTTGCTGCTGGATCTTTCAGGACCTGGAAGAAAAGGCTGACTCAGCAGGGGGTCCCTCAGGGACCCAGTAGGGACCCTTGCAAGCATAGCAAATACCAACCCTCTCACCACACTGCACCTGCAAACAGAATGGGACCTGCTCCTTGCTGCCCAAAGTCCCCAGTAGGTAAATCCTCCGCTCTCCAAAGAGAATAAGACAGGGGTACCCTAGTTCCAGTACCAAGCTTGAGGACACTATGTCCAGCTCCCATCTGAGCTACTGCCCTTGTCTCCAACGATACACTCAGTATCAGGGCTGCGGACCTGTGGGGCATTGTGGGAACAGACTGACTTGCCCCAGGGTCACTGCCCCAGCCTGGCTCAGGGCAACTTTCTCCAGGGACCTCCACCTCCCCCTGGAGCCGTATCAACCCAGACCCAGGCCCTGGCCTACTTTGCTCCCCCAGGGATTCTGAGGGACCCAAAGGGTCCCTGAACTGGAGGCAGGGTCAGAGACGCTGACTTGGGTCTGGCCAGCTGTGGGGAGGGAGCCTCTCACCTGCTGCATCCTCGCCTGGGTCTCCGTGAAGAGGCTGCCATGACTGAGGACCAGCTCCTGTGCCTGCTGAGACACCTGGGTGTGCACAGCCAGGTTGTAACTGTCCAAGACCAGTGCAGCGGGCACGTTATCTGAGGCTTCACCTTCATGATCTTCTCCCTGCAGAGGGGAAGGTGTGTCCTGGTTGGCCAGTCCCATTGCACGCAGGCCACTCACAAGGCAGCAGGGAGGCCCCTGGCTCGGCAGCAGCTCTCCTGTCCAGGCGGATGTCCCGAGACATCCTGGTGTTGCTGATGGGAACACAGCAGGAGGCCCTCCCGGTGTGCACGTCCTGGTCTAGCCTGGAGCTGTCCTCCTAGCCACCGTGTCCGGGATGTCCAGCAGCACGTCTCTCCACTCGTCTCCACAGGAGCCCTGGGGAGCACACTGCTCAGGGCCCCACCTCCCAAGAAGGAGCTCTGCCGGGCACCGGCTCCCTTGCATGGTCAGTGCAGGCAGCGGAAGAAACGCCACATCACAGCCCAGGGCTGAGGGGGCTGGCAGTCGTTCACTCACCTGGATGGGGTGTCTTATTGTCCACGAAGTGGCTCTGGAGCAGCTTGGGGGGCACTTCCCCAGGTCTCCTGTGCCCACCTCTGGGCTCCTCAAGGTGCTGAGCCCTGGCACCGGGGTGGTCTCTCGTCCCACCTGCAGAGGAGTTGAGGCCCAGTCAGCCCAGACCCCACAGGGCTGCCGGCCCTGACCTCCGGGCCCAGACATCCGGGTAATGGGGTGGCCTCCAAGTGGTTGGCCCAGCTGCTCCCCAGGGGCACCCCCAGTCCAGGGTGGAGCCCCTACTCCAGCTGCACTGAGTGTGAGGGGGGAGATGAGCAGGCGCCTAAGCACAGGGCCCAACCAGCATCTCCCCACACACAGATCAGAAGTTGCTAGACCCAGAAATCCTGAACTGGAGGGGCCGTGGGCTGCGCTTGCCAGTGCCCGCCTCACACCATCCCTCAGGGGCCCCAGCCCCTCAAACCCTCCTCCTCCTCTCAGGTAGAAGACATAGTCCTGCCCTCAGGAGAAGCTGCGGGGTCGGGACCTCGGGCGTCCAGCAGGAGGCGGAGCAGGGCACGGCCAAGGAGGAGCCGGGGTCGGGGCTTCCAGTCCCAGCAGAGCGCCTATAGCCAGCGCCCTCAGGAGCCCCCAGAGGGCCGGGGGCTGCGGGGCTGTAGGGACCGGCTCCATCACCTGCCTCAGGCCAAGGAGGGCGAGGAAAGCCCTGACTTGCCAGGCTGGCGTCAGGGTGCCGTGCTGGGCCTCTGGGCCTGCGGCGGTTGCACCGCGGGGGCTGCTGGGAGAGGGGCCCAGCTGGGCTTTGGCAGTTAAACCCTCGCTGGGGCTTCTAGGGGGCGTGGCCTCGATGGGGGCGGGATCTGAGGGGCGGGGCCCGCGAGGGGCGGAGTCCTACTGCAGGGGGACAGGACCGCGTGGAGGGCATAGAGATGCTGCACTTGCAACTTATAAGCTCTTATTCCCCCATGATTTCTCCAACTCCCCAGCACTGAGAGATGGATTTTCTTTCCAAATCACAGTCTCCTCCTGAAACCATCCACTGGGCTTCCTGAGTGCCTCGGGGTAAAGCCCCCCGGTCCCGCAGGCGCCTCTGTGCTTTGTGATGTCCCGGGTGTCTCCCTCGTGGCGTGGCCGAGGGTGTGGCGCCTCCTTCTAGGGTGTTTTCTCTGTTCTGGACGCTAACGCTTGGTTGGGTGTTGTTTTTGTAGGAGTTTGGCCCTGTCTGCAGATCCTTCCTCAGGTCAACAGGGCCCTCTGTAGAGCAAACATTTCAGTATCCACGTGGTCTGTTCCTTCGAAGGGCTGCCTTACATCCCTGAACAGCTGTGTCTGTTTATTTTGGTCCTCTTTACTCTTTCATCAGCATTTCCTTGTTTTCAACATACAGACCGGTGGCCGTTTTGTGTCCTTCATACTGAAGTATCTTACTTGGGGGCAGCGAGTGTAGGTCCTGTCGTTCTCGTGTGGCCTCGGCGGGGTCAACTGCCGGAGCCTGGCACCAGCCCTTTGTGTGCTGACCTTCCTTCTGGGAGCCGCCAAGTGCCTTTGAAGTTCTGGTGTTTCTGGGGTTATGTTGGGGTTTGTTTACTCAAATGTCTTCTACGCATATGGGGACTTTGACCACTCCCTTTGTTATAGGGCAGGGAGAGGGGCAGCCCAAACCCAGCAAACCTGCCTGTTATATGTAGGGTTCTGCCATCCACCGCATCAACACAAAACATATGAGACTTTAATGGGAAGGAACTTTAATACAATTTGGAAACAATACAGGAAAGGCAAAGAATCTAGTTTCTCAATCAAGCACCCAAAGTTACCCATCCCCTCATGGGTAAAAGTCCATCCAAATGGGATTGGCCCAGAGCAAGGCCCAAGTCTAAAGCATCTTCCAGTGGAGAACCACAGAAAAGGTCAGAAACAACCAGACAAGCCTGGAAGGAAAAGAGCAAAATCAAAATCAAGATAAAAGCTGCCATGTCACCTCCCCAAGGATCTCACCCACATCTGTGTCATCCCATCCACGACCAAAAGACAAGCGCAATTTCTTCACGTGTCTCTCGGCTCCATGCACCTCCAGGGCTCCTTCTGGCTCCATCCTGCTTCCTTCCTTCCTTCCTCAGTCTCCTCTGAAGTTTCTTCTCTCCCTGCTCAGCTCCACCCTCCATTTGGGTGGATCATGGAACCTGGAACCTCCCCCTTTCCTGGGGACCACCCTGTTACACCTTTCCAATCTTCTTATTTTCCCTCCTCACAGAAGTGGATAGAACACGCAGGGCTGCATTGAAGGCGAGCAGAGCAGACATACTTGTGTTGCTTGGCCCTCAGAGGAAAGCACCCTGTGTGTCACAGGCAGTGTGACAGATGTGGCCTGGTGTTCATGCCCTTGGCAGAAGGGTGTGCCCTCTGGGGGTATCCTGCTGAGAGCTGTGTGAAGGTGGGAGGGGGAGGAGTGGAGTCCAAGGAATTTGCCCAGTGCAGGGTGGCCTTCGGGGCAGCACCACCACCCGCTCTGTTCTGTTTTGAGGGGGGAGGGGGATGAAAATCACCTTCTTTTTTTGACTGAGAGCAGAGTTACTCAGGAAACATGGGTGTATCATATTCTATGAAGCCCCAAACATCCACAGGGAGACAGTCAGGGCTGTGGGCCCCACGATCCTCCTGAATGCCTTCACCTTCTAGGCGCCACCTGGCAAAGCAGCAGCGTTGACAGCGGCTCCTACCTGGGGAAAGATTATTCAGAGTCCAAGTGTGTTAAAGCAATGAGAAGCCTGGAGGGGATAACAGAGCGTTATCCCCATCCAAAGGCAGTGCAGCCCCATCCAAAGGCAGTCTCATATTTATTAGAATCAAGTACAAAGGAGGAGCAAGTACATTTGTGGGGGATGTAAGCTAGGGTAGGTGACCAGGGGCTGTTGCATGGGGGACTTTATTCTTGCTAGTCAAAGCATATCATCTCTATTCTCTATTATCTCTATTCTCTATACCTAACTTTCTGCTAATCTTTACAAATAAGGCATTCTAGCTGATCTTGCTAATCTGGCCATACTATCTCCCTGCTGTTTTCAGCAGACACTGCTTTCCCAGTATGTTCTTCATACCAGGACTTTGGTCCTTGGTGAGAGGCCTCCTGTCTGGCTGTATGCCTCGCTGACCAACAAGAACTCTAGGTACCAAGACAATGGCCCCGAGAACAAGGAGGGCTGGGGATCCCACATCTAGGGAATGAGTAGCAGGTTGGGCAACCATCCCATTCCCTGGGGGCGCCAAGTCAGGAGGCAGCAGCCTGTTTGGTACTAGACTCATGCTTGGAGGCCAATGAAGAAGGAAGTTCTTGCACCTGCTGTGAGGAGGGCATGGGAGAGACCTCCCTACCTCCCCAAGTCCTAAGATGGCTCTGTCCTGGGAGCTTCCTGAACAGGCCCAGCGCAGGGAGGAAGGACGATGGGGGGTGCTGAGGCACCCCAGGCCCAGAGGAGGAATGGAAAGGCTTGTGAAAATTATGGGGTCCTGGGGCCTGGAAGGAGCCAGAGGGCATGACCACATGGCTAAAGGACACACAGGCCTGGGCCACATCCCTCTCTGGCCTGACCCAAGGGCCCTGGGCTCTATCTCTGCAGGAACACTCCCTTTCCTCTGTAAGGAAGGTGGGGGCAGGGGTGGAGTTGTGTTTCTCAAGCTGTTCTGGCTCAACCCACAGGTTCTGAAAGAGCTGGGCAAGGTCTTCTCCCGCTACGTTAAGGAGAGCGACCTGGACATGAGTCACAGCTTCAGAGAGTATGCCACGTGGAGGGAATGCCATGGCATCAAGTGAGGCTACTGGGCAACAGGGCAGAGGGCCAGGGCTTAAGGGTGGTAGGACCCTGGGGGAGGATTGTGGGTTTGGGGCCTGGGGGGACAATGGAGGTCCTCGCAGCCATTTTTGAATTCTTAATCAGTTTAATCACAGTATCCAGGATCCAGTTCAGTTATTAGAGGATTATTGTTGTCTTTTGGTGATGGCATATTTCCTTTATTCTTTATGCTCCTTATAATTTCATATCATTGCTTTGGCATTTGATGTGAAATCTCTTTACTAGTTGTCTTCAAGTGAGACATATTTTTCATTATTCCTTTTATATCTGTGTTGTCTTTGATCTTGTATTGATTCTTCTACTTCACACTTCTTGCTCCCCTTGTAATGGAATTATTCATATTTTGTGTTTTCTCTGATTCTTATAACTCATTGGCTGGCTGCTGGAAACTTCTCTTTTTTGTTTTCTGGAAGGCTCAACTATGGTTCAAGTTTGTGATATCTCCCCTGCCTACCTACAGACCCTGTTCTGGTTTTCTCATAACACAAGATTTATAAGTGTTCGCTTTCACCATCCTCTGGCACATGCACTGTAGAATGGGAGGAGGTGTGGGTTTATCACTTGGTATTGAGGGTGTATACAGGCTTAGTGAGAGGGGTTTTTCTTAGGGGCTCATGGCTGACCATCCAGCTTAAGTATTGTTACTGAGTACTGTCTGCCTAACCACATCCCTTTAATAGTCTTTATTTCCCTCTACCTCCTCTCTCCCACTTTCCCTTCTATTTTCCTACCTCATGGAGATTGTGCCTCAGTAACCCCTGCTCTGCAATATTGGGGAGGTCAAGCACTCACTTAAGAACTTGCCACTCTCCTTTTACTCTGCAGGAGAGGATGCAGCCCAATACTGCAGCTTCAGGCGCTATCACTGTGGGGAAGGGGCAACACTGACAGAGTTCTTCTTAATCTTGAGTGCATAGTAGCTCATTTTGTTTTGCTTTGTACTACAACACCATTCTAGAATTGCCTCTCTGGGTGGTTACACTTTTACAAAGTCCCACTCACCAATGGGTTTCTTCCCAAATCTGCACTATTCAGAATTTCCCCAAAGAAGTACAAGAGGTATGTTGGTAGGTTCGCCACCTCCAGCTGTTTTTTGCAGCTGCTACAGAAGACTTTCTTCATGTTATAACATGCAGGTTGGGCAATACTCTTTCCAGATCCCTTGGTGTCTGGTGCTGTATCCCAGAACTCCCACTGGGGCACTTTTGTTTTGGGATGAATATCTAACTAGCTGTATAAAAGACATAAAAGGGGAGACATCTCACATCTCCATGAAGCTGACATCACTCTGGACATAAAACTGTGGGCAGCAGACTCATTGCTGATGGCTAAATAAAAAAATCACATGATAGCCCTTGTATTGAAATTAATCTAAAGTTTACATTTTTATTAAAGGAAAAGATTTGACCCTTAAAATTAGTGTTTCTTTTTTATTAAAAATTATTCACATAGAAAAGAAAAGGCAATAGGCAATAATACAAATTATTTTAAATTCTATGAATATAACCAAGTCTGATTTAGAAAGAATATTTTCGGGGCTGTTATGGAAGTTCAGGTGAAATGAGGAGCAAGAAATTTGGTATCAGAGACTTAGGATTAGGAGGGAAAGAAATGGTTTAATAACAAAAAAGGTATTCAATGAACTCAGTACCTATTTGAAAATGTTTATACTTGTAGATGCAAGAAATGGTGGGCGAAATGTGGCTAAAGCAATTTTTTTTTTCTTGCTAGATGTGTCTTTTTTTTTTTTTAAAGATTTATTTATTTATACAAGCACTGGGTACAGTCAGAAACGCGGGAGGGTGAGAGAATTCACCAGAGCCAGAGTGGGTTACAGAACATGCAGACTGACAAAATACACTGCTGAAGGGAGCAGTGGGCAGCAGGAGAGGTCTGCGCACCATGTGGGACCCTCGTTGGCAGCCGGGGATCGAACCGGCGCTGCAGAGGCTGTGGGCAGCTTCGCAGCCCAGCGCTCAACAGCTGCACCACCAGGGGAGGCCCTAGATGTGTCTATCTTGGTGAATCCATGTTTTGTTTTTTTTTTTTTAAACTCAAATATTTCCTGAGAATAGCACAATTAAATTTGTGAGTATAGCATACTATGAAATAGACTGAAATTTACTAACACATTATCCATTTATTTGCATGCATGGTTCTCATCATACAATGATTATTATTAAAGTCAGATGACTTTAGGACCACCAATGTATCTAGTTATTAATTTTCTCATGGCCTCTTTAACCTCCTTATTCCTCAAACTGTAGATGAGGGGGTTCAACATGGGGATCATAACTGTGTAGAACACAGATATGACTTTGTTTTGTTCAGTTGAGTAGCTGGACTTGGGCATGACATATATGAAGGTGATGGTCCCATAGAAGAGAGTGACAGCTGTGAGGTGGGAGGTACAGGTGGAGAAGGCTTTGCGCCGTCCTTCTGTAGAGCGCATCTTCAGGATTGCGAAGAGAATATAGACATAAGAAAGAGCAATGATAAAGACGGTGACCACAATGATGGAGCCAGAAGTGATGGCTGGAATTATTTCAAAAGTAAAATCATGTGAGCAAGAAAGCTTCAGAAGTGGTGAATAGTCACAGAAAAAGTGATTGACTTTATTTGGTCCACAAAAGGACAGATTTAATAAACAGCCAGTAAATGTCCAAGCATTCAAACATCCACCTAGGTAGGATATCCCCTCTAAGAGGATACAGACTCTGGGGGACATATGAGTGGAATAGAGCAGGGGGGAGCAGATGGCCACGTAGCGGTCATAGGCCATGGCAGCCAGCAGGAAGCACTCAGCTGACCCAAATGTCACCACAGAACAGAGCTGGGCTACACAGCCAGCAACAGGGATAGAGGTTCTTTTCCTAAGGAAACCCATGAGCATGACAGGTGTGACTGATGAGGAGTACCCAATGTCTACAAAGGCCAAATGACAGAGGAAAAGGTACATAGGGGTATGTAGCTGAGGGCTATTTCTGATTAACACGATGATGCTGACATTGCCCATTAAAGTGACTATGTAGATTCCTAGAAACAGAACAAACAAAATGGCACAAACTGTAGAGTCCTCTGTTAACCCCAAAATAATGAATTCTGTCACAGTTGTGTAGTTTCCAGTCCCCATCTATAATGGGAATAGTACCCACTGAAAGAAAATATGTGAATATTAGAATAGAAAGGAATGTTGTAATTTGAATAATTATTTTTACAATGGCTCTATAATAAAAATCACAAAAACATACACACAGTAAGTTTTGGTAGGAAGTGCTTTTAAACACAATAATTTATGAAAAATTTGATAATATATGTTTATTAATATAAGGACAGAAAGACTGGGGAGAAAAGTAACTTATGTTAATAAAACATAACTCAAACATATTCATATCAGGCTGTTATTTTGGGAGTTTCTTAAAAGAGATCAAGTAAAACTTCAGAATAACAACACATTTCCTTCAAATATTCATTGTCAAGAAGAGCAAACTCAGATACACTGCATCACAGCCATGTGTTCAGCCAACTACTATTCTTCACAGAATGTCACAATTCTATTCTTCACAGAAATGCATGAATTATGTTGTATGTGCATTTACTGAGCAATAATAATAGCATGGCATGTTAGAACACCAACTTATTATGTGCCTGAACTCCAAATCCTAGCTTCCTTATCTATAATCAAGACAGAACTTTGTGGACTAGATTCCTGAAATGGAAGAACTAGAAGGTAAGTCAATTTCAGGTATCTACTTGATACCTGCTTGATAATGCTTGAGTGCAGAGAGATTGAGGGCACAATCTTGCTCTTCAGACTCAGTTCACAATGCAATTTTATCAACTAGGCATGGACCTAAGACAGCATGAAAGCTTAGATTTTTAAGGGAAATAGATCTATGACACAAATTCAGTCAGTCATAATCGTCATTGTTAACATGGGAGCAAAATATTGTGCAAAAATGCTAAGAGCTTTGGAGTTAAACAGGCCTGGGGTCAGACTCCACAGAAGTCAGATGTCACAACTATAGACAGCTTACATAAAATTTTCAACCCTTCATTACTCTATTTGTTAAAATATATATTTCTTAAGGTTCTTGTTTTGAATACAATGATATATACCAAGCACAGCTCACAGAGGTAAATTATGCTCAATAAATCATTTCCTTAGATCAGTCAAAACTTAACTTCTCATACAAAAATGAGAAACAATTTTTTTATCAATATATTTTTTCAATATAAAAGGAAAAATATTACCTGTAGTATTTGTTCCTCAACAATAAATGCCAAAGAACTGTCACTGTTAAGCAAGGTTACATTTATGAGGTGTGGGATCTTTGGGGATAAAACCCCTTGAGTATATTACTTGTTTACGAAAATCATCAAGACGGAAAATTAGATACACAGATTCATGTAAATATGTCTTGCGTAAGAGCTTCTATACATTTCTTGAGTGTTCATTAGTTCTTAACAAAATCTTTTGATGGCTTGTTAAAATCATTCTTTTTAATGACTAATGAGAATAAACAGTGTATCAGATAAAATTTAATTTTAAAATACAAATTTTTCTGTGGAAAAAATCAGTACTTTTGTTTTTTATGTGTGTCTAGATGATGCTGGATAAGAATGAATTTCAGAATCATTCCTTTAAGGAGAAAAGAAAGCTGGGTACTTTACCATCAACTTCAAATGCTTAAGAGCTGGTCCTAAGAGTGCAAACTCTGTCACCTCCAACTCCTGCCTACCGGTTATATACTCCTTCAGAAAGTCCTGAGGCAGAGAAATACAGTGTTTGAGGTAAAACTTCATCAGGTTGGGTCAAGGAGATATGACCAGGGCATTCACACCCTTTGTTTCAAAATTACGCCTTCATTTACCATTTATTTACTCATTCCTCTGTTTTTTTTTTTGTGTGTGTGTAGGAAAGGCAAAATATTACTTCTACTGTCTTGAGCCTTTTTGGCTGGTAATGAGAATTAAACTGACAGATTAACAGGAGTAAAGCATACAAAGTTATCTGTTTTTGAAATGTAGGAGCCCTCACAAGAAAATGAAGGCTCAAAAAGGTGGGAACACTACAGGTTTCTCTATTAAACAAGGAGACAATTGTGGAGAAATTACCATATGGAAGGCTAAAGGAAGGTACTTTTTTTTGAGTCTCCAGATTTTATGTAATCGCTAATGTACATTCTCTCAAAATCTCCAAGGGTTCTTTACTGCTAGATATTTGTAATATCTACTAAGATATTATTAAAAATCCATTACATTTTTTTCTGTTTATTTTTTATTAATTATTTATTCTTTTACTTGTGACAACATTAGGATTCTCCCAAATGAAAGGCAACCGCTAATCAAATGAAATCTTACCTGTTTCCTGCTAAAGGAGTCACAGATCTGGGGCAGTAAATAATGCAAAGTAAATGTAAACAAGTTTTGCTTCTCTAAAGCCTATCTAGATAAGATTACCTAAAGGATGTTGCTACATTTTAACAAGGTCAGACAGCCACCAGGCTGATTGATCTCCCAGGGCATCCTTGAATACCTGTCTTTTGTCACAAAATTTTGTGCTTACTGACCAATGTTATCAATGCAAGATGGTTATGTATAAAAGAAACCCTTTGTCCCTAGACTGGTGCTCAGACCTTACGGGACTACCCAGGGCTGGTACCTCATGCATGAGTAATAAACTTTCCTGATCTCACCATTCCTGAAGTACCGCTTGTTCTTTCCCTGCCTGGGTAAAAGGCTAGAATCTATTTCTGCAACACAATCAGGTATCACCACCATAGATAATTCTTTGTGCTTCCTTTTCTCTTTGTTTATGCTCCTCCTTCTCACCGTCTCTGCACCCCCCACTTCCTCAGGGTTTAATGCACCAGTTCTGTAATCAGTCTTTAACAAGGTCTGTTTCTGCATAATCTTAAAGCTCTCAACTTCCTATCCTTAACAATCAGAACATTATTTTTCCTTTTAGCATATAGGACATATTTCACACAGGAATTTTGTCCTGTTTTTAAGAAAAAAGGAGGAAGGTCAGAGTATTTTTCTTGTATTAGCAGTTTTTCAAATGCCTTGAATTCAAAATAGTACTTCAGAGCAACATACTTTGGGGTGGTATACTCTACCACCCTTTAATTTCATTAGATATCCTTGACCTATCAGGATTTAGTATTAATTACTTCTTTTACCTTTTTCTCAAATAACACTGAGGTCTTAGACTATTTTAATTCCACTTATCTTTACACTTGGTTACAGGCAATTTTTGTTGTGTATTTTTATACCTATAAATTTTAAGCCCAACAACAGTATTGTTATCAATATTTAGTGGTTTGCTTAGTAAATTTTCATTAAGATTTAGCATCTTATTTCCCAATTTTATTTTTATTTCTTTTAGAATGACATAGTATCCTTCACTCTGCAAGGAGATTTTTGTTGCTAATATATTCTAATTGGAAATTATTCCTGTTTTTTTTTTTAAGATTTATTTATTTATACAAGAACTGGGGTACAGGTCAGAGGCACGGGAGGGAGGGTGAGAGAATTCACCAGAGACAGAGCGGGAAGCAGAACAGGCAGACGGATCAAAGACACTGCTGAGGGGAGCAGCGGGCGAGGCAGGAGAGGTCTGCCGCGCCATGTGGGTTTCTCCCTGGCCAGCCCGGGAATTGAACCCGCGCTGCAGAGGCTGCAGACATCTTCAAGTGCAGTGCTCAACCCTCTGCGCCACCAGGGAGGCCCAAAATTATTTCTGTTTTAGTCCTTTGAAGATGTTTACCTTTTTTTCTGTTTCAAAATTAACTGTTTAAGACTTCCCCTGGTGGCTCAGGCAGTTGAGCACAGCTTTGGGAACCTGCACACAGCCTCTGCAGCGCGGGTTCCATCCCAGCCGGCCAGAGAGATACCCACATGGTGCGGCAGACCTCTCCTGTCTCGCCCACTGCTCCTCTCAGCAGTGTATTTCAGTCAGTCTGCCTGTTCTGCTCCCCACTCTGTCTCTGGTGAATCTGTAACAGGGTGGTCCCCAGGAAAGGGGGAGGTTCCAGGTTTCCTGCCCTACCCAAGGAAGGGTACAGCTGAGCAGAGAGAGAAGAAGCTGCAGAGGAGACTGAGGAAGGAAGGAAGCAGGATGGAGCCAAAAGGAGACCTGGAGGAGGCACATGGAGCCGAGAAATATATGAAGAAACTAAACTTGCCTTTTGGTTGTGGACTGGTTGCCACAGATGTGGGTGAGAGACCCGTGGGGAGGTGACAATGACAGTTTTTGTCTTAATTTTAATTTTTCTCTTTTCCTTCCAGGCTTCTCTGGTTGTTTCTTATCCTTCTGTGGGTCCCCACTGGAAGATACTTTAGACTTGGGGCAGGCTTTGGGGCCTTGTTCTGGGCCAATCCTGCTTAGGTGGACTTTTACCCACGAGGGGACAGGTAACTTTGGGTGCTTGATTCAGAAACTATATTCTTTGCCTTTCCTGTATTGTTTCCTAATTGTATTAAAATTCCTTCCCATTAAAGTCTCATTTGTTTTGTGTTGATGCGGCAGATGGCAGAACCTATTTAGAGCAGGCAGGTTTGCAGGGTTTGGGCTGCCCCTCTCTCTGCCCTATAACAATCCTCTAACCCTCCCACATCTCTGGCCTGTACCCCGGTTCTTATATGTATGAATAAATCTTTAAAAAAAAAAACCTCTTAAAAAAAAAAACAAAATTAACTGTTTATCATTCTCTGAAAGGTATGCTTATGGGTTTTTTTTGGTAGCTTTAATGATTTTTGTATTTTGAAATTTTCAGTTTTACATTATTTGTCTAGGTAATTCCTCTTTTTTTTTGTTGTAGTTTATAAGGCTTTTTGAATCTTTGGATTAATGTATTTCATCATTTTTTGAAAGTTATCAGCTACTCTCTCTTCCAGCATTGTTTCTATCACATTCTTTTCCTCTTTTCCCACTGAATGTCAACTTCAGTGTATTGAAACTTGTGACCATATATTTCAGGCTGTTCATCCATTTTTTTTTCTGTTTTTTTTTTTCCTTTTGACTCTCTGTGCTTCATTGTGCACATTTTTTCCAAATCTATTCTCCAGTTCACCAACACTCCCTTCAATTCTACCTAATATACTGTTAAAATCATTCCTTGAGTTCTTCATTTTTTTTAAAGATTTATTTATTTATTTATACAAGAACTGGGGTATAGGCCAGAAGCGCGTGAGGGTGAGAGGATTCACCAGAGACAGAGCAGGGAACAGAACAGGCAGACTAATGAAATACACTGCTGAGGGGAGCAGCGGGCAAGAAAGAGGTCTGTTTCACCATGTGGGACCCTCGCTGGCCGGCTGGGATTGAACTGGCTCTGCAGAGGCTGCGGACAGCTTCGTAGCACGGCTCTTAACTGCCTGCGCCACCAGGGGAGGCCCAAGTTCTTTATTTTTAATATTGCATATATAATTCCAAAATTTTTCTTTGGATATTTTTCACTTTTATCTTTTGTGAAATCTGCTCTCCTATGTTTATTGCAGGACTATTTACAATAGCTAAGATATGGAAACAAACGAAATGCCCCAAAACAGATGACTGGATCAAACAGATGTGCTATATATACACAATGGAATACTTTTCAGCAATCAAAAAAATAAACTTATGCTATTTGCAGCAACATGAATGGAGCTGGAAGGGATTATGTTCAGTGAAATAAGTCAGAAGGAAAGAGAAAAATATCAGATGGTTTCACTTGTAGGAAGAACGTAGGGAAACCAAACAAGGGATAAGGGAGAAAAACAGACAAAACTGGCAGGCAAACTATAAATCAGAGACATTCAGCATTCAGCTGGGAAGGAGGAGAGAGAGTGATCAAAACAGGAGAGGGAAGAGTGCAATAGACTATGGTGACACTTCACGGGTATCTTGGTGGTGTTAATTTTATGGGGATTACAACTGAGAGGAGAATGAACAATAATGTAGAAAATACATAAATTAAAACAAAAACAAAGAAAACATTATCCTGTGCTTAGAGTCACCACTTTCCTGCTGAATTTTTTTTTTTAAGATTTATTTATGTATACAAGAACTGGGGTACAGGCCAGATGTGCGGAGGGTGAGAGGACCCACCAGTGACAGAGTGGAGAACAGAACAGGCAGACTGAGGAAATACACTGCTGAGGGGAGCAGCGGGCAAGACAGGAGAGGTCTGTGGCACCATGTGGGATTCTCCCTGGCCAACTGGGATAGAACCAGCACTGCAGAGGCTGCAGACAGCTTCACAGCACTGCGCTCAACAGCCTGTGCCACCAGGGGAGGCCCTGTACCACATCTTCTTAACCTCTTGCGCTACCAGGGAGCCCCTGCTGAATATTTTTAATTGCTTCAAATGCCTTTCAACAAAATATCACACACTTGATAGCTTAAAGCAACACATATTTTTATCTCACAGTTTATGTGGATTGTGAATGTGGATGTAGCTGGGTCTTCTTCAAGGCAGCAATCAAAGTGTCTTGGGCTAAAGTATTTTCTAAATGTTTGACTAGAAAAAGACCCAACTCAGGTTTTGGCAGAATTCATCACCTTGCTATTCTAGAAGTAAGGACTTTGTCTTTCTGACGTGAAGACTGTCAACTTGACATCACTCTTAGTCCCTAGAGGCCCCTGTTACTTCTTGTCCTGTGGGGCTCCCGGCAAAGCTACCTACTAACAAGGAAGAGATTTATTTCCCAAAACAGGTATTACAATCTCGTACACATAGTCATATACGCAACCACACGCATTCCAACACCTTTGCCATATTTTATATGGTTAGAAGACATAGATTCTACCTACATTCAAGGGGAAAGGATCACACAAATACATGAACACTGGAAGTGAAAGATCATGGGGACAACTTCAGAGTCTGTCTGCTACATATATACTAAGTGTAATCATTTTTTTATTCCTTTTTTTGTCAGTTTATTTTTAAATTTTTTTTACATTATGTTTATTAAGATAAAGTAGGTTTATATCATTGTATTTACTTTTGGGATTATAGGTTTAAGCCTCTACAAATGCATATTTTCACAAGTTCATATACCACAAGTTTCAGGTTATTCCTTTAAACAATTTTAAATCTGCTCACCATCATGGGCCACGAGCAACTTAGAAATGCTACTTTTCTAAAGTAAAAATGCAGCTTACTCATCTATCTGTGCCATAGTACACAAGGGCAGTGTTTCACATCGTAGACTTCACTTCCAATTCCTTGGAAGATTTGTTTCTTTGCCTATAAGGAGCGACTAGATTGAAAAAACAGGCAATGCTTAGACAAATGAAATGAGGTTGAGAGGGCATTGCTAATGTCAACCTCACAGGAGTGGAGGTAAGTCACAAGGTATTTTCCAGAAGTTTTCAGAAGCATCTCTACACCATGGCATTGAGAAAATCACTGGTGAGGGAACAAAATCAATTTTTTAGAAGCACTGAAATATCTGTATGCCAGGGATATTGGTGGGAGATACCAAATTTGAAATGAGATATAATTTAAATAATGATACCAAACCCTGAAGTGGCAGGAACCATATGCATGTACTCAAACCACAGACTAAGATTGACAGGGTAATCATAACATAGGATTGAAACATCTGACCCACTTGATATAGTTGACTCAGAACACTATGATCAGAGAACAGGGAACTGATTTGAAATACCTTGAAATGTAGTGGAAGTTCCTAATGTGCTTGCTAGAATCAACACAGAGGTTCAAAGTCCCTTGGGTTAATAAAATATTGAGTGCCCTTGAGGAAAAACCTTGCAATAATATCACATATATATTCTATAATTCTTATTCCTTGTGATGAGATTTAATGTATTTAAGGTCACTTCAAGGTAATTTTCAGTTAGAAAAAGGAAAAACCTACAACTTGCAAGGGTTTTTTACATACTGGTTCTGAATTATGCTACTCTTTAGGGTACCAGGACTCCACAGTGGTCCACCAGTCTGAGAGACAGCTTATAGGTATCATGTTACAAGTGGAATTTTGACCTCATTTCACCTCATTGTGGGCCCACCAGCACCATGATTTATAATAGTCAACAATGCCTGAAATCCTTCTCCCTCATTGGCTCTCTGATCCATGGAAAAGGACTATTACATTGGAAGGTTGAAGTGGAGGCTCCTGAATCCCTTTCTTCTAGCCAAAAAGGTAAATAAAAAGAATGCTGCTTTCTTCAGGGAAATAAGAGATCAATACATCTATGAAAACTGCAACATAAGATTCTGGCAGTCTCACTAGAGCCATAGTATCCAGCAGAGCTAATGTTTGTGTCTTTAGTGTCTAGTAGTGGTACTGCTGACACAGACTGTAGGGCCTCATGCTCAGCAATTGCTGCACTGGTGCCAGATCACACAGATGTGGGCCATAGCCTCAAACCTGAGTCTATGGGTCCTCCTGGTGACTCAATCTGCTGAAAATATCCGGAGTCTATTTCTATGGCTTACAATTGAAATTCTCACCGGCTGATACTCACATATTGTCATAGTTGTTTGTTTTTGTTTTTTTCTTTTTTTAAATAACATTAGTTAACAACATTTATGGTAAAGGTGACATTGGTTTACAACATTGTATGTGATTTAAAGGAAATATTTTTAAAAGTTAACAGTGAGGAAGAGCAGGAACATTCTCACTGGAATAAAATCAATATGGATGATTTTTATTTAGTTGACCCTCATTCATTTTTATTTAGTTAACCTTTATTCCATCACACATGGAGTCAGATATTTGGATGTTTAAATATTACAACATAGGGCCTCCCCGGTGGCGCAGCGGTTGAGCGCTGGGTTGCGAAGCTCCCCGCGACCTCCACGGCGCTGGTTCAATCCCCGGCTGCTCCCCGGCCACCGGAGGAGGGTCCCACATGGCGCGCAGACCTCTCCTGCCGCCCGCTGCTCCCCTCAGCAGTGTACTTCGGTCCTTCTGCCTGCTCTGCTCCCCGCTCTGGCTCTGGTGAATTCTCTCACCCTCCCGCACTTCTGACTGTACCCAGTGCATGTATAAACAAACAAACAAATAAATAAATAAATAAAAATAAAATACGTGCCTCTTTAAAAAACAAAAAAAAACAAAAAAAAAAAAACAAAAAAATAAATATTACAACATAAATGAATACATTGTAGATGACATTATTCTAGTTGACAAGAGGCAGAATGACATTAACAAGAAGATCTAAGCTCTCAGATCAGATTGCTTGTTTCAAATCCCACTTCAACCCCCTATTCATTTGCTTTGTGACCTTGGCAAAATTACTCAACTCAGAGCACTCATGTTCATTATATGTACAACAAAAGTAATAGAACTGTTAGACATTAGGCAAGTAATACATGTAAAATGCTTAGAATAATGTCTAACACATAGCATGTACTCAATAGATATTAGACATCACTGATATGATGAAAATAATAACAACACAAGGAATAATGCTTAAATTATTCCTTAATGTTTTAATTATTCTAATCCTTTTTAACAATTCACTAATAAATATTGTTACTCATAATTGACAGTTGAGGAAATAGAAGCAAAGAATGGTTGAGTAACTTGCCTATGATCATTTAGTAAAAGAATGAGCCTGGTTCCAGTCCTGGCTAGAGTGGCTCAGAACCTTCACCCCTAATCACAAAACTGGAATTACTACTATTGTTCCTATTCTTATTTCTATTATCATTATTTTGTCTGATTACCATGCTGACTCTGATATGAAACCAAGGCAGACTTACTGTAATCAAACAAATACGTGTTCAAGCTCATTAGAACAATTACTTGCCTTTGATGTATAAGTTGTTTTCCTGCAACTAGACTTTGGTTTTGGATTAGTTAGTTCAGAAGTTGATGGTTTTAATGACTCCTCGGGGATCAGAGCAGACTTTGCTCATAGTTCAGGGATTCACTCCTCCTATATTTGGAAATGAAACTGAGGTACAGAATTGATGACTAGCCCCAAAGGACTCCCAGGTGAGACACCAAGTGTGTCTATCCCTGACTCCCCAGCAGCGCAAGCTGATACATCTGCAAGACATGGCGGATCCCCAGATGATGGTAGCATTAAAGCAACAGAGGGTCAGAGGATGTCATTAACTCATAGCCATGTGTGTGTGTATATATGTATATATCTATAGATATATAGGTTATTACTTATCATGCATATATGTTATTGCTTATCATGCATCCATTCACTCATCTTTATTCACCTCATCATCATGCTTTAAATGGTATGAAGTCAACAGTGACCTATGCCAGTTGTATCTTAACATATTTTTTAATAAAAAGATCAAACCATGATGTATCATCAGAATTCCTTCCATTGAACACTTTGATAGATCACCCTTACCAGCATATTCTTAATTGTCAGAAGTCACTTTCTAAAACTAGGATCAAATATAAGGTGGAGTATTATCAGAATGCATGCCTGTGGTGGCATCATTCAAGGAAGGGCTGGAGAAAAGAACTTAATAATGACTTGAGGTGAGAAAAGTGAGAGGAGCAAATTTTTTTAAAAATCATGTTCAGTATTGTCTGTGTATACATACTTACATTGTCTGTGGGAATTATGTTTGCAGTGCTAATTTCAAAAATGTCGAGGGAACACTACATCTAATCACAACCCCTGTGATTATTAGTTGTTTTTTTAATTAATTTTATTTATTTATTTTTTTAAGATTTATTTATTTATTTATACAAGCACTGAGTACAGTCAGAAGCACGAGAGGGTGAGAGAATTCACCAGAGCCAGAGAGGGGAACAGAACAGGCAGAAGGACCGAAGTACACTGCTGAGGGGAGCAGGGGGCGTGGCAGGAGAGGTCTGTCGCGCCAAGTGGTACCCTCACCATCAGCCGGGGATGTAACCGGTGCTGCAGAGGTTGTGGGCAGCTTTGCACCCCAGCGTTTAACTGCTGTGCTACCAGGGGAGGCCCTGATTATTCATTGTTTTACTTGATGTCTGTTATTTTCTCATTTTCCCACCAGAAGGAAAAATTCAAGAAAAAATAAAATGACCCGAGAAATTGCATGCACCAGACCCAAACACCTCCTCCATGTGTTCCCAGAAAATCAAGGACATCAAAGATTTCTCTCTAGCGTTGAGTGTTATCAACCTTGTGTGGAAACAGGAAATGATGTTGATGCTCCAATTTGGTAGAAAATTCCCTTATCCCATACACATTTTAGTCTGTTTGGGGGGGCTGCCATTTCCTTGGGGTCTTGTTCTGTCTTATCCTTCAGGGAACAACCATTGTCATGAAGGGCATCTTTACACAGATTCATTTCTTACGTGTGTCACTAACCAGGAATCAATATCTCCTTGCCAGAGTATCCTATGGCCAAGCCATGTTCATCAGTCACTTTTTGAGTGACATAATCATAGTGTCTAAAGAAGTGCAGAGTAGCCTCCTGGCCTGGGATCACTTAAATTCAAGGACACCTGCAATGATATTCTCTCTGCTGCCGCTGGCCAACCGGAGGCTCCTCTATCTCTTTACTTACACAGTTGCAAAGTCTCTCTGGCTTTTGACTGTTAGGGATTTCGCTCAAAAGAAAACCAGTTTTTTTATTAGTGATTCTGTCAAGATCACTAGTGCTATTAGGACTGTTGGCCTCTCAGATATCCAACCTGGGTTCAGTCCCATGGATTCTCCCTTTTAAAGCTTCTTTTGACTATTTCTTCCACCTCTCATTCCTGGATCTAGCCAACTTTCTTTTCTAAGATTACAAAACAAACACTCTCAAGTCTTGTCCTAAGTTGGACCAGGTCACTATAGTTAGAAGCATGCTATATCTGTCACACACTTCAAGGCATTTCAAGGGAAATAATTTCTAGAGATGGTGCCAAAGAAAAAGACTGCTAAATGTGCATCAAAGAAAAGCAGGCCTTGCTACTAATAATTAAGCTGAACTGGACCCCAATATATGTAGTGTCACCTGGCCTCAGAAACTGGGATATTATGTTTTAATTATAAAATTAATTATTTAGCAAATGCAGATAACCAAAATATACACATGAGAAAAATGGTCCTTACTAGAAAATTTGTTTAGTGATTATCTATTGTTTAGTCAAATAAAGCTTTTCTTCTTGTCGTTCCTTTTTCTCTGCTATACTCTGTGGCGTCTTTGGTAATAAATACAGAAGGCATTTCTCAGATCACAGAACACACTTTGTTTATTTTGACCTTATCTAGTAAGCACAAAAAATTCTGCATTACTTTCATCTATGGGCTTTTCTAACTGAAGGAAAATACATATCAAATTATTATAATTTTCAAGTATTATGTGATTTATTTCCCCAGAAATTACTTTTCTATTACAGCACATTATTTCACAAATCCTAGATCGTTTGAATGTTAATGTCATTCAAATCTGTCTCAGACAAATGCGATCAATCAGACATGTGAATCACAATATCCCCAGTGTAATCGCAGCCCAGTGTGTCTCCTTTCTCAGATCATGCAGAGAAGAGAAACCTCCTCAAGCTAGACAGATCAGTTCCTCTACGGAAAGTCACAGCCTCAGCATGGCTCACAAATACAAAGATAGTAAATGCAGGAGGGAAAAAGCTTTCCTTTGCTGTAAAGGATGAAGTTTTCTACTCAAATGATGAGACCTAAATTTCTTCCAGATCTATTTAAATTTTGGTAACATTAGTACAGAATTATAAATTGGTACTCCTCTTACCTTCACTTATCCACCCCTGCATTAATATGGGAAGCTTCTACCAAGGGAAATCGGAATGTGTTATTTAGCCTCAAACCAAATGCAACAGCAGCACATAAGCCACAGGGCAAACATGCTGATTCAGAGCATCCATCAACTCACAGTTCTATGAAAGAATCATCAAGTCAATATGGGCTTCTGGTTGAGGTAAAACAAAGCATCGGTGGTTTTGAGTTGTACCTCTGAGATTTTACTAGTCACCACTCTCAAGGGGTAACATTACCAAGATTCTTGCATACCCACCAAGTGAGTGTTCTTTCTCAAAGAGCATCCCCAGCTGAATGCCTGAATCATGGGTGCACCTGCCATTAATCAAGTCCTTTCTGAAAACTAGAATTAAATGTCTTGGCCTGGTGGATTCTTCAAACACTTTCAAACACCTTCCTCTTTCTTAAAATCTCACTGGTGGTTATTTGGTATGCCTAGACTCAGAATTTCTCTTTCCCACCTCTGCTGAGCAATGAAGCATAGTGCAAATACTGGCTGAAGAGTGCCATGATCAGCTTTCCTCAACACTCTCCTATCATCCCTGCTAGGCACTCTCCCAGACAAGATGTGCAGTGTGTCATCTGCTTTCCACAAGAACAACAAGAAAAATCTGGTTGGTTCCCCACTCCCACCTCCAAGATACTCAATTCCCATCCTTGGTTCAATATGAAATGAGAAATCCCTAAGAAAAAAACAATTCTTGAAAAACATACATTATCATTTGAATTGACATTAGAATTTAATTCATTTGAAATGTGACATAAATACCAATAATCCAGCTGCCTCTCTGCCTCTCTCCCTAGGAACTCTGAAATGGAAGTGACTATCAAGGTCATCTGTGATCACATATGCATTTGTAAAATCACGGACTTCTTCAGTTAGTAAATCAAACTTACATTACAGTCTACAACATGTATACCCTATAAAATTTCTCCTCTAAACAAAATGAAAAGTCATAGATTTCCCTGCAACAAGTTACTTAAAAGGGCAAACTGGGTAAGAAAGTTCACACTAGTATCATGACTCTGGGTCTGACATAACACATTCTTCTTCCAGGTTCCTCCCTTTGGTGTAAGTTAATGAACTTGGAAAGAGTTTCTATTGAGAGACAGAAAATGCACTTTCTACAAGAATACTCTCATCTTTGCTCTGTCCTGCATTCAATGCTGAGGTTTGTTGTGCTCTTTGCAGTGATGCTTTAAGGGTGATATGAACCATCACAATTTATGGCCTAGAGGACCAGGTTCTAATATTTTTTTCCCTGGTGGTCATGAAGAAAGATCAGATTCATTGGAAAACTGACCCTGGTCACATCAGGTAGTATTAATTTCTTCAATCCAGAGGAAAGAGGAAAATAGAAAGGGAGGGAGACCTATGGAACAATCAAAAAGTTTAGTTTCTGACCTGATTTTAAATATGATTGTATTCTTTAATTTGAGTCAATTATAAATACATAACAGTAGGAAAATGAAGATTGTTTTTCTTTTACACTGTTTGTTGTGATAAATATGCTAACCAAGACCATCTTTTCTTTGCAAGAAAAAAATACCTATATGTGCATCCTCATTGTATAATCTTTGCATTATCTTACCTAGTCCCCTATAAAACATTCAGTGGGCCCTCACCTGGCTATAGCCACAAGGTCATCAGCTACGGATGCCCTGCCAAGGGCAGGAAGGCTCTCTCCAACCATTACACCAGAAGTTCTATACTTGGGAGACATCCTGAGAATGTGCACCAAAGCATCATAACCTGAGTCATCATTAGTAACCAGGATGATTCAGGGATTCTAATTCCCCAGAGTAGTTTAAATCAAATGTAAAATATCTCACAGAAACTCTGCATAATCTGTTCCCTTGGTACCCAAGAAGCTCTGGAATAACAAGAGATAACAGACTCATTACACTTTAACTTTATAAATACTCACAGATTGTCAGTGTGGAACGCAGAAACCAAGCCTTCCAGTCAGACATGAAGAAGCCTGTTGGCCTGATTGGAAATACTTTAAGTGGACACTTCCAGGTCATTGGGAATCCTGACTGACTGTCCGAAAGGTGCATGGTGAGTTGTATTTACTTCTAAAACTGTTGTAGTAAAAACTGCAAGGGAGCCCAGAGAAGAAGTCAGTTCTGGGACTGTAAATAGGATAGGGCTTTAGGAAAAATGTGTTTTGCTTCTGTTAGAAAAGCAAATGGAAAAGTATTGCTTGACTCTTACTTGGAAAAGATGAGATTTTTCTTTTTTGTCAGTGATTTTATACTAGGAAACCAGAGCAGGGAACTGATAAACTTATGAAGCATCTGAAATTGCATGCAAAATTTTGTAACAATGAAACTTTCTTAGGAACAGATAAATTAGCTTTCATCAGATTCTCAAAGTAGTTTATGCACCCCTCTCTTTCTAGGGGTTAAGACTATTCAGGAAATTTCTTTGAATTGTTTAAACAATGAATGGTAAAGAATAAAAAGCACTCTGAACTATTAAATGTTGAATATATTAGTTAAACACAATAATAATGTTAAAAGTGCCTGAACAACTAAAATGAAGCATTTTTGAACTCATACTAATGCTGCCTAAAATTTTCTCATAGGCATTTAAATTTGCAAGGAAAAGATAAGAAAAACAAAATCATGAAATGAATTTATAGTGAGGAATCATACGGCGTGTATATCATTTTAAGCTCCTCAACCTGCCTCATCTACATTGTGAATCTGTAAAAACTACTTAATATTTCTGTGCCTCAGTTTCCTCATGAAGAAAATGGGGACAGTGAAAATTACATATTAAGTAAAATAATGTAAGTAAATAGAACAAGTCTTGGCACAATAAAAGTATTCAAATAATACTGGTTATTGTCATTAGAAAATAATTAAATCTCAGTAATCTGTAATTTATTTTTAATTTATTATTTTAATTTATTTTTCTCTTAGGTAGAAAATTGCAAGGCAAATATCTATTTTTAGAGATTTATTATTTTTCTTTTCCTGGAATTTATTTTCAAGTCTAATTATAGTCTAAGAACTAATATACTAAACACTGATGTTATCAGTCAGCCTCAATCTCACTTATAAATGAAAAAATAAGACTATGTCCTAGAGTGAAAACTCATATGAAAGAACATTCAAGAAAAAGTATTTTGGAAGGCAAAAAGCATGTCCATAGAATAAATGCTAAGTATATGTATAACAAATGTAAAGGCAAATTTTAAAAAGCTAAAATTTCTTAGGCAAATGTACTATCACCACATCAATAATTGCTAACTTAGTATAAAGCTGTTGAAGGAAGCTAGAGGCTACCCACTGGTTTAGGGAGTCCTTGCAGAATTACTAAGTCTCTCCACACCTCAATTTGACGTGAGAAACATTAGACTTTGAATGGAGGCAGGAAGACGTGACCAAGTCTAGAAATGAATCCAAAGAATGTTTTGCTGCATGTAGATGGCACAGAATCCTGAGCAGCAATCATTTTACTGATTAACATTGTTTATGTGCAATACGTGAAGTTGTCAAGGTTTGTTTTGTTTTAAGCCATTATAAAAAAGAGATTAAGCTACAACAAAATATTTCACCTCTACCATAACTAGGAATGTCAGAAATACCTAAGTATAAAAGGCTGCTTACTGTTGCTGATAGGAGTTAGTCTAACATCTGAGGGCACTTAAGATGGCATCTCTCTCCAATCCTTAAAGGTATACTTTTCCCAAAGGCGCATCCTTGAACCCTGGCTGTTACCTATTTCTCTCTCCCTGAATGATCTCACTGATTCCCATGGCTGTTACCATCACCTGTGTATTGATGACTCCCCAATCCATATCACTGGCTCTGCCGGTGCTAGGGACCTCCACCCTCCCCTCAAACTACATTCAACAACATTCCCTCCTCCGCCACTCCCAGGCCAGACTACCTGCTTCTTCTAAAGCACTGCCTCTCACTACCTCTAGCATTGTTACATAAATATAGTGAGGAATGTCGCTTCTTTTTTCCCCCTCCCAATTATGCTTTCAGATCTTTAATTCTATGATATTGATTTTGGCACATGTGTGTATTTGTGTGTCTGTTTAAATTGTGACAGAGCGCCTCAGAAAAAGAAAAAAGTGAAATTAAATTATTGATTCTTAGCTCATCATTATTCTGGTCTCTCAAACTTGAAAACTGAAGTCTCAGTCAACTGCCAACTGACCTGGGCTTTGCCCTTGGGCTACATCTCCCTCCATTCTCCATTTCTGCCATTGTTTCCCTATTCAAATGCTTGTCCTGTCTCACATGAAAGCTTCCTAGTTGGCACACCTGCTGACCGCCCACTCCCTTGAATCCTTGAATTTATTCTGCACCACATGCTACCAGATTAACACTGAGCAACCCATCAAGCAGTCCTACTCAAATGCCTAATGAGTCTACATTCACCACTCAATTTGTTATTAAATTCTCCCTTGTATTGGAAACTCTTCACAGTATGGCATGGCCCTCCTTCCTTTCAGTTTTTCTCCTACTAATCTCTTCCACAGGAACTTACATATCAGAAAGGATAATCACAGTCCCTCGAACATGCTCCGAGCTGTTCTGATTCAATTCGTTGCTAATAGTTCCTTCCTCGAACACTACCCTCCTAAACCTTCCTTTCTCATTGAAGGTTCTCACATCTTCCAGGGACCATACCAGCTCATTTTGAAAAGTGCCACTCCCTATAGGATACAGATCAAACTCCTAATGGGTTAGAGGCCTTCAACATCCAGCCCAGGCATGCACTTCTAGTGACTTTTCTTACCATTCACTAACAGGATGTACTACCCTTAAACCTAACAAAGAGAACTCTGCCTTGGCCCCATTCCTTGGCAATTCTGGGCCTCTTCTTTCTGAAACACATTCCCTGAGGCAAAACCAAAAGGATGTATGCACCTGGAGTCCATCCGATAGACCTTTTAGACCATTTTCAGGTAGCAGGACACGGAAAAATTCCTTACCCAAATGGGCACCAACTTACTTCCAGAGTCTCTTTCTCAGGTCACCCTTGGATGCATGAACCACGGTCCTGATATCCCTACATCTAGGCCTTGAGGGTAGGCAAAGCAGGGCTGTGTTTTAGGGATGTGACCAGAGCACGTACATTGAGGCTGACATGTACACATGTGCAGTCAATAGTGTGGCCTGGAAACAGTTCTCCTCTTGCCCTCATTCCTGCATGGAAATCCCAAAATTCTGCCTTCTGGATTATCATAAAGGTATATTTATTAAGGAGGAAGGATAGACATTTTATTAATATGTTATCTTTATATTTTTAAATTTTTAAATATTTAGGCACATAATATGTGTTCCTTCCTTTGTTATTCCTGCCCTATGCCCTACCAGTGTCAAAGGTCAGCGTGCTCCCAAGAAATCTGTCTTTTAACTATGCCAAATATTTGCATTTCTCTCATGCCCTGTATTTCTCAAACATCAATTACATTGCACAGGCTATTCTTTCTGTGTATAATGCCTGACAGTTTCCTTTTCCTCCGGCAGCATCCTTCAAGAAGTTGAACGGTAAAAATTGCCCCACTGTATCTATTTTTTAGCACTGCTCTGGAAGTACTATATAATACAAACAAAAACAAGAAAGATAGAAATGTGAGGGGAAAATTCACATCCCTTTCATGTTATATGAATTTGTATTAAGATTACTCGGAATAAACTAAAAACCTATTTTTAAGGTATAGGAAGTTATGTTAAAAAGATAGTTATGAAATTAATTTACAAAATTCAGTAGATTTCCTATATGTTAATAATACTTAACCTACAAAATGAGAAAAAAATTTCATTCACAACAGTAACAAAAAGATAAAATACCTGGAAATAGTCTTTAAAGACCTATGTAGATGTTTATTTATGAAGTCTAAAGAAACTTTAAAACTCTATTTAGGAAAGTCTTTAATAAATAAAATACATACCTTAGGTACAGAAAAGAAAAAGAAGATTTGATTGTAAAGATGTCAGTTCTCACAAAATTAACACATTGATTCAATGCAACAGGATTCCAAGTACAAACGAGATTTTTTTTTTTTTGGAACTCTCACAAAGAAAAATATGTGAGAATAGCCAGAAAATATGCTAACAGCTATTAAATCAATTATATAGCTAATGTATTTAAATGTTTGCTCCTTGTTTCTAGGAGAGACTGCAAAGAAAAATGATAGCAGAAATTGAGTTAAGTACTGATGAATGTTTTACTGTGTAATAAGGCTGAAGGTTTTAATAACCTGGAAGATGACTTTACCAACAAATGGCGTTAGAAGACTTGGCTAGCTCTTTGGAGAGATAATAAACAGAGTTGATTACCTCATTCATGATATAAAAATTAAACTCAGATCAAAGGTTATAATGTGAAAATGAAATCCAGTAAAGCTTTAGAATAAAATTAAATAATTTAAAATTTTTAAAGTCTTATCAACATGTCACAAAGATCATAATTCAAAGAGGAAAAAATATTGAAAAATTAACATCAAATCTTTTCAAATTAATTTCATAGCACAAAGAAAAAATGCCATACCAATGTTAAGGGACAAGTGACAAACTGAAAAATAATCTGCAATACATTATCTTGACAAATGACCAAGTGCCTTAATAAATCAAGAGCCCCCGTAAATAAAAGACCAACAACCTAACAGAAAAATTAGCAAAGGAACTAATTTGACCACTCATAGAAAAAGAAGTACACTTGCAGATAAGTGTTTGGGTGAATGCTAACCCATACTCAGTTTTTTTTTAAAAAAACACCAAACCAAGAGGATTTAAACTACCAACACTCACTATGACAGCGGCAAAGGTTTAAAATTTCATAAAACTTTTGTTTCTGGGATAACCAGTATTCTTTTACCAGAATAGTGGGTATGTGACTTGGTGCAGCTTACTTGAAAGTCAATTTCAAGTTGATTTCAGCCAAAAGAGCAAACGAGTGTACTGAGATATTTGAGTCTATTTTAGCAAATAATACTCCATGGGTAAAGCAAATCTTTAATATTTAAATAACGCTGGCTTATGAAGCCAAATTTTAGTCATCTGTTCCTGGAAAAAAAAGGTAAGAAGCTTTTGTTTCTCATCATTTTGAAGCCATATTTCTTCTTTTTCCAACAAGAAAGAGAACAAAATGGCAAGAGGCAATCATACCACAGTTACAGAATTTGTCCTCATGGGATTCACAGACCGTCCTGAACTTCAACTTCCCCTCTTTGTGGTGTTCCTGGTGATTTATATCATCACCCTAGTGGGAAACCTTGGCATGATCCTGCTCATCAAGGTGGATTCAAGGCTCCACACCCCCATGTACTATTTTCTCAGCCACCTAGCATTCATTGATCTTTGTTACTCTTCTTCCATTGGGCCCAAGATGCTGCAAAACTTACTGGTAAAGAAAAAAACCATCTCCTTTTCAGGCTGTTTTGCCCAGCTGTACTTCTCCAGTGCTTTTGCCACCACCGAATGCTTCCTCTTGGCCACAATGGCCTATGACCGCTACATGGCCATCTGCAACCCCCTGATTTATACAGCCATTATGACTCAGCGGGTCTGCAAGGAGTTAGTGATAGGAGTCTATACCTATGGCTTCCTCAACTCTGTGATACAGACTGTTCTGACTTTCCAGTTGTCTTTCTGCGAATCCAACATCATCCACCATTTCTACTGTGCTGACCCCCCTCTCCTTGCCCTCTCCTGCTCGGACACTCAGAACAAAGAAAAGCAGCTCCTGGTCTTTTCTGCAGTGAACCTCACAGGATCCCTTCTGACAGTCCTCATCTCCTACATTTGTATCCTTTTTGCCATTATGAAAATCCAGTCTTCCGAGGGCAAATGCAAAGCATTTTCCACCTGTGCCTCCCACCTCACTGTGGTCATCATCTTCTATGGGACACTGTTTTTCATGTACCTGTGGCAACCTAAAGCAGGGACTTCATGGAAGTACAACCAAGTGGTCTCTGTGTTTTATAGTCTTGTCATTCCCATGCTCAACCCCCTGATCTATAGCTTGAGGAACACAGAAGTGAAGGATACCCTGAAAAAGATGCTAGAGGTCAAAGAGTCATAGTGTGTGAGTTATCAGATGCAGCAACATGAAAGTGTGGTACACAGACGCATATAACCAATAAGATTGAAATTTAGCAGGCCCATTGCTCTACAGTCACAACAGTTCTACTTGGAATTAACTCATAAGTCATAAAAAGCATGTGCTTCATATACTGAAAAGGAAGGGGTTTACTACCAATTGGATAATAGTATGATTCTAAATTTTAAAAAAATGCTAAAAAGAAACTAATGAAACTTGGTACGGAACTCAAGCAAGAAAATCCATGCTGTTAGAAACATTTTCCACTTCTAAATGGGCTATATTGTAGTAAATCATTTTTTAGTCTTAAAACATTTTGCCTCATATATTGTTATAGATTCTGGCTAAGTTTAAAAACCAGATTTTTTAAAAAAAGAGCTTATTTACTCTAAATGCATGTTTAAAATGAGCAATAGAAAAAATAGTATTACAACAATATTAGAGTTGGACAAGAATAGAAAAACTATGAATCAGTTAATGTGTGGGGGGTGTGGGTTGTATTTTTAGCATAAGCAAGATTTGATTACAAGAGACAGAGAGGGTTGAGGGTACCTTCAGAGGTGTTAAAAGTGGTCATTTATTCAACAGCCAGGGTTTCATTTTTCTAGTCTTTGAAAAGTGCAACTATAGTGAATTTTTTTTAAGGGGGAGTGAGGTAGAAGGGCTCATAAATGAACTGAAGAAAGAAAAAAAAGAAGGAAAAAAAAAGAAGAGAGAGTTTCCTGAGATAACCAGGCATGAATACACTTATTTCTGAAAGATGAAATTATTTTCTTACATAATTTGAAAGATCCAGAGAAATATTTTAATTTTGCAGCATTTTCCATGTGCTCTATGTCTGTTTGCATGAATCTGATATTTTAGTTGTCTTAGAAATAAATCGATATACATTTTTGCTGCTAGTGGGGATAGGTGACAGAAAAATCTCTAACTTTTTTAAGACAAGAATATAAGCACTTTATAGCTTTTCCAAGACTCAATTCAATACATCTCCCAAAATAATCCTTAAGAAATACAAATCTTCCATAAACTATTCAATTTTTCCATTTTCAAATGTGATTACTATTTTTACCTTTTTAAAAAATGAAAAAGGACATATATCACCCACTAATTACAAGTAAGTTTAAAATAAATCAGGAAACAAAAGGCTTCCTATTGCTAACCAAATAATTCTTCAGATAACATGACGACATCTTCGCTTAATTGCTGCTTATGATTAAGTAATTTAGAAAAGTTAAAATATTTTGAACTTCTCTTACTTAATTCAGAAATCCTTTTTCTGGAGAGTTGAGTTACTGGATGGGGTGTTGTTGGTTATGGCTAAAAAGAATAATATTACCCGTTTGAAGTCACTGAATAAAGACAGATTAGAGACAAGTCACGGAGGTAGGAGAGCTGGCACAGGTAGGATATACACAAGAGAAGGCAGGTAAAGTGGGTAGGATAGTGCTAAAGGTTGATATGAGACACAAGCTCCTTAAGACTAAACAGATTGTCTCTTCACTAGGGACTCCAGGGCCTACCACCATTCCTGACATAAAACAAACACATCATAACAGTTTACTGAACAGAATTGAACTCTTCTGTCTTTGCTCTTAGTTCTAATGGACTCACTAATGGCCCTGGGGTTGGTAAGTAACACAGAAAGGGAAGTTAACAGGGGTCATAACAAGAAGACTGGCTTTCAGTCACCCCCCAGTGAGGTTAACATCTTTAGGGCAGGAAAATATATCAATTTCCCCAGCGGGGAAATTGGTATGTTAGGAAGATGACAGTAACTAGAGTTATCGATGGACCATGGCAAGCAAAGGACTGTTAATACAGGAAGAGGTTGCTACTAACTGGGATAAGAAAATGTGCACAATACTTAGATCAGATATGTATTTTCAATTACAAGTCATACCCATTTCTTTAATCTTTTTTCAAACTATTTCCCATGTCAGTTTAGTTCAGAAAAAGGGGGGAAACAGTAAGTAGATATCACATGTTTTAATACATGCCTCTCATGTTTTTAAAGAAATAATTGGTCTAAGCGTATCATCAATTCTTCTTAGAGAAAATTGAAGAAAGTGTGTCACGGAACCTTCTCCATGCCTTTCCAGCATCTGAATTTGTGTGGTTTGTTCACTGGGCTTCCTTGACTCCTGTAAAGAAAAGTAGAAAATTGAGAATTGTATTCAAAGATTATGAAAAATAGAATCCCATGTTTTCCTAAATTTCTAAAGAATTAAAAAAGCAAAGATCTAAGTGTGAGGAATATTCTGTGTAACCTAAACTTTGGGCTAATTTTCTATTTCCTTTACAATTGGGGCTCCTTAATCTATTAAAGCTACCTCCCTGATTTGGGCTTTATAGTAAGAAAAGTCTCAGGTGCAGAATTCTCCAGTCATGTTTTTAAAAATACATAACATACTATATGCATATATAGTATTAAAGTGACAATATTTAACCTATAAGAGAGACCATCATGATAATCCATCTTTGCTTATAAAGCAAAACCACTTCAATCACTACTCATCATCATCATATTAATCTTTATACCAATAATTATACTACATGAATAAATATCTCCTGAATATGTAAATATTACTACCATAATGAAAATGTTACCATTATCAAAATTTAAACATCCAGTGTTTCATTGGCAATGAAAATAAAATAGCTCTCACATAGAAATAAAATATAATTTTATTTTCCTTATGGTAATCCTAAAAATGGATGTTATTTGTCAGTGTTCACCATATGGACAATTCATTGACAATCCAATTATATAACTGAAACCTATGACATCTGCATCGGTAGATATAACTTTATAATCATTTGCACATAAAATGCTTAAATTTAAATTTCTTATTTCTCCACATTTACTACTGTACTGATTTGTCATGCTTAAAAAACAAGCCAAAGGATTTTTTTCTTACATTGACCATAAAAATAGGAAACACGAAGGCAAATACTATTCATTCTTTCAATATTTCTTTTTTTTTTTTTTTTAATAGAGGCATGTTTTTCTTTATTTGTTTGCTTGTTTGTTTGTTTTGTTTACACATGCACTGGGTACAGTCAGAAGCGCGGGAGGGTGAGAGAATTCACCAGAGCCAGAGCGGGGAGCAGAGCAGGCAGAAGGACCGAAGTACACTGCTGAGGGGAGCAGCGGGCGGCAGGAGAGGTCTGCGCGCCATGTGGGACCCTCCTCTGGTGGCCGGGGAGCAGCCGGGGATTGAACCGGCGCCGCAGAGGCCGCGGGCAGCTTCGCAACCCAGCGCTCTACCGCTGCGCCACCGGGGAGGCCCTCAATATTTCTTTTTTATATAAGTATTTCTGAAACTTAGTCATTTTAAAACCTCAAATGTACACCCCAAATTTTCAACACTGCCCTGGACATACAATTCTAGCATTCTTTTGAGAGTGACATGGAATAAGGAAATGTTTATTCAATGTTAAGAAGTGACTTCTACATGCAATTAAAGTCACCCACCAGAGACATGGGTAACTGCTGATGTCAGAACTTGGGAGATTAGGCTCCCGGGAAGGTAAGCGATATAGCTAGCCTATTCTTTCAAACCCTTCCCTTTTTTGTGTAAAAATACATTTTGTTAATATTTACATAATATTAATTTCATTAAGGTTAGTCTGTGAATTTCCTTCTCTGGGAAGATAAGGCAAATTGAAGATGGGAAAGAGCATCTTTATTTTTAAAAATCAAATGTTTCTCTCCTATACTGTTACTAGCAGCTCAACTGAGGCAGTTTTTAAAAGGTTTTATTCTGTGGCCTGGGCAGGTGTGTTGACCACTCAGCCACTAGGATACCTATTACCCACAGCTTATGCTCCTCCTTACAGACAGCCCTGTCTGCTGCCCACATTGGATGTGCATGGAAATAGGCTAGAACAATAAGCCAGCCCTCCAGTCCACCTCTGTTCACCCTCTAGTAGGGATGCCACACAATTACAGGTTTCTCACAGTTTGGCAAGAATAGGAAGAGTTCCTAGTCCATCTCTGAAAACCCACAAAATGTTTTCATGCCTTTTTATTGTCGTCCCTTTAAAAAAAAAAAAAAAACACTTTCAACCTCCTTCCCCTAGTGTTTTCTATTTCATGTGAAAGTTGATACCGTGAATGTTATGTTTATGTTTAGTTATTTCATCATGCACTTCACCCACACTAGCAGACTTTGTCAGAAATCTTTCAGATGCAGAGCTTTAAATTAATGTTAATTATAATAAAGCAGCAAATTGAAAGGAAGCTGAATTCATGTTATTTGTACTGGAGGAGGAGACATTTTTATAAAGGTAAAATATTTTTCACAAATGTTGGACCACCTTTCCTTAATGTATTTACCTAAAGTATCTACAGGCACAAAATAACAACTCTATCAACTTTAATCTAAGAATAACTTTCTCTGATCAGCTTTAATTAATTAGGTGCTAAAACATTGTCTGCTAAGCTTTCATCTCCTGGCTTATTCATATTTCCCTGTACATTAAATTGTGAAATTTATCAAGATAAGACTGTACCTGTGTCATCACTTGACTAGAGCTGTCACTGAATCTGATAGCATCTAGAAATGCACGTGTGGGAACTATGCAGTGAGCAGCGGCACACCAACAAGCAGAATAAATAAAGCAAAGCCTGAAAATATTTATAGTCTAGGAGGTGAGGATTTGGCTTTCCAAATAATAATAACAATGTGGCCTCAAAAGCAGTCAGTGCTGGTGGCATAATAAGAGAAACTGGGCTGAAAAAGTCAAGGTCTTAGCTTGCGTCCTGCTCTAAACTCTTGAGATCTTTCAAGTGGCTTAATGCATGTAAGCCTTATTTTCACCTAGAAAATGAGGACAATGAGATCTTACAGGATTACATAAAGATAAAATAGCACAGGGCATGCTGAATCATATTTTAAACATTCAAAAGAATAAACCATTTACTTCTTAACCAGATTCTACCACTTCTGCCAAGTATTCAACTTTCAGAATCAAATACTTAGAAAATTCTTGCCAAAAAAAAATTTTACAAAATATGAACATTGCAGATCCAATAAATGATTTTCATTTGCTTGATCAAAAAAATTTCCTACAACTAATTTCCAATTTACAGTTCCAATGTCTGTTTGCAAGTCAATAATTTGTGACATGGACACAGTGCCCCTGGAAACACAGTTGCACAAGACTGCTCAGAGCAAACCATAAAATCTTAACTCATAAAAAAATCCATAACAAGTCTCCACTGACAGTTCTTTGTTCCCATAGAACAAAGATCCACCTTCCACATGGGCCACTAGCAACCCCTTTACTAGCTACAGGTACAATTGCAGAAGGCAGCATTCTTATCCCCGACTGTGACTGCTCTGAGCCTCACCCTCACCTATGAAAGAGAAGTGAGCTGTGGGATAGAGGTCAGAGTATGAGGTAAGACTGTGGAAGACTGTGGAAGGCTGTCTCCCTCACTTTCTCCTGCTCCCTTATCTTAGTCTCTAGCAGCACAGACCGCAGTAAGCCTGGAAAAACACTGAGAGGGAGTAGCACGAAAGGTAAGGTACTGCAAAAGCCTCTCCCCCTACCTTTTGCCCCTCCAGTGCCCTCTACCTTCCTGGACTGGGCAGCTTGGATGAGATTTCCATACCCCCCCTCACAGCAGGAGGGTGAGACATGAGGATGGAAGGCTGGGCAGGAGAGAGCGGGGACCGGGTGGAGGACTAGGGAGAAGCTGATGTGTCATTTCTGAAACATGGAGATGCTGACCATCACTTTACTTCTTTTAGGAAGAGAGTAAGATCTTTCAAGTGCTGATGAACCACTCAGGAAAATGCTACACTGCCTATTAAGAGCAGTGTATGTTCAATAAAATTTAATTGAATCTTGGCTTAATCTTTTCTCTGTCTCTCACACATACACATCATCACATTGATGCTCTATTGCAAACACAAACTCAAAATCTTAATAACACTGATCATCATCTTCTGCTTCACAGCCAATTTCTGGTTTTCCCATATTTGTATATAATACTTTCCCACAGACACCTGGTCCACAAAAATTATTGCTGATTTTGTCCTGTCCTAGTTATCTTCACGACTCAAGGAGGAGACAGGATTTTCCATTATTTATCTGTGCAGTAATGCAAGAATCCTACATTGTTCCCCTTCCTTGCCATTCCTATTACCACCATTATCACTATTGTACCTGAAGCTCCTTACTCATTACTTCTAATCTCCCCACCTCCAAGACCCTCAGGAGATCCATGTGTGAGTTTACGATATATAATAGCATTTCAGTTCAGTGGGGAAAGGATAGATTTATTGATAAGCTAGAATAAATGCAAGCTGAAGTACAATTACATGTCTAACATCTTCTATCAAATAAAATCAATATTAATGCAACCTTAATGTAATAATTGACACCTTAAAAAATTCAAAGAAATATGGACAAATATTTGGTAGTCTGAGAATAGGAAAAGTGTTTCTAACAAAAGAATTAAGGTGAGAAATTGTGAATAAAAGGTCTGACCAGCTTGATGAAATAAAAATTTTAAAGTTCTATTACAGTAATCAGTAAACACAGGCAAACATTAAATGGGAAAATATTTACAATTTATATAAAATAATTAATATAAGCAAATAAAAAATAAATCAATAAAAGAGTAGGTACAGGATATGAACAGACAACTTACAAAATATGAAATATAAATGACCAAAATTATACAAAAAATATTCAATCTTACCAGTAAACAAGGAAATACAAATTAAAAAAAAGAGATCATTTTTCATCTATCAGATTGGCAAAGACATTAAAGAATATTAAAAACCAGGCAAGAGTATGGGAAAAAAGTCATGGTTTTAGGGCACATTTGGAAATCTAAACTGGTTCAAATTTTCCAAAGGGAAATTTGACAATATTCACCAAAATTCCTTAAAATTATCATCCTTTTGATTAAGCAATTTACAGAATTTATTTTATGAGAATACTCCAACAAATGCACAAAAATCCATGCAATTTTCAATTTACTATAGTAAGTGTTTATAATAGTAAAGAAATCAGGAGTAATATAAAGATCTAACAATGAAGGCTAGATTAATAATAATAATATATGGATTTAAATGGTATATTTAATTATAGCTGTAGATATATTTTATGTTCATGAAAATATTCATATTTGTGCAGAGTATCAACTTATGTATATGCTATTTTATTAATTACATATGAAGTATATAGAGATAAGCAGAACTGTAGCATCCAGATTGGTTATTTCTGTGTGATAGAATCCCAAGTGCTTTTTACTAATTTCTTTATTTAGAAATAAACAAACAAAAAAGAAGAAATCAGTCCCATTCAGGATATACTCTTAACCCCTCAGCCATGATTCTGCCCTATAGTATTAACCACAAATTACTTTCTAGTGCCCAGTGCCAAACCTAGAGAATGGGGGCCAAGTTATAAAGATGCTCCAGTTCTATGGTGAATGAGGACAGTGGGACGAGAGGGAAGAAAGAAATGATGGAGGAATAAAAGACAAAGCTAGTGTTTCTGATCTGTCTGCTTGGGAGACTGTTGGCCAAAGGGGATTTGATTGAACAGAAAGATGCCGGATTTCTTTAGGGACCCAATATGGAGCCTTGAACACAGTGTGGTTCAATGTTTTTTTAATGGATGAATGTGCTTTCATATGACTCTTATTGCAGTCTATTGTTTCAGTGTTCTATACAAAATATTTTCTGGGGTTCCAAGAAGACACGATAGATGCAATTTGATGCAATAAAGGAAACATCAGAATGAGAATCAGGAGACCTGTTTTAACCATATGTCACCTCACCCTTTCTCTGCCTAACAGTTCTCTTTTCTACTCAGGGACTTAAATACCACTTTCCAAGAGAGTTCTTCCCCAACTCCGAGGTCCCAAGAAGAAAGGAAAGAAGTTGAAGCCTCCTGTTCTTATTTGCCTGATTGTCAGAAATCAGCTGGTGAGAAACTCAGACCTCTACCTTTCTTGTCTGAACTTGCCACTGACATATTTAGTTTCCTTGTATGTGCTGGACTTAACTGACTTAAAGAATATATTTAGTTGTTAATTTAATTTAAAAAAATGTTTATAATGCACCAAGGATTTTTCTCATAATATCTCAGGTTATTACCCTAAAGAGCTACACGAGTCTTAGTTTCTGCACTAACATGCCCTAGATTCTGACCTCTTCATATTCTGGGCTAAGCGCCTTGCATGCATGGACATATCTCACTTTCTCACCACAATAGCAGATGCTACTACAATCAGCCATAACACAGATGAGTAAAGCAGAATTTAGAGAAGCTTAATGACTTTTCCTGAATCACAGAGCATGTGAAGGGTATAGGTCGATTCAAGCATGAGGAAGAGATTGCATTGCACATCTGCAGGTACTTACACAGGTATAGGCACTGCTGTAAGATCAGAGACCCTCCACTGAGGTTTACAGCTTCCTTCACTACATTATTTTTTTCATTTTCTTTTTAAGAAAAAAAATGACAAATATAATGACCTGGTTGGCTTGGCATTGCGGTGAAACTGGACAGAGCACACAGCCTTCTGGTCCTTGCAGCTTGTCTAAATGATGGGGCTGGGTCCGGGCGCCAAATCTCTTCTCTGGGGCGGTAGTGGGCTGTGACCTATTGTTCCCACACCCATGGGGACTGACTGCTTCCCCACTGTTGTCACCATGGGAAAGCCCAGAAGTGGGCTTGACAAGAGAGCTGGGGAGGGGGCTGACCTGGAGGGCAGATTGTTCTCAGGGGTTACTCTAGCACAGCAACACACTCAGTCTACCATCTGCCCCAGAAGCCTAACTTGCTTTTGTCCAGTGTTCTCAGGTACAAAATACAATAAGGACTTAAATAAAGCACATCTGTAGGCTCCCTGCAGGTTTTACATACTCTCTTCCAAAGAACACACACTGAGGTTCCTTATGACAAGCAGTAGCTCTCCTTCCGCGGGCCATTCTAATAATTCATTTGCATCAAGCATAGATGTCTAAACCCTGCAATTCCTTTTAGTTCCATATTCTCTATATTCTTAAGCTATGGGATCGAGTTACTGCCATGGTTCAAAAAGCAATAGAGTGGACCCAATTTTTTTGACAATTTAAATCCTATTTGAACCTCTCAGTTTTGTACTGGAAACCAATTTTTGAGATGTGATATAGGACAGCCAAATAATTGCTAGAATTCTGGAAAAAGAATAAAAGAAAAGAAAGGAACAGCCTCTAAAACCTTACAAACCTTTCTTGATTGGTAAAAGAGCAACAAATAATTCCTAAGTTCCTACAAAACACATGAGAACTAAGAAGACACATTTTAATCAACAGCTTTTAAAACATTTTAAAAGAAAGTTCTAAATTATGATACCTTTAAAACCATGCACAATTCAAACATATTATTATTGTAAATATTGATTTTAAAATGTTGACTTTAAAATTAGATTTGAACTAAACTGGCAGATATATCACACATGCCATTTCATGAATTCAGGTCTAGGTTTTCTAACTTCCTTAAGCCAACTATAATGCCTATGAGTTACAATTTTAAAATAAAATATTTTAATTAAATTTTAAATATTTTTAAAAACATTTTGAGGCATTGCAACTAAAAACCACTTACGTGCAAGTCCTTGCTATCTTGAATGTCTTGTCCCCAGGTTGACACGGTTGTATAAATGGGGGGAGTTTGTGGAGTCTGAGTTTTAAATAACTTGAGAAAATGGGTTCTTGCAACTTCCCCCCGGGATTTAATACTAATCCTGCTATTGAGAAAATTATGAGGATATTATTAGGAAAGTTACAGCACTCATACCCTCTTGAAAAACACAAGCATTGTGGTCATAGTGCAGACTATTCTCTCCAGCCTTCATAATCTCTACAGAAGTTGCATGTTATTTCTGCATTCAGTAAATAGTTTTATTTGTGTGTCTTTCTTAGTTATGAAAACAGTGATAGCCTGCCCGATAGAAATAGTTTTTTTAAAAATTAGACCAGTCTAAAAGGAAGCTACCTTCTCTCTCCTCCACAGGCTTCCTCCACTGCACCCACCACCTATGGCACACGTCTGTCACCCACGCCAGACTGCACACTCCTTGCAGACAGGAGATTCATTCTAATCTACTTTGGATGCTCGGCTTCTCTCAAGTTTGTTGTTCACTTCATCTTCCATCCATTTTCTATGGTCCTGGACCTCACAGGAGAGTGCACAGGATTCCGCATACTTCTGAGCAAAATGCCATTTAAAAGGAGAAGTTGTCAGCAAAGGAACCAGAAAGGTTGGTAGAAGGAACAGAGAGCATTGCCACCTGAAAACCATGTACAGGAGATGGACCCCATGGCCCCAACCACCTGTCCTCCTGATTTGGAGAATGGACACATTGAGACAACAGGACCTCCTGCCACTTCATGCCACACCACAGCAGAACTCCCCACTCTGGTATCATGATTGTTAGTCAAGGCAGGAGGTAGGGTTTCCAGGTCACCTGGATTGAGATTTCTGATTTTTCTTATTGTAATTGAGTAAAATGGCATCTGGCTTCATGCATAGGTCTTATGAGCTTTGTTAGGGTGACTCAGAATCCCCTAATCAGATCAACAATGGGACAAAGAGAGAGTTTATATGCTTGGAGGTCTGAAGACCAAATCTTTTGGAAATGGTGAATTCACAAGTTGGCCCCTTTTGAATGACACACCTACCTCCAAAGACCATTCACCTTTGCATTTCCTCAGGCCCAGACTGAGTGCTTAGTGGAAAAGGTTGAGTTGGACGTGATCCCTGACAGTAATAATTTTATTACTGTCTAATAAGCCAAAAGGGGAGGGTGGGGGGAGGCAAAATACAGCCTGTGTGCTCTGATAGAAGATTATGTGGGTACCAAGGAGCAAAAGAAGGGAACTGTCACTTCTACCTGGGTATATAGGAGGAGTCACGTACATTTAGGGAGAAAGGTGTGCTTCCCATGAACACCCTCTGGGAATGGAACCAGGCACTTTAAAAGGCAGATGGGAGGAGGCACTAAAATGAAAGAAAACACAGGGAGTCTGAAAACATCAGGGAAGCTTGAGTTTGATGGACTTTATTGGTTAAATGATGTTTTTACAAGGCTGACTTACTGAAAGCCAATGCTTTAAATAAACTCAGAAGGCATTCATATGGGCTATGTGTAGCAAATACATTTTTGGATTCTATATTGACATCCTTCCTTTATTAAATGTATAGATGACCCAGCAGAATAAGAATGCAGAATGATTTTCCTTAAAAACAGCGTGGGACCGGCAGTCAGCAGAATACAGGCAGGTTAGACTCTGAAGCCAGGCAGCCTGGGTCCAAATCTTGGGTCCACTGTTTATGTAATTTCTCTGTTTCAATTTCAGGAATTGGGGACAATAATAGTACCAACTGCATGGCTGTACTGAGAATTAAATGAGATAATATTTGTAAAGCACTTACAACCGTGACTTACACGAGGCAAGCACTCAATCACTCTCCAAGCAAAGGTGGTACTGGCCCCTGTGGTCTTGCAGATGTCAGGACATGAGATCAAGCAATTTAATACAGACGTTTCTTTCTCATCCACTAGGGCTCTTTACAGATAGTAAACAAATGAAGAGGGAGGAAAAACGTCATTCAAAGAAAAGGGCTCGGCTGCAGGTGAAAAGCAAAAAAGAACCAAAGAAGAGAGAAACAAGAAAAGAGACAACAGAAAAACCAAAACAAAGAGCAAATGGGAGGGCCTCCCCGTGGCGCAGCAGTTGAGCGCTGTTTTGCGAAGCTGCCCGTGGCCTCTGCGGCTCCAGTTCGATCCCCGGCTGCTCCCAAGTCACCGGAGGAGGGTCCCACATGGCGCACAGACCTCTCCTGCCGCCCGCTGCTCCCCTCAGCAGTGTACTTCGATCCTTCTGCCTGCTCTGCTCCCCGCTCTGGCTCTGGTGAATTCTCTCACCCTCCGGCACTTCTGACTGTACCCGGTGCTTGTTTAAAAAAAAAAAAAAAAAAAGAGCAAATGGGAGAAATGAACCCAAATTATCCTGAATAGGGCTAAGCTCACAGAATGTTGTGGTCAACGAGGCTGAAGAAATGCCTTAGACTTTCACCATCCCCAGATGCCTTGGTTACTCTCAATTGCTTTCTGGCATATTTCTCAAGGTTTCATTTCATATTGTGTAGTGACCATGCTATTTAGAAAACATCAGCAAGAATTTTTTTTAAGATTTTTTTTTATTTATGCATACAAGAACCAGGATACAAGCCAGAGGTGTGAGGGTGAGAGGATTCACCAGAGACAGAGTGGGGAACAGAACAGGCGGAATGACTGAAATACACTGCTGAGGGGAGCAGTGGGTGAGTCAGGAGAGGTCTGCTGCGCCATGTGGGTTGTTTCCTGGCCAGCCGGGGATCAAACTCGTGTTGCAGAGGCTGTGAATAACTTCATAGGTTGCGTCTTAACCCCTTACGCCACCAGGGAGGCCCCTCAGAAAGAATTTTAAATCATACAATGACCTGTAATCTCATTAACCCCAAAGTATCCATTTCAAATAATATTGATCATTACACCCATTTTTTCTAAAATGTGCATGTAACATAAAGACAATTAAATTTATGTTTCTATTACAGCATCATATAAAACCAAACTGAAAGGATCCTCACCAAATTAGGAAGGCATGTTTATATTGGGCTAATTTAAAATATGGGATGTGTGGCTCACATGAAATTCACTTCTGAATGAGTTACTCACAAAAGAGTTACTCATCTCAAAGACATACCCAAACTTCTCACAGGCATCTCCAGATACCGACATACAAAGATGTTTTGTCTAAGTCCAGGACTTTGTGGTATGTATGCTTCAGGGTTAGTACACTATGGATGTATTCACTTATCTTTAACATATTTCTCTATTTTCTTAATTTATTAAAAAATTCAGGGAAAGCTTGTAATAGTATGGTTCTGGAGGAAAACCCAATTTAACCAAAGTGAGTAGCTCTCAGCCCTTATAACAGATTAGGTGATAAATACACTTATTTATTACTTCATATCCTGCTGTTTACCTTTATGTTACCTTGTGTGCATTCTGTCAAATCACCAAAAAAAAATTTGATAATGCTACAATCTAGTCATTATGTAGAATTTTTTATTTGATATAGCCAATTATTGTAGCTCATTGCATTCATTTCTCCTACTTCCATTGTTATTAGTAACAGTTTAGCATGCAGACCCTCATCTAGATCTCTTATTATTATGCTTAGTTTGGGCTCCTATAAATAAAATTCCAAAGTCGAAAAGGACAGCTATTTTGTAAGGATCCTTCATATATACTGACATTGTTTTCCAAAAAGGAAAGTGTCATATTTCTGAATAATACACTCCTGCTACCCTTCCTTAATCAATGTAAACATTCCCTATTAACAATCTACTATGCCAAGATATGTTGTTCAATTACAGTGTTCTCATTGCCTTTTCCTCTATACTCCATTGATATTTGTATGCTATTGAGTCATCTACTAAAATCTTTACTTTGTGCTCTGATGTTTCATTTTTTTAAGGATATTAGCATACTTGTGTTATTCTCCAGTTTTTTCACTCGCCGCCTCCCCTAACCTATCACCTCCAAATTTATTCTTGCATTTTCAAAGTTAACATTCTTTTCCAAAACCATAATTGTTACTTATGCTTCTACAATTCTAAAGTTGAAAATCAATAGTGTTGTATTAGACAATCATATAAATATTTGCGTAGATATATGCTCATCCGTGTAATAACATTTCCATTCCTGTACTCATTTCAAAGCATTTGTAATTGCCTGTATTTCTATCTCACACCGTTTACCTTTGTAACAGTCTAATTTTTTCTACTTTATCCATCCAATCACATTTTTTATGAGTCTTTCTTTATTCTGGGTGCCTTCTCAAAGGTCCCCCTTCCTCCTACCCAGACCAGTAGTCATCCTCGAACTTCACTGAATTTGTGGTTTGGATCCATTATTTTTTTGGATCACATTTCTCCTTCTTTCTTGGTATTCTGCCTCAGTTAGCTATAGTGACTTCCTCAAGCAGCTCCCTTAAATGTAATCAGAAATAAGTTTCCTGAGTTCTTATATGTCTTAAAATTACTTTGTTTTACTCTTGATTAATGGTTTGAGAATACAATTCTTGACTGAATATCTTTTTCCCTCAGAAACACAGAAGACTTCTCCCTTGATCTTCTAACAAATAGTGTTCCATTCTGATACTTACCCTTTTTTTAAGAGATACATGTGAAGGTTAATTTTATGAGTCAGCTTGAGTTGGCCACAGTTAGGTTGGCTTAAATGTTATTCTGGATGTTTCTGTGAAGAATGTCTCTGGATGAAAATAGCATTTGAATCAGTAGACCCAATAAAACAGATCACCCTTTCCAACGTGATGGTCCTCATTTAATTCACTGAACACTTGAATAGAACAAAAGGTGGCATAGAGACTGTTTTCTTTCTCTGCCTGACAATGCTCAAGCTGATTCACTCAAGTGAATTCACTCACTCCCAATTCTCAGGCCTTCAGATTTGGACTGGAATTTTGCCATTGGTTCTCCTGGTTCCAGCTTGCCTACAGTAGATCCTGGATCTTCTCAGTCTTTATAAGCACATTAGCCAAATCCATATTATATGTATGTATTCTATTTTTCTGGAGAACCCAGGGTAATGCGGTAGGCTTTGGAGTTTTGTTTTGTGTTCCCTGTCTGTAGGCTTTTAGGGTTATTTTTATCTTTTGTGTGCTGAAATTTTCCAATTTTCTCCTGAAGCTTAGGGTTTTTTAGCCAAAGTTAAAATTGCCATCTGAAAATTCATTCTTACCATTGGAATTTTCCGGTGTAATTCTGTAATTATTTCTCTCTTTGGTTTTCTCTGTGTCTTAAATTGGTATTGAAAAAGTTGCAACTCAATTATTATCCCTTAATTGTTCTTTTTTCTTCAATTGGTGCAATGGTGCATGATATTCTCTTTTTTTTTTTGTATTTTCACTCTTTTTCTAAAAGATCTACTCATTGTTCCCTTCCAGTCTTGCTACTAGTATCATTTCCAATGATTACTAATTTATAGACATTTACTCTATTCTCCAATTATTACTTTTTAATAGCTTCATGCTCTTATTTAACAGATATAATAGATTCTCAGCTTTCTTCTGTTACTTGTGTTATACCCATTCCCTCCAAACACTTTCTTCCCATTTATTAATCTTTTTTTTTAAAAGATTTATTTATTTATTTATACAAGCACTGGGTACAGTCAGAAGTGCGGGAGGGTGAGATAACTCACCAGAGCCAGAGCGGGGAACAGAACAGGCAGACTGAGAAATACACTGCTGAGGGGAGCAGCGGGTGGCAGGAGAGGTCTGCGCACCATGTGGGACCCTCGCCGGTGGCCTAGGATTGAACCGGCGCTGCAGAGGCTGCAGGCAGCTTTGCAGCCCAGCGCTCAACCGCTGCGCCACAAGGGGAGGCCCCCATTTATTAATCTTGACCTGTCTTTCATAAAGCATTTTCTCAGATATCTGATGATGCTTTTTGGTCCACACTAAAGTGCTGTTTAAGAACTCTGTATATATCATTAAGACTTTCAACTCACTCACTTTGCTATAGGGTGACCTGTGCAAAGCCAGCCCTTTCTATTGAAACACTATCAGAATAAAAATGATTTTTGTTAAGCTTTAATAATAATTAAATATTTCTCAGCATTTTATCTGGGAGCTAGAAGCCTTGTTAATTAAAATTCTGTAAATGAGAAATGGGAGGGGGTAAAAGAAAACACCTATAAAAAGCAAAGAAAAAATCCATTTCAGTTCATTTGTTCCTTTGACAAGTGTTTATTTACTACCTATTATATTCCAGGCACAGCACTGTTTAGCAACCATCCCACCCCCCACCACACACACACACACACACACACACAAAACAGCAACAAAGATCTTATGGAGATTTTATCGTAATGAAAAGAGCAAACACTAAACAAACAAAAATAAATAAGTGGTTATAGGTACAAAGAAGAAAAATACAGGAGGACAAGGGAACAAAAAGTGATGGGAATGGAGCAGGCATGGTGGAAAAAATGGTTAGGTGGCCTCTGTGAAAAGGAGGCATTTGAAGAAAAATCTGAAGTGAGTCATAATGAATACCATGGTTTTTTTCCCTTATTCTTCTGTGTTTTATTTTTTTTTTTTTGTACTGAAGTTGTATATTGAAATATAATCATATTCTGGTATTAAAAAAAAGAAGAAGAAAAAAAAAAAAGGAGCTCTGCCGTAGCGGGACAGAAAGCGCACAGGCAGAGAGCAGAAATGTGCTTGGCACATTGGAGGAAAATGGTGGAGTTAGAAAGAAAGGAAGTCAGGGCCTCCCCGGTGGCGCAGCGGTTGAGCGCTGGGTTGCGAAGCTGCCCGACCCGAAGCTGCCCGCGGCCTCTGCGTCGCCAGTTCGATCCCCGGCTGCTCCCCGGCCACCAGAGGAGGGTCCCACATGGCGCGCAGACCTCTCCTGCCGCCCGCTGCTCCCCTCAGCAGTGTACTTCGGTCCTTCTGCCTGCTCTGCTCCCCGCTCTGGCTCTGGTGAATTCTCTCACCCTCCCGCGCTTCTGACTGTACCCAGTGCATGTATAAACAAACAAACAAAATAAATAAATAAATAAATAAATAAATAAATAAAAATACATGCCTCTTTAAAAAAAAAGAAAGGAAGTCAAAGTCAATAATAAACTCTTAGCATCTGACTGCAAAACTGAGACAACTAGAAGCGGGTTGGGGTTGGGGGAAAAGAGGAATCCGATGGGACATGGTGGAGGGCTGTTGGGGTGCAGATGGTGGGCAGGATGTGAAAGTATAAAGCAGATATAAAGATATAAAGCAGGTATAAAGATGCAAACCTACTTTATCTTGATAAATATAATTTGGGTAAAAAACAAGGGAAAAAGGAAGTGAGGTGGAGAAATAGCAAGAGGTCAGCATACATTGTACAAAAGCGAAGAATGATGTAAAAAAATATATAAAATAAAAAAGATAAAATCTAAAAAAAAAAACCAAAAAAATGAAAGGATGTAGATGCTAAAAGGCCAAAGATAATTAAATATACTACAAACTTTTTTTTTCTGAGTTTATCTTTGGCCTTACCCCTTAAGTTTTTATCTGCATTCCTGTCATTGATGATAATTTCATTATAATTTATCAGAATCTTTATTTCTATTTTGACCAAAGAATACATTGAAATAATTTTTCAATTTCTAAGTAGCTAGACTGTTATTAACTAATATTATACTAATAAATTCAGTTATTCAATTATGACATGAATATGTGTCACTTCTATTCCTTGGAACAAATAAATATTCTATAAGACTATTACCAATTTAAAAAAAATACATAAAAAGGAGTATCATATCAAATATTTTAATGGGAAAATATTTTTATAAACCTATTTAGAGAATAAATGTCAAATTATTCCAATATATACAGCTGTCTCCCATTTTTCAAAAGTTCCCTATAGGCCACTTTGCTTTTATGAAAGAGCTACATTAGCACCTGTGTTCACTAACAGAAAGAAATCCAAAGAAGATTTTTCACTTTTAAGACAGTAGTAAAAAAAAAAAAAAAAAAAAAGCAAAAATACCGTTTCAGGATTTGCTTTGTGGCAACTGTTAGTGAGGCAGCGTGCACCTCCAGCAGCAGAAATGGCGCTGCAAATTCCTTCTCCTGGATATACTCTGTAACTCAGCAGTAAGCAGAAGCTGATGAAGGTGCCATTGAAGAGGTTTTGTCATCCCACGACGAAGAACTGATGCAATTATAAGATATCAGTGGAACTCAGTAGCAAACCGCTAGCAAATAAAGTCATCCAGGAACTAAAAGTGAAGCACTTGTATGAGAGTTTCACGATGACTGGCAGTGCTATAATGATTGCAGAAAAGCTTTTAACTTTAACTTTTAAAAGGGCATCTAGGTTTAGGGCAAGTTGGCAGGATATATTAAATGCTAACAAAGAATTGTATGATAGAAAAATGGTGAAGCTAAGCAATCAAACATATTTCTTTTTTTTTAATTTGGAAACTATAGTCTTTGTCTTTTCTTTATTATTTTTATAATTTTTTTTATTTATGTCTTTTACGTCATTGTGTATTCCCCTATCAGTCACATCAGACTACAAACCTCGATCTTCAACCTTTGACAGGCAGATACAAAAGAAGGTGTAGGCATTAATGAATTGCCTGCCCTGGATTCAGAAAATGCTGGGACGTTAATAAATAACTTACTTCGTCCCCTACATCCCGGTTTCCTGGACTTTCTACCATCCCAACCTTCTAGCAATTCAGCAACACACCGTCCTCACCACCTCCAACTCTTCCAGTGTGCTCACTGCCTTCCTGATTGTGGTAAAATGCTTTCCACAGGCACTAAATTATATCATTCCTGTATTTACTATGTTAGTGTTATTTTACGTTTCATGGTATTTGGTACTCGATATGACTTGGTAGGTCATTGTTTTGGTCTTGAAAGGCTCAAAAATTTTTCCATGTAAATCAAAGGTAAGTATTTCTTCATGTTAAGCTATTTCAGCTTATGCAAGTTTACATAGGATACTCTACTTTCAGATAGCAGGGGAAGCCTTTAATAGGTTTTGACTAATGTATAAGTCCAATGTTCACAAATTTTATTAAAATCTCCCACCATTATTCTGACATCTTTCCCATTTTTTTTTAGAGGCATGTATTTTTTTCTTTGTTTGTTTGTTTGTACATGCACTGGGTACAGGGGTACAGTCAGAAGCGCGGGAGGGTGAGAGAATTCACCAGAGCCAGAGCAGGGAGCAGAGCAGGCAGAAGGACCGAAGTACACTGCTGAGGGGAGCAGCGGGCGTCAGGAGAGGTCTGCCCGCCATGTGGGACCCTCCTCTGGTGGCCAGGGAGCAGCCGGGGATCGAACCGGTGCCGCAGAGGCTGCGGGCAGCTTCGCAACCCAGTGCTCAACCGCTGCGCCACAGGGGAGACCCATCTTTCCCATTTTTAACATTTGGTTTATCTATTTTGATTCTACATATTTTGACCCACACATCTATGCTTATTGACTTGATATTTGTTGAAGCTGGGTGTTGGGTACATAGCAATTCTTTACTTTCGGATCTTTGCGAACTTTTCCTTAATAAAAATAAAATAATATATATGATTTTAACATCTTCAGTCTATACTTTATCATTAGCCCATATAAACTAAAGGCTGGGTTCCCCCAGAAGCAGATACTGAAATAGGGATAAGTACATATTTTGTTTGGGAAGTGCAGGAAAAATTTATCCATTCATTTATGTACAAGGAATACATTTCATTTAGTATATGATCTGAATATCTGAGAATGAAAAGCATGTGGTTTCTGTTATGTTTTTCATTTTCTTGACATAAAATTCAACATTTATGTTGTTTCCAATAAGCACAAAGGAAGTATGTGGAAGCAAACATGTACTGGACTTAAGAAATGACCCTAGACAGCAGCTCTCCTGCTCACTTCTGATCATGCCATGTTTCTTTTCACCAACCTTCTCCCTTTGCAAAGCAGCAGAGGCCACTCTCCTCCCAAGGCTGCTGCCTACAACTATGCTGAAAGACCTCTCTTTTAGCAAACCTGTCCCTTTCAGAGACAGTTCTTCCTGTCCGCTTGTGTCTGTGTGAGTGTCCTTTACTCTTCTCTCCCTTTTACAATAAACATGTCCTTTTGGATATAAAAAAGAAAGAAATGACTCTAAATAAAAACTCAAATCTAGAAGAATAAGTGAAGATATCAGGAAAATATTGGTTATAGGGTACAAGCTTCTAGTGATAAGATTGATGAGTTCTGGGAATCTAATGGACAGCTCATAATTAATACTGTTTCATGTAATTTAAAGTTACTGAGAGAACAGATCTTAAATGCTCTCACCACAAAAAAAATTAGTAATTATGTGATGAGAGAGGTGTTAACTAATGCTATGGTGGTTATCATTTTTCAATATATGGTTGTATCAAATTGTTCATTTTAACTTTTTAATACTTAAACAAGTGCAATATTTTACATTAACTTCATCTCAATAAAGCTGGAAAAAAGAACTGATAAGAAAATTAATCTAACAAAAACTGTAAATTTTCATTGCTTTCCTTTATTCTACTAAACATTTGATTAAATTCTACTAAACAGCAAGCACTTACATGAGTAAAATAACTGCAAATATATACTATTGGATTTGTAACATTCATAAATAAATAGGAGTAACAATAATGTCACATATAACTATAGAATATTTTTTAAATTAAAAATAAACATCACAAAAAGTTAATCAAGAAAAGGAACAGAGTTATATAGAGGTTACATATTTACAACTCACCATATATTTTGGGGAAAAAAAGATATGTAGTATGTCCATAGCCAAAATGTAAATATATCTGGGAAAGATTAGGAAGTATGTTTTATAAACTTTAGGTTTGAAATATATTTTTTCCTAATATGACACCAAAACTATAATTCATAAAGGAAAAATATGACATATTTGAAACATATACATGTCATACATATTTATATGACATAAGGCAACAATTTGTGAAAAATGTTTAACTTCTAACCAATTCAATGCAACATATATCTCAGTAAGTTTTATTATATTTAAATAGATAAAATATATCATATGTTTTATATAAATATAAAAATTTATTACATATTTCAGATTAAATATTTGTATATATGTATATAAATATATATATGATGAATAGATATATATTTATAAATACATAAAGAAATGATATAAGGGAAACAAAATACAGATAGGGTAAGAAGCCCTCTTATTCATAAATAAAACAAAATAATAGTGAGATATTCAAGCCTTCAACTGATTGGATGAGGCCCATCTCATTGGGGAGGACTGGCTGCCTATTCAATCTACCTATTCAAATGTTAATCTCATCCAGAAACACCAGAATGTTTGACCAAATATATGAGCATCCTGTGACCCACTCAATTGTCATACATAATTAATCATTATACCACCTTACACCAGTAAGAATGGCACATCGCAAGAAACTAGAAACAACAAATGTTGGCAAGGATGTGGTGAAAAAAGAACTCTCCTCCATTGCTGGTGGGTGTGCAAACTGGTCCAACCACTATATGGAAAGCTGTGTGGAGTTTCCTCAGTCTACTAAAAATGGAGCTACCATATGACCCAGCAATTCCACTCTAGCAATCTACCCAAGGACACAAAAACATTGATTCAAAAGAATACCTGTACCCCTATGCTTATTGCAGCACTCTTTATAATAGATAAAACCTGGAAACAACCCAAATGCCCAAAAATAGATGACTGGATCAAGAAGATGTGGTATATATACACAATGGAATACTATTCAGCAATCAAAAAGGACAAACTCATGCCATTTGGCAGCAACATGGATGAGCTAGAAAGAATTATGCCTCAGTGAAATAAGTCAGAAGGAAAAAGAAAAATATCAGATCATTCACTTATAGCAGGAATATAGGGGAACCAAATAAGATATCAGTGTAAAAAAATAATAACAATACAAAACACAACAAAACAAAAGCAAACAATTATAAATCAGAGACATCCTGCAGGGGAGGAGGAGAAAAGGGATCAGAGGGAGGGAGGGAGGAGCACAGGGGACCGAGGTGATGGTGCACGGGGTGTATTGACAAAAGAAATTCTACAGGGACTACACCTGAGGAAGGGGGAAGCAAATATTGTTTAAAAATGAACAATGATATAAAAAATAAACAAATAAAATTAATCATCACCTAATTAAGCAAACTTTTCCCTTAAAATAAATTCTTGGAAGTGAAATTATCATTTCAAAAGAAACTGTAATTTTAACTGTGATAAATAATGCCAATTACCCTCCAGAAAAGTTTACTCCTCCTCTCTGTGAATAATGTTCTTTCCTCTATAGTCTCTTCAACACTGAAGGCCTCTATTCTTAAACGTTAAGTTTTGACAGTCTAGTAGCAAAAAATAGTGTGACTCTGCAAGTACCTGGTGTCAGGACAACTAGCACTCCCATCAGGCAATCCCCTGCACAGCTCCTCAGCTCCCCCCATTACTGGGTTGTGGCAACACCCTCTTCTCTTTGCTATTTCCAGCCTGCTGCCTTTATGGCTTTATTTTGAGCTAATGTTTTTACTAGTGTCTGAGTGTCCCAACATCCCTTATGGGTCCCCTTAGCCCTGCCTAAATCTTAGTAAACCTCAGTAAGTAACCCCTTTACTAAATTCTTCACAAAATCCCCCATGAATATGCCTTCTGTTTCCTGCAAATCCTATGAAAATAGATGAATCCAAGGTTATAATTGAAAATTGGCAAGATATAAGGAGTTCAACCTTCTCTGAGCTGGCTTTGTGAGAAATTCTGCCTGATCAGAATAAGCTTTATTAGAGGTGACTTATCTCGCCCAAACACACAATCTTCAGGTGAATTCAGAAGAAGTGAGTCGTTGAGCTAGGCCATTTCTGGATGATATTCCTGTGATGCTTGCACATCGGAAGAACTGGGTGTCAGAGGGGGCTTGCTAATCCCAGCTGGACTTTCCTTACTCCTTGAGACCTAGGAAAGATATTGCTTAAATTTTAGCCACCAACAGATTTGAGACTATAAATATTGAAAAGAAACAGATAAAATTATTTGCTGATGATGGATACCTGCGAAGTCCAAGACAATCATTGAAAAAAATATGTGTATAGATAGAAATCCTTTTTTTTCTCTAAGATGAGCGGTCCCACGCTAGTCTATATCATGTATTTTTCTTGATTCTTCCCTCTACTTAATGTCCCCTGACCTCTCTACTACTTCATTTTAGCAACTCTAGTTAACATTTCTGGAATCTCTCTACCTCACTCCACTTTTGTTTCGAACTGTCCAGACTGGCCAGGCTCCAGCAGCAATCAAGGGCTCTCTGCAAGTGCTTCAGGACACACTGCAGTAAGCCATGGAGACACAGGGGCTGTGCGTAGGTCAAAGCACACAAAAGCACACAAAAACGCCTGAAATCCTGCGGAGCCAGCAGGTGGCAGCAAGCAAATGACTTAGCGATTTGACCCGGGGATACTGTAATGATGCGAAAAATACGAGGGTGTGTGGGTGTGTGTGGTGAGTGTGTGTGTGCACCTGTGAGTGTGTGTGGGGGGGGAGTTCGCTTAAGACCCCAACAGGACAACATACAGTTTCACATCCCTAAGACACACTGTCATACATCGATCACATAGAGACTACAAAGAAGATCTCAATGAATTTCAAAAATTAGAAATCATGTAGAGTACAATGTTTTACTAAAATAAATTGAAACTAGAAACCGTTAACAGAAAATAGAAAAAGAAAGGTTCTAAGTGCTTAGAAATAAATATCTCTCAACAATTTCTTGAGGTTTTAAAAATAACCTCCATTTTACAACATAATTTGGAATGAGCTGTTGTCATCAACTGGAAGCATCACATGTCACTATTTGTCAATGTGGTAAACTGAAGAAAATGTGTAGCCTTAATACTGTTCATTTAAAAATGTTAATGAGTTATAAAATGAAATGTTCTACCAAGAGAGCTGTAAAATATTAAAGACTATAAGAATACTACTAATAATGTTGCAAAATGAAATAGAATAAAGTAATGCTCATAAAGGTGGTATGAATGAGATGAATTATGAAAATTTGTTAAAATTTATTTGAACGGAAAAAAATCCATAATTGGCACTTCCTAGGCAAGTCTGTCCAAGAAAGATATTTTTTAGGGGGAGAGGTAAATTTACTATTATTATTTCTTTAATTATGTTATTTTTATTGCAGTGACATTGGTTGGCAATACCGTCTATGACTTAGGGCTATAGGTTCACACCTTTTCAAATGTATGTTTGAAGATACCCCAGCACACCCACCATCAAGGAAGATTTTTTTTGTTTGTTTTAAAGAAAAGACAGGGAGGAATATAGAGGAGAAAACACAAAATTAGAACAAGAAAAAAGATATATAACCACAGATGAAAATAATTTGCTTGGTTCAATACAATATTATGTGCCATTTTGTAACAAGTAAAATTTTTAAATTACAAATGAAGGGGCTTATTGTCAATGCTTTTCTAGAGCAATAGTTTTCTAGAGCAATAGTTCACAAACTCTTCACATATAGCATATTTGGAAAATGATAATTTTTATGTCATAATGACGTAAATTGTTTAAATATGTGCCAGAGGCATCAAAACTCTGACCAACCCAGGACATCTCTAAGCCATTTACAGCAGACTGATTAAGACTGTGTTCTATAGGTCCTAGTCTATGAGACATGCCAAGGCTACTTGGAGACAATGAAGAAGAAAATGCAAACAGGGCAAAACAAAATGATCAAATCATCATGTGTATATGTGTTATTATTTAATGAAGTTGATGGAGAGAAAACACCCCAAAATAAAAACATAGGCAGAGTTAGGAGTGGTTCAAGGGAATTTTAAGTTTAGAATCAGAGTATACAGGCAGCAGGATGAGGCACTGGAGGTAATTATAAAAACAAATAAGGAATTACTGGTGGTCAGCCAATCCCCTTCTTTCTGCTTATGCTTAGAGGTAGGTCACAATGTCATTTCCTGTGTGACTAAAGCAAACACTGTGGACCCTGGCAACAGAGATTAGGGATAGTTTTCCAGATAGAGTGGGAAAACCAAGATTGATGAATTGCACCAACAATCCAAAAAAAATCAAAAACAATTGATACACTGCAGCTAGCAATCTGTTTTATGCCTTAAACAATGAAAGAGAGATTATCAGACACTACAGCCATAGAAAAATAAATAGGTATTTTCAATCCAAAGATTCGAGATGACAATCAGGAATCACTAAAAGCTATTCTTTAAAAAAAAAATTCTATTCTTTGAAAAAATCTATTTGAGGAAAATCTATTTTATGAAAACTAGAAACCAGTTTCATAAATGAAAGAAATAATCCTCAATAAAAGAGATCACATAAAAAAGAGATGTTAAAATTACTTCAATTAAAATAGTCACACATTTTGGGGGGAAGATGATACTTTCATTAAACAAAAAAATAATAACCTTTCAATAGTGAACATTGAAAAAACATTTGAAAACGTGTTAGTTAAGAGGATGGGAAGACCAGGAGAATAAACATGGTTGAAGAAAGTATTGATGGACTTACTTGGGTTCAATTTTCTTCCCTAAAAGTAATACAGAGAGAAGATATTTGGAAAATATAAGAGAAAAGTTGATATATGAAATATATATCCAGAAACTCAACCTCTATTTAAGAGAAGCCCCCAAAGAAAGCAAAGAAAGAAAATGGAGAGGAGATGGAGATAATTTGAAGAAAATTTCACCTAGCTGAAGAAATGCAAAATCTTCAGGTTAAAAGTTTATGTTCTGGGCCTCCCCGGTGGTGCAGGCGGTTGAGCGCCACACTGTGAAGCTGTCCTCAGCCTCTGCAGCACAGGTTCGATCCCAGCCAGCCAGGGAGAAGCCCATATGGTGCCACAGACCTCTCCTGCCCTGCCCGCTGCTCCCCTCAGCAGGGTCTTCGGTTCATCTGCCTGTTCTGCTCCCCGCTCTGTCTCTGGTGAATTTTCTCATCCTCTCGTGCTTCTGACCTGTACCCCAGCTCTTCTATAAATGAATAAATCTTTAAAAAAAAAGTTTATGCTCTGATGAGGGATAAACATGGTGAATATAATAAAGGTGAAGTTCAGACCTCAAGGTAAATTTCAGACCACCAAGTATAAGGGTAATGCTCCAAATGTTTCCTGAGAGAAAATACAGTTTAATTCTAAAGAAATTTTTAAAAATTAATCCCACATTTCTCTTAAGCTTTGCTCAAATACATCAGAGTAATAAAGCTAAAAATATCTCAGGGAAATTGATTTTGAACCTAAACTCTTCCATCCAGTTAAACTAATAGTAAAAGCAAGTATAAAACAAAGCAGTCTCCAAATATAAAGTCTTAGAGTTTAATCTTCCTGAAAGAACTACTCAAGGATATATCAAGCAAAACAAATAAGAAATTCAAGTTAAAGAAAAAAAATCACACAAACACATATATATACACAAAGTGATAAAGTAAGAAAATGGAAATCTTATAACACAAATAATTATTGCTGCATGCAGCAAAAATATGACTTTGTAATGAAATTCCAACAATCTCAACGTGAGAAATACTAATGTAGATTTAAGGGGTGAGTTTGGGGTGAAAGTAAGTAAGTTTTAATGCTATTGGAGGAGAAAGATATGGTAGATAACTACTAATTAATTATACACACCAATCTAAAATACAAGTTAAAATTTTTAAGAATTTAACTTTCAAAAACAGTGCAAAATTCACATTGGAATGTAAATCGGTACAGCCATTTTGGAATACACTTTAGCATTATTGTGAAAAATCAAAAATATACATAATCTGACTGTACTGCTGTCATTAATTGCCTTATTTGTTCTATTACATTTTCAATTTGGTTGTACTTTTTTTCTTAATTCTGGAGAAATCAATAAGATTTCCTCCCTTGAAATACTGCTTCATTTTCTGAGAAAGTATGTCAGAAGTTATCTCAACCCCCATTCCTCATCAACAATCCCCTTCCCGACACAGGGCTCAAAGTCATGCCAGTTTCATCACATTAACCCCCCAATCTGCCTATTTTCCCCTTCGCTGCTGCCTTCACCCCATCCAGTCACTACATCCCTCACTTGGTCAGCTTCAGTAGTCAGCTAACCTCAAAGATCTTTTGACAAATGTTTTCATGCTTGCCCTTGGATTCAGTTTTTCAATGTCATTATTAGTATACTAGAGACTTCCATTATGATTGAAGTGCTTTTTATCCAAAAAGCATTATTCAATTATAATGCTCTACTTTGGTAGTGGTTAAATGAATATCCTTTATGATCTTCTCTTGCACTCCATATATAAAGTATTTCTCACGCAAAAGAAAAAGTCAAAAATGTTTCAAAGCAAACAAAAACTCAAAATCAAAACACAGCAAGTCTTTTCAAAAGTTTCATTAACACAGCATTAAGGTTCCCCCGCCTGTCCCCACTACCTCTCTAGTCAAATATCACACACTGAACATTTTGTGTTCTTTGCCTAGAATTGCCTCTTGCTGCCACTGAGTCTGGTGTTTCTGCCCACAACACTTTCTCTGCCACTTACCCTTCACAAAATGCCAGGTAAATTTCTATTCAAATTTCAGACTTCAATGCAAAATCACTCTCTTGGCTTCTCAAACCCAGGTCAAGTTTATGTAACTGGTTTGCATTGTGGATAGATATATATATATATATATCTTCACTTCAAAACCTATCTTGACTTGTAATGATATGCTGAGCTATGTGATCATTTGATGTATAGCTTTTGCGATTTACTGTCAACCCCATGAGAGCAGAAGCAATGTTTGCTCTCGTTCCTTATTTTAGGGTGTGCCTTGGAGAGACCCCTCAGTAAACATTTGATGAATGAAGAAGTAAATGAGACATGATGAATATAAACTATGTTCAAAAACTTGGAGTTAAAGGAAAAGATATTCTATATCCATATATGCCACTTAACCTTGAACAATGTTTGTAGGCGTGTCCTTCTGGGTAAAGTGAATACTATGACTAATTTCAGTAAATGATTTCATGATCTTGGCTGGTAGCACCCACGCTGGGATGCACACAGCATTAACTCACACAGCAGAGAGCACCCAACATGGTGCCCACCCAGTTCATAGCAGCTACTCAAGAACTTTCATCATTATTATATTTTCATACATCTTTATTTTTCTTCTATTGTTGCAAAAATCTTCATATTGAAAGGTTCTCCGTCTCTGCTCATTGTCTTCTGAATGTAATTTATCGATGTTTTCAGTGCTACTGAAACTGTCTTCCACTTACAGCTGTCCATGCAGCACCAGGATGCCTCGGGAAAGTGAAGTGATGACACGGCCATTCTGTCACCCCAGCCTCTCTTGGAAAGGAGCTGGACTTAGCCTGGTGGTTTTACAGGGACACTCCCCAAGCAGGGAATGTCTGGTGGGGTGACAGGATGGCACCTTAATGACTATTAAGGCAGAGACCTCAGTGCTTTCCTTTGAACTTTCACTTCTGTTGAGCTCTCAGCAGTTAGGGTTTTGGGTTTTTTTGTTGTTGTTGTTGGTTTGTTTTTGTTTTTATTTTTATTTTTCAGGGAAAATACAGCTGCATTTTGCTTATAGATATCTTTTGTGTTGCTTTGACCTTGGGTTCTGGGTTTGCTTCCAGCAGACAAGTCTTAAAGCCTCAAAACACCAGCTAGGGAAAACTATTTAATTTTTACTCAGGATTCAGATAGATCAAGTTGTCAAAAATTCACCATCAGCTGAGACTATGCTGAATTTGGCCAACTTCTCCCAGTTGGACAAGCCTCATAATAAAGTTGATAGTGGCAAAAGGCAGTGAGTGAAGGTGAACGTGTGGATTTAAAGTAGATTTTAATTATATCTCACACCCCTGCTCTCCACCAACCCCAGAGAGAGGCTTAAAAGTGTAGCTTCATTAGAAACTTAGGAATCATTTTAAACTAATTGCTCCCTCATCACAACTTAAAACTGACATCCAGCCCTTTAAGAATAAAGTCATATTCCCGGATTCCTGACACCGCTCACCCTTCATAAGTGCTCCCAGAGGACACGAACCCTATGACTAATTTCAGTAAATGTTTTCGTGATCTTGGCTGTGGAGTTAATGTATAACAAGTTCCAGAGGAACCAATTTCCTACTTGAGGAAACTTCCTGACCAAGTTCCCTAATTATTCCCAGACAGCAATAGCCCTGTGGAATCCAGCCGGCCAGGGGCGGTTGTTAATAAGCCACAGGTGGCAGCTACAGTTTCGTTACCAAGGAAACAGGTGAACTGTGCAGAGAGGAATGTTCTACACCAAGAGAACAGGGACCTGACCTGTGAACGCATTTCTGCTGACTCCTGTTTTCTTTTTGGAAAGGGGAATTCCAAGTAAATCAGGACATGCTCCCTCTTAAAATCATTGAGAAATTGCCTTCAGTGGCTCCTTTCAACCACCATCCTCCAACTATTTACTTTCAGGACCCCTGTACAATCTGACAGTTTATAGAGAGCATCAAAGAGCTTTTGTTTATACAGATTATAGTCCCAGATATTTGCTCTATTACAAGTTAAGATAAAGACCTTGGGGGGAATGGGAGGGAAAAATGAATACATCTTTATTTATTATCACATTTTAAAATGATGTTAATAACCCTTCATACAGTGAAGTGTGGTGACCTGAGATAAGCAGCCTGGGGGGCTTAGTAACGACCTTTTGCTCAGGTCCTGGTATGCAACCTGGTTCCTGGTAGGAATCTTGTGAGATGTTAGCCACAAAGCAGAATGGACCCGGAGGGCCCATAACAACTGACCCTTTACTCCTTGGTGTGCAACTATACAACTCACTTATTGGTACATAGCCACGTCATACCTGACCATGTACAGCTGCCAATGCAAACCCATCTGGAACCTTGTAGAAACTTAAAGTGTATATAAGCCCCCGACATCTGGCAAATGGGGCTCAGCCTTTAGATTCAAATCTGCTGAGTCAGCACCTGTGCAATACACCTGCTTCTTATTAGCCCTGGTGTCTAACTTTCCTTTGTGCCATGTAACAATAGTATCAGAAATAACATATTTTGATGGGAAATAGTTATATTTTCAAAAATATTTAGGAGTGGTGCTGTTTGACATTTTTACAAATAGTTTTGGTATCTTCTTAAAGAAACAGCTGAATTCTCATATCTCCTTCTGCATTCAATTTGTTGTAACACAATTAATTATGTAGTTTCTGGAAAACTCTACATTTTGGACAGAATGAGGAGCAAAAGGTAAAAATAATTTAAATGTCATTATGAAAATAATTTTGACCTCACAGAAAACTTAAATAAGCCTCAATATCACCCAGGGGCTCTAAGCTTTGAGAAACATTACTCTAAACAAAACTGTGATAAAAGATGGTTACTGAATAGCTTTATTTCTTAATGAATCATAAAGCAAAGCAATAGACCAAGAAGAAAGGTTTCAACTATAAGATGGATGTGGGTGAGGCCCATTCTTGGTATTTCCACAGCCCTAGGCCATCTCTGCCTGTAAAGAATTCTGGCTTCCTGCTGAGGCATCCTAGTACTGACTTCTGGGACAGCTGCCCCAGTTTCTGAATGACAATCAGGAAATCAGCAATGGTCCACCTAGAAGCCTGACACTAAAACCAGGTTTGCTGTCTTTAAAAAAAAAAAACAACAAAAAAAAAAACAGTAACTTGGTGTTCTGCAAATTTGCCAAATAACACTTGGTGTTCTGCAAATTTGCCAAATAACACAAGCTCACAGAGTTTATTTGTGAAGGTTATAATGTTAGAAACAAGCAAGTAATAGTTAGAAGCAGTAATGACAGAGACTGAAGGAATTTGTGCATGCAATGAATGCCTGGCCTTCCCCTCCTAAGGGCCTAATGAGAAGACAAAGGATAGGGGGACCGTGAACATCTAAAGAAAGCTCTTAGGGCCTCCCTGGTGGCGCAGGGATTAAGACGCAACCTATGAAGCAATCTGCAGCCACTGCAGCACGAGTTCGATTCCCAGCCGGCCAGAGAGAAGCCCACACGGCGGGACAGACCTCTCCTGTCTTGCCCGCTGCTCCCCTCAGCAGTGTACTTCGGTCCGTTTGCCTGTTCTGTTTCCACTCTGTCTCTGGTGAATCTTCTCACCCCCGCATCTCTGGCCTGTACCCCAATTCCTGTATATAAATAAATAAATCTTTTAAAAAAAAAAGCTCTTAAAAAAGAAAAGATTATTGATTTATACAAGCAGTGGGTGCAGTCAGAAGCGCAGGAGGGTGAGAGAATACACCAGAGCCAGAGCAGGGAACAGAAAAGGCAGAACAACAAAATACACTGCTGAGGGGAGCAGCAGGCGGCAGGAGAGATTTGTCACACCTCGCGGGACCCTCGCCAGCAGCCAGGGATCGAACCGGCGCTGCAGAAGCTGCCCAGCGCTCAACCGCTGTGCCACCAGGGGAGGCCCTAAAGAAAGCTCTTTTACTTCTCCCAAACAATGATATCTTTTGCCCAAATTGTAGTTGGTAAGTGGGGTCCTTTTGATCCCAGAAGAACCATAGGAGGACACAGGATGAGCTCAGGTGATGCGTCTCCCCTGCAAAACCTGCTGATATTGATCTGAAAAATTCTGCCCAGGAGCTTGCTTAAGACCTATTCCAGACCCGCAGTTCTACCTGCTGTGCCCACTTCCAGGGGTGCTCCAGCCTAAGATGAACCATGGAGAACACAGCCACAGCACAGCTTCTGAGCAAGGCCTGGGACACGTAAGCCCAACTGGAGAGAATGTCAAGCTTTTGTGCTTCTATCACGCTAGAGGCAATAGAGCAAGTATATTGGCTACAAGTATGAATTCTGGAGTACAAACAATTTGTGATAACCTGTGTACCCCTAGATCACATGCCCTTATACCCTGTAATACCACCTAGTCACAAAAGAATTTTGAATATTTGGACAAATTACTTAGCATCACTCAGCATTGCTGTAAACTGGTAGTGTTGTTGTTAGGGGGAAAAGGATGTCCTGAGCTAATTCCATACAGGCTTTGTGGACTCCACCCCCACCCCAGGCCAAAGCCAAAGACACTGGGAACCCCAAATCCCATCACCACCAAAAGGAAGGTGGCTGGGACCTGAGGGTGGTGTTAAGCAGCCAGGTTTGGTATAAAACCAGACACGTGAGCTTTGGGGGATTCCCTTTTTGGCTCCCCGCCAGCTAGCAGCCTCCGGCCAGCTCTGAGAGTACTTTTGGGTTTCCAGGTCAGCGGATCGGGTAGGAAGCAGTAAAGAATTTATTTCCCTATTTTCTCCCTGAGTTGTACATTTCCTCATTTCCCTTTCCCTTGTAAATAAACCTTTTATTAACCTTTTGTGTGTGCCTGTAGTGGAGTATTAATAAGTCCCTTTTAAGTGCACAGGTGAGGACCCACAGCCAGGCAACCCGTTTTATATCGCAGTTGCTCCGTAACATTGTGAGGGGCAAAATGAGCTCATATGTGTAAGGGGCATAGCCAAGTATATATATATATATGGTAAGTATTCATTAAATACTAGTTAGTATTAAAATGCAAATCTTTTTCCCTTCTATGTAACATCCTAAAGTGACTCTCGATACCTTAAAAAATTGGGTTCATAATCCTTCATTTAAGTCATAAAATCATTCACCATCTGGTCTCATTTCCTATCACTCCACCACCCAAAATATTTTGCAGCTGTCACACAGTTTTATTTTGTAGACACAGGAAGGGCCAAGGTAGGATCTCTAGGAATCGAGCAGATGGGTAAAGAAGGAGAGTCCTAGGAGCCCTTGGTGGATTTGGCAGACTTTTATTGGAATTTACCAGGTACATGGCAGGCAGGAGTGCAGGGGGGCCAGGAGGCTGTCAGGTCCCCGAGCCCCCAGCAAGTCTTCACTCTTTCTGGGCTCTCCGGCCTTCTCTTGTGGCCTTGTTCTCTCTCTCCTCATGATGGTTCTGCTGTTCTGCTCTGCTGGCGTCCCCATATGCCGCCCTTATAAGCCCAGTCTCTTAGCCCAGGTGTACCCACCTACATATGCCCACACCCTACTCCAGGTACCCACCATCAGGCATGCATTCAGGACCACAGGGTTCCATCATCAATCCTAATGGTGTGAGGGCAAAGAAGCCTGATACTTTACTTACCATGCATACTTAAGATCTTAAAAATCCATATCGTGCTTATCAGACACTAGCTCATCTCTAGATGTAGAGTCCTTTGTCTTGTTCTTGCCATCTAACTAACCCTTCCTAATCTTACAAACTATGACCTCAATCACCCTCTCCAGGAAACCCTCTCTGATTCCTAAAGAGACATCCAGGGAATAGTGGCTGCAAGTGCGTTAACCACAATGGCAACACTCACGACACAGTGCTGTAAGTTTCTTTATATGCTTGTCATTCTTTTGTGAAATCTTGGAAATGAGTGAGTCTCTGTCTAGTATCTGACACCATAACCAGCACATAGTAGGTACCCAGCACATAGTAGATACCCAGACTTTATGAATACTCAAATGAGGCAATAGACATAATCCATGCCTGCCAACGTGTGATATACGGGGTCTGAGGTGGTGATTATGGTGATGATGCTGATATATGATGGTGGTGGTGTTGCCTGTGTTAAAAACTAAGAGCCAGACAGGAGATGGAAAAGGGGGGTGAACAGAGAATTCACCTCAGCCCTTGTGCTCCTAAACCTAACAAAAAGATGCACCTACCTTAAGGATATGAAACACCACTGCATTTGCCATTTGCCCAAATTTGTTGTATCTAGAGCTCATGGGACTGATTCTAATATTTTCTGTGAGTTCCTCAGTGATGATAATTGGTTTGCTGAGAACATTTAGGTCCCCAAACTTTCAGCAGTGACAGTATAGCAATTACATGCTTGGCCACTAGATGGCAGTAAGAATTTATTCTGTTTTTGGAAAAATAAATCCCTCAAGGAGCTTTCATTCACTTATTTTATTTTTTTTATAGAAGTGTCTGATTTTATTTTATTTCATTTTTTTAAAGATTATTTATTTATAAAAGCACTGGGTACAGTCAGAAGCGCGGGAGGGTGAGAGAATTCACCAGAGCCAGAGCCGGGAGCAGAGCAGGCAGAAGGACCGAAGTACACTGCTGAGGGGAGCAGCGGGCGGCAGGAGAGGTCTGCGCGCCATGTGGGACCCTCCTCCGGTGGCCGGGGAGCAGCCGGGGATCGAACCGGCGCTGCAGAGGCTGCGGGCAGCTTCGCAACCCAGCGCTCAACCGCTGCACCACCGGGGAGGCCCTCATTCACTTATTTTAAAGGTACAAATATTTCCATGTTACTGCTTTGCTTTACACCACTCGCCACCCATTGTTACAGGTGAAGTTCAGAGTTCTTATTGTACCTGCAAGAGGTTGTATGGTTTGGCTTCTGCCTGCCTATTTATCCCTCCCTCTCTCTCTCTCTCCAGTCTTCTCCCTTTCCTGGAATAACACCAAGTTCCTTCACAATCTGACCTTCAACACTCCATTCCTTCCACCTGGGCTGTTCCGCCGTCCACATTTGGACCTGGTTAATGCCATCAGCTCTTAAGGCTCAGTTTAAATGTCACTTTCCCAGGGAGACCTTCACTATCCTTCCCAGAGTTATTCCTCTCCCACCACCTCGCCAGGCTAGAAAAACTCTTCCTGTTATAATCCCACAATGTCTGGTGCTTTTCCTCTATAACACTTGTCACAATTGTAACTACATTTTTATTTTGTATTCATTTGTTTATAATTGTCTCTCTCCTTTGACTATCTCTGCTTATCTCTGCAGTCCCCAGCACCTGGCACAGTGCCTGCTACGTAGAAGTCATTCTACAGTTGATTTTCTTCCCTTTCTCAAGTTAGTTATTCTCCCACCAGTGTTTTTGCAAAAGTTGCTAGAAAGTCATACACACAAACACACACACACACAAACCCTCAAGTACTGAATCTGCATCTATAACATTCATTTCTTAATGCAATTCATTATGTAATTTATTATACAATATAATTCATTCAGTTCTTAATGCAAATATCACTACACCAATGCAACCTTTGTAAAACACTACCAGTTGACATTGGCTTTAGGATGGGAGCAAAGGGCAGAAGCAGGAAGTCTTGAGGACAGTGCTGATGAAATATCAAAGGGTTTTAAGAAGATTGATCTGGGGCCTCCCCGGTGGCGCAGCAGTTGAGCGCTGGGTTGCAAAGCTGCCCGCAGCTTCTGCAACGCCGGTTCGATCCCAGCCACCGGGTGAGGGTCCCACTTGGCACGCAGACCTCTCCTGCCGCCTGCTGCTCCCCTCAACAGTGTATTTCGTCAGTCTGCCTGCTCTGCTCTCCACTCTGCCTCTGGTGAATTCTCTCACCCTCCCGCGCTTCTGACTGTACCCAGTGCTTGTATAAATAAATAAAATAAAATCTTTAAAAAAAAAAAAAAAGATTGATCTGGGCCTTGCAGACAAAGAGGAAAATGTTATTGCTGCTGTATTAAAGAGTACCCAAATGATGTACTGGCATAATAGCAAAACTATCACTCACCACAATGTACAGTGTAAAAAATATACCTACGAAGTAGACAGTGAGTAAGGAACTTCCAGGCAGGTTGTCAAAAGCAGTAACCTGCCTGCTCTAAACAGGTTCTGCCATCCGCTGCATCAACACAAAACATATGAGATTTTAATGAAAAGGAACTTTAATACAATTAGGAAACAATACAGGAAAGGAAAAGAATCTAGTTTCTAAATTAAGCACCGGAAGTTACCCGTCGCCTTGTGAGTAAAAGTCCACCCAAGCAGGACTGGCCCAGAACAAGGCCCCAAAGCCTGCCACAAGTCTAAAGCATATTCCAGTGGGGACCCACAGAAAAGGATAAGAAACAACCAGACAAGTCTGGAAGGAAAAGAGCAAAATCAAAATCAAGACAAAAACCGCCATTGTCACCTCCCCATGGGTCTCACCCACATCTGTGTCACCCAGTCCACGACCAAAAGGCAAGTGCAGTTTCTTCACATGTCTCTCTGCTCCATGTGCCTCCTCCAGGGCTCCTTCAGGCTCCATCCTGTTCCTTCCTTCCTCAGTCTCCTCTGTAGCTTCTTCTCTCCCTGCTCAGCTCCACCCTCCTTGGTTGGGGCAGGAAACCTGGAATCTCCCCCCTTTCCTGGGGACCACCCTGTTACAAAACCTTTCCCAGAGTGAACCCAAGGACCCTGCACTCCAAACCTACAGACTTCAAAAACGACAAACAAAACTGTTAAGTTTTTAGCAGAATTTAGAGAAAATATAAAGGAACCAGGACTTGCTGGAACCAAACATAAAACTCGCACAGCAAACCATTTTCGAAAATGGCATCATTTCAGGGCAAAGGTCAAATCCAGGTGTGGTTGTAAAATCCTTTGGGTTAACTTCAGAAAAATTATAAAGGATTTAAAAGGAGCTCTGTCGGCGACAAACAGAATGCTGTGTAACTGACACTGCACCAGCTGATGGGATCAGGCCTGAGTGACCGCCCAGGAACAATCAGGTTGTTTGCCTGGGGCCCTGTCAGGGGTCTCCAGGAACCTTATGGGTATGCTAATGAATACAGTGAAATATCAAACATAAAACCCTGTAGATTATAAACTGCCTAGAGGGTAGGGAAGAAGTATTGGAAATTTGTGTTCTTTTAATTCTCATTCTATATGAAATTTGTATTAAAAGATCTGTTGGTGTAAAAATTGCAGTGGTCAGAGTCAAGGACGTAAAAGAGACTATAAGACTCTTGCAATAGGAGGGAGAGATTGAGCTCAAATTCTGCTGATGCAAAGTTTAATACAGTATAATTTCCATAAAAAGAGGAGGTTCCGTGTTCTCTGCCCCACTTAATGAAAGGTGGAGCTGAGCAGAAGAGGGGCCGCTGAAGGAGACTTGGAGAGAAGTCTTGGAGAAGGCACAGGGAGCACAGGTGTGTGAAGAAGTCCTGCTTACTTTTCAGTGCTGGACTCGCACCAAGGACTTGGGGAACCTGGAGGAGACATGTGGAGTTAAGGTGTATGGAGACACCGAAAGAGACACATGGGTGAGACTAGTGGGGAATCTGACAATGGCAGCTTATCTTGATTTGCACTTAGATTTTGCTCCTTTTGTTTAGTTGTGCCTGGCCCCTTCTGCCCCTTTCCTGTGGTTCTCTGCCTGAAGATGCTTTAGACTGTGGCAAGTTTTGGGAACTCAGTGGTCATGCTTTGGGCAAACCCTGTTTGGCTGGACATTCACCCTTGAAGGGTTGGCTATCTTTGGGTATTTTCTTGGGAAACTATTATCCTTTCTTCTCTTCTCTCTCCATGAACACTGTTAATTAAAATTCTTTCACACTAAGAGTATGGTTTGTCTTAATGCAGTGAATGGCAGACCCTCTTTAGAGTGTGCAAGTTAGGATATTCTGGGGTGCCCCACAGATCGTACACTAACAGATTAATGTGACTAGATACAATTTGAGCTGGGAAATAGATGTAAATTTTTGGCCAAGTGAAGAATTATCTTCATACCGTCACTGAATTCTGACCAGTTCTGGAGGCTCTTTGTCTTAAGTAGATAGCGAAAGCAATAGGGAGTACTGGGAGCAAGGCCCTTAGACAGTGAAGACAGGGCTATCTTGACACTTTTTTCTCTAAAGATTTGGTAATATGCCTCAATGGTTTTTTAAAGTATTTACTTGTTTTAATACAGCAATTCCACTTCTAGAAACATATTCCAGGAAAATCTTTACAGTTCTAGAAATTACAAAATGCCCCCAAAATAACAGATTGACAGAATCAGCTTTGACATTTCAGTGTATTGCAGTGGTTTTCAAAGTGTGTTCTGTGAGTCACTGGCAGAGGATTCATAGAGTTTAATCTGCATTTGTGATAATTCTAATACATCATGTAACATGTTCACTGTGCTTACATTTGAGCTGTCATGCAAAAGCAATGGGGCCCAAATTGAGGTCAAGGTAGAGACACCAGATTACTAGTAGCCACCACATACTTGCAACTGAAGACAAGTGCCACCATCACTGAAGAATACCCTATTTTTAATTGTAATATAACTGGCATATATCATCATGCTAGTTTTAGGTATACAACATAACGATCTGGTATATGGCTACATTGCTAAATGTTTACCACAATAAGTTTAATGTTCATCACCACATGTAATTCTTCTTTTTTACTTCTATAAAATTTAACTTTCAAATATACAATGCACTATGTTAGCACACAACCAATGGGCACCCAAGGACCCCAAACTTACACATTCTCAGGGGATTCAGCCAGCAGTATGCACAAAGGCAAAGCTGACTCTTAGTGTGATAGATCTTTACTACAGTTAGTGTGCATAGCAGAGAAGAGAAGATATTCCTAATGGTTTCACCATAACTACCCCCCCGCCCCAATTACCCATCCATTCTTGAGTAAATAACCAGCCAAACAGGGTCAGCCCAAAGGGGGATTACTAAGGCTTGAAAACTTTCCATAACTCTAAAGAAACTTCTGGAGGAGAACAGCAAGAAAAGGGTAAGACAGGCCCCGGAAAACTGGGACAAAGGGAGAAAAAGAAAAGTACAAATCAAGATAATGGCTGCTGTTGTCTTTACCAAGGACAGCAATCCCATGTTACATGATGTATTAGAATTATCACAAATGCAGATTAAACTCTATGAATCCTCTGCCAGTGACTCACAGAACACACTTTGAAAACCACGTTTCTTTCACCCATATGTCTCTCATGCATGTGTCTCTTTCAAGTGTCTCTACGGGTCTCTTCAAGTTCAAGCTGACAATCACTACCTCAGACTCTCTACTGGCAGTTACCAATACTGTCCACTGTCCTCAAACCCCCTTATTTAGGGGGTTAGGATGTTATACTCCCTGGCCGTGGTACCTAGTTGTCATGTGGTAGTGGATCAGTGTATCATCTGCATCTGCAGGGACCAGTTTACTACCCTGACATTCTACCACTGGGGTCCCTACAACCCTACTCCTACAGTTTTCCAGAGGCAGAACCTCCATCATACATGGTGACTGCGTGTTCCCTTGCTTTCCAGGACACCCCCCAGCTTCTAAAGTCCCAGTGTCAGTTAACAACAGAAGAAGGGCTTTGTATTGAGCTACCACCTCCCTTTTTTGGGTTGCACTACCCTGGCAATGCTTCCAACACAATTAAATTGCAGTTTTTTCCCCACTGTTTTACGATGCTATCCCCCTCGATGCAAACATAGCTGTTTGTTCAGCCACCAGAGACAGTTGTCTCCATTTTTATGTAATTTGGTTGTAAATTGGTGGAGGCAGTGATCCTAGCATCTTCACTCTTCTACCATCTTGCCAGACTCCATCTACCTGGATATTCTTTTGATATATTCCCTTCATAGAGATAAGTACACTCTGTTAGATTATAGATTTATCTGTTAAGCCCACTGAGAACCAAAAAAAAAAAAAAAAACCTAAAAAAATAACAGGGAAATCTAGAGAAATAACTTTAGTGATAAGAGCTTGTGGATGTTCTGTCCAGGATGTTGCAGAATGTAATTGCTGCAGATCTACTTATGGGTCAATGAACCATAAGGGGTAGTGAAGGTGAGATAGGGAATATATAGGTCACAAAACCCACTCGTGTATATTGGGGTTTTTCCAAAGACGATGGTGATACGGGGAGCAACTACAACTTGAAAATTACAGGTATCCCAGGCTACTAAAACTGCTGTGTGCTATTAATTTAGCCCTTGAACCACCACAGGTTCTTGTCCCACAAAGCCATAAAAAGGAATTCACAGACTTCTTAGATAAGTAAGCAGAGAGAAGCAAACTTTATTCAAGAAAGAAAAAAACAGTATATTTAAAGGAAGAAAGAAAGGATTCCCAGGTGTGCTGTACCTGTGAGGGGCGAAGAGGCCATATGGGCACGTGTATAGGGGATATTTAAACCCTTTTTTCTCTATTCCAAACATCTCATCATCCTATTTTGTGATCAGCTCTTCCTCCCAGTGGCTATACTTCTCCTGGCAGATGTGCCCACTTTCCTAGCTCTTATCTTATTACTCTTGTACCTATCCTGGCCAAAGTCTCTCAAACTTTACTGTTCTCATTAGCCCTCCTGGATTTCTGACCTCATCTCTGGAGTATGTTTTGGGTAGCACCTCCAAGACTTTACTCCCCTTATCTCAGAAGCCTCTTTAATGCTCCTGAAGCCCCTGCCTGTATTGTCCCTGAAGCTGTCTACTTAACCTTAACTTGCCCTAGGACTCAATATCAGAATAATTGAAATGGAAACAATAATAACAGACGCATTTTTTGTTGTTGTTGTTGTTTAAATATTTTGTTTTATTTATTTATGAATGCAAGAGCTGGGGTGTAGGCCAGAGGTGCAAGGGAGGAAGAGAGGTGAGAGGATTTACCAAACAGAGTGGGGAGCAGAACAGGCGGATTTACTGAAATACACTGCTGAGGGGAGTAGCGGGGGAGACAGGAGTGGTCTGCTGCACCATGTGGGTAGCTCTCTGGCCAGTAATTGAACTCGTTGTGCTGCAGTGTCTGCTGATAGCTTCATAGCGCTGAGACTTAACACTTTGGGCCACCAGAAGACCCCAATAACAGACATATTTGAAGTAAATTATTCCAACTAAAAGAACTGACATCCCTGGCAAGTTCAGTAAAAAGACATCAAAACCTAGACATTTTAAAATTGTTTAATACAATCAATGAATAAAAGAATGAACTAAAAAATGATGAAAAGGAAACTGCATTTGGCTTTTCTTTGTTTGATTGTTCGTTTCTTTTAAGTAAACCTTAATTGATTCTTTTATATGCTAAGAGAAGAAAATTTCAGGATTCCAAGGGATGGGATTCCATCAAAATTTTGGCTTATGTTTTTCTATGTGCAAATGAAACTAGTATTATACAATATTAAAATATCACCCACAAGTTTTCAGCAATCTGTTGATGAAATTTCTTTTTCTGAAAGTCATATCAGTTTGCATTTCCACCCCCAATTTTTGGCAGGGATAGGTAAAAAGATAATGAAAAAAACAGCAAAGTCAACCTGGAGTTATTTCTATTATTTTAAAAAGTAAGTAGCAATATTTATGAAAGTTTACAAATTCATAGTTGCTTTGACCCAATCACTTTGTGAAATGTGCTCTACAGAAATTGAAGTACCATAATGTATTAATGTACAAAATAGTTTATTACATATTTTCTAAAGAGAAAAAATACTGCACAACCATCAATAAACTTTTGAAGAAACTCTAATATGAAAGTGTTCATAGATTATGCCTCTAAGAAAAAAAACCAAAACATTAATTTTTGAAGTTTCTCCTAGATGCATTATATGGTGATGGAGAAACTAGAATTTAGGTGGTGATCACAATATAGTATGTACAGATATCAATTATAATATGGTACACCTGAAACTTATGTAATGTTGTAAACCAATGTTGCCTTGATCAAAATTTATTTAAAAGATGCCCCTAATATTACATCAAATTTTCATAACTCAAAATATTAAAGAAACTCATACCAAGAGTTGCAATCTTTTTCAACTATTTATTAAATTTAAATACAGTTCAATCATGTAATGACCAACTTTCACATGGCTCTCAAAACAGTCAGAAAGTGTGTAAGTCGACTTTTCTTCGCCATAATTTCATCAAAGCTCTTTTCATCTCACTGTTTCGAAAACTGTAGATCAGTGGATTCAGCATAGGGGTAAGAAGTGAGTAGGACAGAGATATCAGTTTCTTGGTGTCTGGGGAGTAGCTATTTTTGGGCTGTAAATAGGTCATATTAGCTGTGCCATAGAAGAGGGTAACAGAAGTAAGATGGGAGGCACAGGTAGAAAAGGCCTTCTGCCTCCCAGTGTTGGATGGCATCTTCAGGATGGCAAAGAGAATTCTAACATAAGACAAGAGTATCAACAGGAATGGAACTAAGATAATTAAAACAGTACCAGTAAACGCATAGATTTCAAACAAAAAGGTGTCTGAACATGCAAGCTCCAGCACAGCTGGGGTTTCACAGGAGATGTGATTGATCTCGTTGGGGCCACAGAAGGGAAAACTGGACACCCATGACGTTTGCACAGTACCCAACATGAAACCCAGGCCCCATGAGAATAAAACGAATTTCATGAAAGTGCTTTTGTTCATGATCACTGGGTAGCTCAGAGGATGGCAGATGGCAGCATAGCGGTCATAAGCCATTGCCCCCAGGAGAAAACATTCAGTCCCACCAAAAAAAAGTATGAAATACATCTGTGCAAAACAACTCACGAATGAAATGGGTGTTTTCTCAGTGGAGAAGACCACCAGCATCTCAGGTATAATGACTGCACTGATACTCATGTCCACTACAGACAAATTCTGGAGGAACAGGTACATGGGGACGTGGAGTCTCTGGTCTAGTGAGATGATGGCTATAATGATGGCATTTCCAATGAGGGTCACCAGATAAATAATCAAGAAAACCACAAAGAGCTGCTGTTGGAGTTCAGGAAAGTTTGAAAAGCCCAAAAGAATGAACTCAATTACAGAGCTTTGATTTTGCCTTTTCATTTCAATAGAGAAGTCTTGTATTCATGGACAAAGTATGTAAAGTATGAGGTCATAGTCCAACAGCTCAGAAGCAGCCTTTGCATTCACCCCAGACAGTCTTGGCAGATGATGTAAAAATGAGCTCATATTGGAAGAAATTCAGTTTGATGATTTTGGAGAATTGTTTGTGAATCTTTCACATCCTGGTTCAGAAATCTTGTCTGAAAAGGACAAAATAATACCAAAAATTTTTTCAATGTATTCATTGTAGAGTTTGAAAATTAAACACATTCTTAAAAGAAACAAAAATGTTTTATACCTATACCTCAAATCACATAGTGTTGTAAACCAAGGTTACCTAGATTTAAAAAAGAATAAAGTTTCACCACCCAAATGCCCCAAAATAGATGCCTGGATCAAGAAGATGTGGTATATATACACATGGAATAATGTGTATATATACACATTGAATATATACACATATTGAATATATACACATTGAATATACAATGGAATACTATTCAACAATCTAAAATGATAAACTCATACATTCGCAGCAACCTCAACAACATGGACAGAGCTAGAAGGTATCATGTTCAGTGAAATAAGCCAGAAGGAAAAAGAAAAATGTCAAATGGTTTCACTTATAGGAGGTTTATAGGGAGATCCAAATAAGGGATTGGGGGAACAATAATAATAACAATAATAATGAAACAAAACCAGCAGGCAACCATAAATAAGAAATAGTCTGCAAGGAATGGGGAGGCAGAGGGATCATAACTTAGGTTCCATTCCAATGACTTTACTATCACCATCATCTGTTTTCCCAGTTATATATATATATATATAGTTTAAAATAAAAAAATAAAGTGTTAAAAGGTAGACAATAATATATATTTATATTTTTCAAAATATAAATATTTTGAGAATAACCTAACAATTCAAAATTTTCACACAGTTGATTTATATTTATTATAAATATTCATCATGTTCAAAATGCCTATAATTGACCCAATTAGACATGAAAACTGCAAAAACACACAGAGGTTGTATTTGAGCTGTACCAATCTTAGGTGACATGTAAATAATGTGAATTGATTGAGCTGATTGATGTCTGTGCAGACTGGTGATAGCCAGTTATCATGGGGTTGACCTCCAGGGAAAAATTTCAGGGTCCCTTCTTTATGGCTCATCCTTGTGATCTTGATGGCTTCAGAAAAGTTCAATTTTGATCATTCTGAAACTGATTTCAATATCCCCTCCATCACCAAAAAGTTTATTAATTTGATTACTAATTATTCAACAAGAACTGAGCACCCACCATTTTCTAGGTTCAGCAAATTTCAGTTGTACAGAGTTGGAAATCCTTCATAAAATAGTATTCCACCCTTACCGTAGAACTCGCTAATCTCTCTCTCATATGACTTATTCATTTTTCTCCATTATCACAAATTGCCATTATATACAAGCACATATACACATGTATGTATGTGTATGCATATAATCTGAAGAAGCCATCACTCCACATTGTTTTCTCCTTATACCTCATGTGTTGTCAACACATAACATTCTAAGTTTATGCTTGTTCCCTCCTCATTCAGAATATACATATTTATCTGTAGATTTGATTATACTTACAAGTAAAATATAACTTCCTTCCTAAAATATAAACTCCAGGGGTCAAAGATTTTATTCTGTTCTTTGCTATATTCATAATGCCTATAATTCCTGACCAAAAATAGATACTGTCATTATCTGATGAATGAAAGAATTTTTTAAATGATGAAAATCCACTATGCTTTAAATAATAGTGTGTCTAAAGAAAAGTGAAACCAAAACACAACATTTTGGGAAGCAGAGGTAATAGCAAGAGCTTCAGACATTTCAATGAGAGAAAAATTAACTTTGATAGAAGAGGGAACAACCATAATTGTAGGATGCCATCTAAGGGGCACACATGAGGTGTAAGGAGAAAGGAATAAGGAGGAGAGTGACACTTAGCCCTGGTTGGAGTCTTACCAGTCTTGCATGGTTTGAGAACTAGCAGGAAAGCACTGTAAGAGGTGAAGAACCCAGGAGAACAAAGGGACACAGCAAGTGAAGACATGTGCAGATGCCTTGAGCACAGATCAGTAGGACATTAGCAGATAACAGAAGGCAAGTTAACTTACTACTGTTTGTCTGTAATAACCCATTAAAATTAAATATCAGTATTAACTGTAACATGTACATTTCTGATGTCAAAAAATCAACTCAAATTAGTAAAATATGGTCATAGATACAAACATTGAAACCCATTTCTGAAGGAAAAAATAACATCTACTCAGTTACAAAAATTTTTAAGTAGATAAAATTTTGAAAATTTGAAAATTTATATATTATATAAAGAAAATGAAAAACTTTAAAGAACTCATTAAAAGTATCTTATAGAACAAAACATTTGTGAGTGGGAAAGAGCAAATAACAATAGCTCCATATTTTTTCCATAACTTGGAAGACCCCACTGTTGTTTTGAGCAACTCACTAAAGTGACAAACTTAGATCACTTCCTTCTCTGTTTCAACCTTCTGTCGAAAATGTTAGAAGCTAAAATTTACCTACCAAATTCCCTTCAGTTGCAAACTTCTAACTTTTGAAATTTTGTGCACGTAAGTGCTTGTAACTTTAATTATTACCCAAACTTGTCTCTGAAAGGGAAGAAAAAGAAACTGACTAGTACTGAAAATAGTCTAGCAATTCAAATGTTCACATTGTTGAGTGAGTTCTGAGCACTGAGGCATTTTTTCAAATATCTCCAATCACAAATGAGAAGAACTGTAAATGAAACCCATGCACAGCTACACAGCAGAATCTGCACTTTCTTACCTATTGACTCTCTTTAAATATCCCTCTACTTTATCAGAAGTTTTACCTCTAGTCAATAGCTACCTTCTCAATTATACAGTGCAGTGATTCTTGAACATTATATGACATTAAAATATATGCCCTGGAGAATCCATCTCTAGAGAATTTAGAGGCACTTTATGAACATGTTTCAGTTTTTTCTGTGATTACAAAAGAGGTCTGAATTTGGCCCCTCAGGTGAGAGAGCTCAAGAGGACAAACTTGGAGCATCAGTCTTTTATAATTCCTATAGGGAATACATTCCTCTTCACACAAGAGACTCAATTTCACCATGACCCCTCCCAATAGGAGAGGAAAGCAGAGGCTGAATAAATGTTGTAGTGGGGAAAGAGGACCTGCTGGGTGAGGGTAGGAGCAAAGGCAGATGACCTGGAGGTAGAGAAATGACTGGATGGAATGCCAGTTTGTGCAGTGGTGGAAACCAATTAAGACAAATACAAACATCTTTGTAGCATGCCTGGGAGCTACCCCTTGCCTCATCCATAAGCTTTCTATCATTTCTAGTAGAAATAAAAAGTTGCTTAATTTTTTTTAAGATGTCACCCAATTAATTTCACAGACAGAGATTTTAAACTAGAGGGCAAAAGAGCTTTTAAACTAGAGGGCAAAAGATCTGCACTACTTTGTATGACTTGAGTAAATCATTTATCTTCTCTGATTCTATTTCTTTCTCTAAAAGAAACACTATTATTAATCTCACAGGTATATATGAGAAACAGGGATTGGGATCAACCAAAACTGGCTTGAGGAGATTACTGAGTTTGGCTCAGTCCCAGAAGAATGAAGAGATAAATAAATCTGCCAACTTGGCTTTGTCCAGAACTGGATGACTGGCCAGAACACAGGTTACCTTCATCTACTCATCACTGCTTTCCTGGAGCCTGTCCATTCTCCAAAAAGCACCTGACCCTAGCAACAACAGGTTACCAACAATATTTAGAGAGGTTCATTCTATTTTATATGTGTCAGTAGGAAATATAAAAGTAATCCTGATGAAACAGTGTTCTCATTCACAGATTCCAATCCAAAGATCCCTCCTCCTCATTCGCCATGGTGGGATAACACCCATGCATCAGCCAGTCAAGCATAGGAAATGCTGCCTACAGAAGTAAGAGGACTGAGCTTTCTAGAGTTGTGGTTCTCAATGTGTGGTGCCCAGGTCATCTTCAGAGGCACCAGGGAACTTATTAGAAACAAATTAGCAGGCTTCCTCATAGATCTACTGAAACAGACACTCTGTGCAATCTGTGTTTTAACATCCTTCCAAGTGATTCTGATGCATTACAACTCCAAGAATCACTGTAATCACATCTTGGAGGACAAAACCTATGATCCTCTTATTTGAAACAATGGGAGTTGGATAGGTAACCTAGTAGTAAAGACTTCCCTTTAACACAAAGGTAAGCAAGCAGGCATAGATGAGCCAAGAATCACACAAACACATCACAGTTTTAGGAAACTGTCAGTAAAATAATATGAGGTAATATGAGTTGAAATTATTTGATGGCAGAGGAGTACTAAAGGAAATAAGTAACTCATCTTTATTATAAAGCTATAAATCTACTAGAGGAGTACTAAAGGAAATAAATAACTCATCTTTATTATAAAGCTATAAATCTACTATACAACGTTTCCCATTTTAAAGTACATCCAAGTAACCTGGGGATCTTTTAATAGGCACATTGGAATTCATCTTGTTTTTCATTGGCTCTGCAGAAGCTTTTTAGTTTGGTGTAGTTCCACTTGTTGATTTTTCTTCTATTACGTGTGATTATGGTATCATATCCAAAAGATCATTGCCAAGACTAATTGTAAGGTAAATGAAGTTAACAAGCTTTTTCCACACCCATGCCTCTCATCCCTGGACATCCACACTAGAGGTGGCAAGGCAGGAAAAAAGCCTGATTTTTACTCATTTACCCTATACCAATGTCAAGGCATTTTTTTCCTATGTTTTCTTCTGGGAACTTTAAGACTTTAGGTCTTATGTCCAAGCCTTTAATCTGTATAGAGTTAATTGTTGTGAATAGTAAAACATAAGATGCCAATTTCTTTATTTTACATGTAAATATCTAGTTTTTCCAGCATTATTTATTGGAGACTATATATTTCCAAGTGAGTATCATGTTTCCCTTGTCAAATAATAGTTCACCCTATATGTAAGAGTTTATTTCTGGGCTCTTAATTCTATTCCACTGGCCTGTGTTTATGCCAACATCATACTGTTTTGATTACTCTAGCTTTGGAATGTAGCTTGAAGTCAGAAAGTATGATATGTCCAACTTTGTTATTCTTTCTCAGGATGCTTTGGGTATTTGGGGTCTTTTGGTTCTATAAGATTTTTAGGGTATTTTTACTATTTTTGTGAAAAATACCATTGGAATTATCATAGAAATAGCATTGAATCTGTAGATTGTTTTGGGTAATATGGACATTTTAACAATATTAATTCTTGTAATCTACAGGTATGGACTCTTTCCATTTATTTATGTCTTTTTTAATTTCTTTTACCAATTTCTTTTGTTAATTAGTATTTCACCTCCTTAGTTAAATTCATTCACAGGTATTTTGTTTTGCAGGCTATTGTAAATGGGGCTTGGTGTAGTTCCACTTGTTGGTTTTACTTCTGTTGCTTCTGCTTTTTATTGCTTTACTGCTGATTTTTATGCATTCTGATTTTTAAATATGTTATTAATTACTATCCTTTCATTTCATCTTTAAGAGCATCCTTTAGATGAATTTTATGGAATATTTAGTGGTAATGCATGTCCTCAACTTTTGTTTGGGGAATTCTTATCTTGCCTTCATTTCTGAAAGACAGTTTGCTAGGTATTCTTACTTGATAGAAGTTTGTTGTTGTTTTTGTGTTGTTATTTTGATATTTTGGATTTATTATCCCATTCTTTTCTACCATACAAATTTGCTGTTCAGAAATTCACTCATGGTTTCATGGGGGCAACCATGTATATGATGAGTCACTTTTCTCTTATGGCTTTCAAAGTTCTCTGTCTTTTTCTATTGACAATTTAAGTATACTATATATTGGCATAGTTCTTTTTGTATTCAACATATTAGGGACATTTGATCATCTTGATTCTGTATATCCATTTCTCTCCTTAAGTTTGGGATGACTTTAGCTATTATTTCAAGTTTTGTTTTGCCAATTTCTCTCTCTCTTCCTCCTCTGTGATCCCCAAAATGTGTATGTTTTTTCATATAGTAGTCTCCTGAATGAAATTTTGGGACAGTTAAGAGACAGAATCTATTAAGAGGATCAATATGTGCCTGTCTAATGAGTCACTGAAAAATAATATAATATTCAAAATTTACTCAAACTGGTTTTACTCTTTGATCTTTAAATTTCCTTTTGGGGGCCTCCTTGGTGGCACAAGGGCTTAAGATGCAACTTATGAAGCTCACTGAAGTCACTGCAGCACAAGTTCAATCCCCAGCCAGGGAGATACCCACATGGCGCAGCAGACCCTTCCTGACTTGCCCGCTGCTCCCCTCAGCAGTGTTTTTCTGTCAATCTGCCTGTTCTGTTCCCCACTCTGTCTCTGGTGAATTCTCTCACCCACCCCCGCACCTCTGGCCTGTACCCCAGTTCTTGTATGTATAAATAAATTTCCTTCTGTAAAAATCCAATCCATTTTGTACCTGCTCTTCTAATTTTCGCAGAAGCAGTAAAATTAATTTTTCCACAGCTGAATAACAACTACCAATGGGTAAATAGCTATTACTCTTTTATTAGTAACCACAGAGTAGAAATTCCAGGAGTTATAGGAACTCATGTAAAAGGGTTCTCTCTATTCAATAACAGAAACATTCAAACATGAAGCAAACATGAAATGCCCCAAATGTTGCAAAATGAGAGGCTGTTCATACTAAAAAAGACTATGGTTAGCGATGGGAATCAAGGACCATAGAAAATATGCACTATTATTCACATTGTTTTCCCATAACAAAAAATAAAGTCATCCATTGTTTATAAATAAAGTCTCTGGAGGGCAGTTTTGGTATACAACAGGAAATTTAACAAAGCTTCAGAAAACAGTGGTATCTAAGTGAATAATACCAACTTTTTGGAAAGTTCTCCTTCACTTTTTTGATCACCAACATTAGGTAATGTCTGGAAAAAATACCAAGAGAAATCCATTTTGATATTGTAATCTGTGTGAGCTCATGAAGTAAAGCCAGTTTGGGCTCCCAAAAGCACATTGTTTCCTCAGTTTTCACAACAAATTTTTAAAATCTAACTTATTTGTTGGCTCTCCCCCTGATAGTGTAGTACAGTGAACTCTCAGGTATGTCTGCAGAACTTGCAGTCATTTTGAAAGGGAATTCTGCAAGAGCTACTAAAATCTAAAGCACAGAGTTACTCTTCATCTTATTTGTCTACTTTGAAGAATATGCCAGAGAAATAAAACATCACTACATATGAACATATGAAACTAGGTATTTATTGAAGCTTTGTCTTACTGACAATACAGAATGACCTGGACAATCATAATAGAAGAATGGGAGAATAAATTATTACATCATATGTCATCAAAATTTATAAACATATTAAAAATGATGATACAATTTTGAAAGGCTGGTATCACTGATATATTTTGAAATTTAGAGAATTCAATAAACTAAATATAATCACATCAAGATGAAAACTATTTTTAACATTAGTGAATTTAAATACAGTTCAGTCAGGCAGTGACTGAGTATCACATGGCTCTCGAAACAGTCAAAATGTATGTAAGTCAACTCTTCTCTGCCATAATTTCATCAAAGCTCTTTTCATCTCACTGTTTCGCAAACTGTAGATCAGTGGATTCAGCAGAGGGGTAAGAAGTGAGTAGGACAGAGATATCAGTTTCTTGGTGTCTGGAGAGTAGCCAGACTTGGGCTGTAAATAAGTCATATTGGCTGTGCCATAGAAGAGGGTAACAGAAGTCAGATGGGAGGCACAGGTAGAAAAGGCCTTCTGCCTCCCAGTGTTGGATGGCATCTTCAGGATGGCAAAGAGAATTCGAACATAAGACAATAGTATCAACAAGAATGGAACTAAGATAATCAAAATGGTGCCAGTGAATGCATAGATTTCAAAAAAAAAGGTGTCTGCACATGCAAGCTCCAGCACTGCTGGGGTTTCACAGGAGAGATGATTAATTTCATTGGGGCCACAAAAGGGAAAACTAAATACCCACGTGGTCTGCACAGTAGCCACCATGATCCCTGAGGCCCATGAGAACATTACTAATTTCATGAAAACACTTTTGTTCATAATCACTGGGTAGTTCAGAGGATGGCAAATTGCAGCAAATCTGTCATAAGCCATTGCCCCCAGAAGAAAACATTCAGTCCCACCAAAAAGAAGAATGAAATACATTTGTGCAAAACAACCTGCAAAAGTAATTGTCGTTTTTTCAGTGGAGAGGACCACCAGCATCTCAGGCATAATGGCTGCGCTGAAACTCACTTCCACCACAGACAAGTTCAGGAGAAATCGGTACATGGGGACATGGAGACTCTGTTCCAGAGAGATGATGACTATAATAATGGCATTTCCCATCAGAGTTACTAGGTAAATAATCAAGAAAACACCAAAAAGTTGTTTTTGGAGTTCAGGAAAGTTAGAAAAGCCCAAAAGGATAAATTCAACCACCGAGCTCTGATTTTGCTTTTTCATTTCTGTTGGAGTATGTATCGTTTTTATGACATAATATAAAAGCATAAAGTCACAGACTGATAGCTGAGAGTTTTAGTTTGCATTTACCCCAAAGAACAATGGCAACATCTATAAACAGGAATCTATTCCTACAGAATAGTGCGGTAATATAAAAGGATAATGAATGATTTTGGCTTACAAATTGATCTGAATAACACAAAACAGTATCTAAGTTCTTGTACTTATGGTGCAACTCATACACTATGTACTTTGAAAAATTTAACATAATGCTGAAAACAAATGTGTGTTGTAATTTATGTTCCATTTCTATACATTTCCATAAGTATCATTTATTTTCCCAATTTTATATAGCTATGAAATCCAATATCACAATTACAAAGTGTCAAAGAGTGACTAAAGTAAATGGTATTCACAAAAAAAATCATATAACAACCCCAAAATTCAGTCTACTTGATGTATATTTATTATAAATGTTTATTAGATTCAAAATGGTTGTGTGTGACTTAATTAAATGTGACCACACTACAGAAACACAAAAAGAGGGCTATATTTTATTAGCACCTCTCTTAGGTTATTTGTAAATTATGAGACTTGACTGCAGTCTACTGATAACTGCCCAAGCTTTATATTGAGATTGGCTTCTCCATGGCCTATTCTTCTTGTGAGCATGATGACTTAAGAAAAAGCCCAATTTTTGATTATTGTGAAAATGTAACTTAAAAGTTTCTCTCTCTCTCTCTCTCTCTCTTTCCACTCTTTCTCCCCTTTGCTCTCTACTCTTTCTCCACTCCCCACTGTCTTTTATTAATAAGTTTTTTTAATCATTACTTATTCAAAAAGCACAGATAGGCCATACTTCATTTTGTTGGCACAGCAATTTTAGGCAAATATTTGACACCACACAGCTAAACAGAGAACTGAAAAAAACCACATGAAATAGCAAATAACATTCCACCCATTACCTCATTATATGTAATCTAATTCCTTCCCCAAGTGTAATCTCCAAGAGGGCAAGATTTTGTTCTGTTCTTTGCCATATCCACAATACCCACCATAGTCCTGCCCCAAAATGATGCTAACTCAACATTTAACAATGCGTAAATAAAACAACTAGGAAAACCCAGACTATATCTTAAAGAAATAGTGTCAAGAAGAAAAGTAACATCAGTATACAATGTCATTGGGAAGCAAGAGTAATGACAAGTTATTTACATATTCCATAAGGTTAAGGTAACTTCTGAATGGGGAGGGAAGGTGAACAAACATAATCACAAAATGTCACGAGGGGAAGATACACTGGGAGGACAAAGACAAGGAGGAAGTCTGTCATGCCCAAGTTCAAAGGTCTTTGAAGACAAGTTAGCACTGGAATCCAAGCCCACTGACCATTGTGTAGTATTTTTTAAATGAATCAAATTCACGAAGAGAGATGAAAACCCAGAAGGACACAGTGCTCTGTAGACATGTAGTAGTATCTTGAATTCAAAAAAGTTGGACATTTGCAGGCAGTAGAAGACAAGTTGACCTAATTCTGAATATTACCATAATCATGTATTAAAATCAATTCATTAGCTATATATTAATATATTATAGACAATTCATAAATCGTAATACTTATATTTTGGTTGTCAAAAATCCTGCTGAATTTAGAAAAATGGATTGTGCAGGATCAAAAACTTAAAAGTATTTTAATAAAAAAGAAAGTGCATCCAGTTCCAAATGTTTTAAAGTGGATAGCAGAATTTTGAAATTTAGAGTAACATGTAAACAAAAATAGGAAACATGTAAAGGCTGATTAAGAGAATGTCATGAAACAAGACATTCATGATGGAAAGAATAAATAACCAGAGATGCTACATGCTTTCTCTATAACTTAGACCCTTATGCTGTCACGCCACCTCCCTGAGGTGAAACACTGAGTCATAAATTCAATTCTAGGTTCAGCCTTCAAATTGAAAACATTAGAAGCTGGACTTACTAATCAAGAAAACTTCCAGAAGCAAACTTCTAATTACTTATTAGTGCCTATCAAAATTTTATACCTCCAATTATTTCCTAAGCCTTTTGAGGAAAAGAAAAGAAAAAGAAATTGCCTAGTATCAAAAACAGAGTCTACTAATTCAAATGTTTCAAAGCTGTGTTCAGAGATTCTCCAGCACAGAGACATCCCTTCTAGCCTCTCAGACCATCACTGAGGAGATCTGCACAGGAGAAGCCAATAACAGTCACACAGATACTTTCTTACCGATTGACTCTGTCTCTTTAAATGTCCCTCTGCTTTATCAGACGTCATACTTCTAGTCAGAAGCTACCTTTTCATAAATACAATTCAGCGATTCAGAGCACTAATTCTAGAACATTTATAACATTGAATCATAGGCCTCGGAGAACACATCCCAGGAGAACTTGGAATAATTTCATAAACACTTTTCAGTATTTTTCTGTGTTAACCAAAGAGGCTTGAACTCAAACTCTCAAGTGAAAAAGCTCAAGAGAACAAGCCTGGCGCAAACCAGTCTTTCATACTCCTGTAGGGAATAATCACTGCTTCAGAAGAGAGACTCAATTCGCCAGGCCATCTCCCAATAGGAGGGGAAAGCAGTGGCTGGATAGAGGTTGTAAATGGAGAAGAAAGAGCTAGCGTGTGGGGGATAAGCAAAGGCAGGTGAGCTAGAGAGAGAAGAATGATTTAGATCAAATGCTTGGTTAGTGCAAAGGTGGGACACAAGTTAAAGTGAGTGGATTGAAGCCTCTTTGTAAAAGCCTGGATGCTACCCCTTCTTCATTTGAGAACTTTGAGACTTTTGAGTTGAAATTTCGAGCCCCTGACATGTTTAAAGGGAAAAAGTCTTCATGATTCATTCCACATATAGAGCTTTTAAACAAGACTCAATAGATCTGGACTAGCTAGTGTGACTTGAAAAGAATCATTTATCTCCTATTATTGTCTCTTCAAAATAAACACAAGATTTTTCTTTTTTATTATATTTTTATTTCATATATTTTTTACATTGTTCTTCATTTTCACCCGTGCACCAATCACCTGTGCACCATCACCCGCGCACCATCACCATAGTCCCTCATGCTCTTCCCACACCTGTTTTGATCCTTCTCTCTCCTCCTCCCATGCAGAATGTCTCTGACTTATAGTTGCTTGTTTATTTTGATTTTCACTTCATTATTATTACTTTTTTTTTTGTTCCCTAATCCCTTATTTGGATCCTCTACATTCCTCCTGTAAGTGAAACCATCCAGTATTTTTTTTTCTGGCTTATTTCACTGAGCATGATCCCTTCTAGCTCCATCCATGTTGCTGTGAATGGCATGAGTTTATCTGTTTTGATTGCCGAGTAATACTCCATTATAAACACAACATTTTTCATCTTACTGAGTAATGAAGAGAGTCTGGGGTGAGTTGAAACTGACTTAACAATTAATTGAGATCAGAGTGAAGAAATGAATGAATCTATTGGCCTGACTTTGTCCGGAACTGGATGTCAGGCTACCTTAGCTTCTTCTTAAGCTGCTCTCTTAGAGTAGTTCCATTCTTAAGAAAGTTCATTCCTTCTGGAAGCAAGAAGGCTACCAACAACACTGAGGAATTTATTTTATCTGATCTATGTCCACTGTAAAATATGCCAGTCATCGCAAAGAGAAGGGTTTTCATCCACAGAACCCAATCCATGACCCCTTCCACACTGTTCACCACGGGACATCTCACCCCATGTAAGAAGCAGGCATGTACACCAGATGTAGGAAATGCTGCCTGTATGTACTTGCCATGATCGTGGCCCTGAAATCCCATGGGCATTGATTTTAAATATTTCTTCATGTAAGTAACAGTAACAGGGTGATTCAATTTGAGGTATCATCAACATGTAGAATCATGATTTATACACATTCTATATGTATATTGACCTCAGTGAAAAGTGCATAGAAACATTCTAGACACAGGCCAAAGGGCTTATGGAGAAAGTAATAGTTGTATCACATTTATCACTGTATTTATACCCAATCCCATTCAATACACAATTGACACTCACAAATATAGTCGGATTTCTTTTCTCCTATTACTCTCTGAGCTCATCTCCATAAACCCATTTTTCATTCTCACGCAGTCATGAGCCTCCTTGTTGTTTCTCAAACCCACTTGCTATACTTAGATCTCACGGTTGTTGCCTGCACTTTTCCCTGAACAGGAATTATAGCTCTTGAAAATGCTCGCTGCCTATGCTTTTAGTCTGGTAATATCAACCCCAACCCTACTATCCTGACTCAGATTTCTCCGCAGCATTCCTCAGCACAACACATCAGAATAATAACGATATAGAAAACTTAAAAATAGAAAAATGGAAAAATGTACTCTGAAATGCTAAACTAGAAACTGACATACTGTAATGATATGTAAAATTTTCTTAAAAACAATGCAAAATGTCCTAAATATTGAGTGCAACTTCAGTGAAGTTCCCAAGGAGTTCACAGCCACCAACAATAGATAAATAGCTGGGAAAATATAAGGAAATACTGTTGTGAATACTATAATCCATGAAAGCCCATGTTGCAGAGACAATTTGATCTTCCAAAATAGTTTTATTATGTTTTTATTCATGGAATGGATTTTCATTCCAGAAAATAAAATCTCATGTTGGTCTGTGAGAGTCTAGCTTAGTGCAGCATGCTGGAGCTCAGGTCAGTCTTTAGGAGCCACAACCATTTTGAAAAGCAATTATGCTGTTGTCACTAAAATTATACATAAACATAATTTTTATCCCACCAGATGCAATTTGGCTTGAATCAAATCACTTCAAACCACGACAGAGAAATTAACATTAGAACACTTGAACATATAGAGCAAGAAGTTTGTTGATGATTCATATTAATGGCAACAATACAGTAAAAACCTGGACATTCACAACCAATCAATACATTATTACTTCGTATGTCCTATAACAAATGAATGATGACGCACAATGAGGGAGGGTACCCAAAGAGGGGAACTTCCAAATTAAATACACTCATCTCAAAAAATGCAAGCTAATTTAAGCATAATCTAATTCCAATAGGCTTCAGGCAAACAATAACCAAATATCGCATTGCTCACTCAGAATGTGTGTAAATTCACTTTTCTTCGCCATAATTTCAGGAAAGCTCGTTTCATCTCACTGTTTCTCAAACTGTAAATCAGTGGATTCAGCAGAGGAGTAAGAAGGGAGTAAGACAATGACATCAATTTCTTGGTGTCTGGAGAGTAGCCAGATTTAGGCTGTAAGTAAGTCATAATGGCCGTGCCATAGAAGAGGGTAACAGAAGTCAGATGGGAGGCACAGGTGGAAAATGCCTTCTGCCTCCCAGTGTTGGATGGAATCTTCAGGATGGCAAAGAGAATTCGAACATAAGACAAGAGTATCAACAGGAAAGGAACTAAGACAATCAAAATGGTGCCAGTGAATGCATAGATTTCAAAAAAATAAGTGTCTGCACATGCAAGCTCCAGCACTGCTGGGGTTTCACAAGAGATATGATCAATTTCATTGGGCCCACAAAAGGGAAAACTAAATACCCATGTGGTCTGTACAGTAGCCACCACTATCCAGGAAACCCATGAGAAAATCAATAATTTCTTGAAAACACTTTTGTTCATAATCACTGGGTAGTTCAGAGGATGGCAGATGGCAGCGTAGCGGTCATAAGCCATTGCCCCCAGGAGAAAACATTCAGTCCCACCAAAGAAGAGAATACAGTACATCTGTGAATAACAGCCTGCAAAAGTAATCGTTGCTCTTTCAGTGGAAAGGGTCACCAGCATTTCAGGTACAATAGCTGCAGTGTAACTCACTTCTAACACAGACAAGTTCAGGAGAAACAGGTACAAGGGGACATGGAGGCTCTGTTCCAAGGAGATGACAACTATAATGATGACATTTCCAGTGAAAGTAGCCAGGTAAATCACCAAGAAAATCCCAAAGAGCTGCCCTTGCAGTTCAGGATAGTTAGAAAAGCCCAAGAGGATGAATTCAACCACAGAGCTCTGATTCTGCCTTTTCATTTCAGTTTTGAGTGTGTGTAGTTTTTATGGACATAGTAACAGAAGTGTGAAGTCACAATCCAATAACTTAGACCCAGCCTCTGCATTTACCCCAAACAGTTTTGGTAGAAGAGTGAAATAAGACCCTATCCATATGGAAATTTACCTGGCAATTTTGAAGAGTTGCCAGTTATTCGAATTATTGAATCTTTCAAATAAAAAGGGAGAAAAGAAGGTTTCTGTCTCAGAATTCTATCCACAAATCACATCACAGTATCAAAATTCAATTGCAACTCATATGCTCTGTAGCTTAAAAGTTAAACCTAGCCTTAAAGCAAATGATATTTTATAGCCTCATTTTATAGGTCCCATTTTATAACCATATTTTATAGGTCTCATTCAGATTACATTGTCAAAGTGGTAATCTACTTTCCACTTTTGTATAAATATCAAGCTAAGAAATACAAAAATTAAAGTGTCAAAAAGTGACAAAAAGGAAAAGACAACCACCAAAAAGCTGATGATCTGATAATTAGAAGTGCAACAAAATGATTCATACCTCTTATAAATATTTTTTAAGTAAAAATGACTGGCTAATATGACAGCACTCTGCAGAAACAAAGGGCTTATATTTTAGATGTATCCATATTGGTGATCTGTAAACTGTGTGAATTCACTTTCGGTTCACAGATTTTCAGCCAGACTATACCTGGCCAAGTATATTGGCATTACCTAATTGAGAAATTCCAGGAACCAATTCTTCATGGCAGTTCTTCATGGCCATAATGATGGTGGGAAGAAGAAAAAAAACTTTTTAAAATCATAGTAAACCTGTATTCAAAAGTTCAACCTTTTTTCTCTGCACTTATTTCTGTGAAATTTTTCATCAAGATGTTCATTTAATCATTAATTATTCAGCAAATACTTCTTGTAGCACATTTAGTCTCTGCAAGATCACACATCTTTCATTCCGCAGCTCAACATATAGCTGACCATGCTACCTAAAAGGGGAAGTAAGACCTCACTCCTTAACACGGTGTTTCTAACTCCCAGCTCTTATACCTGGATGCAATTAAACAAACTGCTTCACTAGCACATAAACTCAGCACAACAAAGATTTTCTTTGTTCTTTGCTATATTCACAATGCTGTAGTCTCTGACCCATAACAGATGCTAAACAATTATTTCCTCTTAAATGTTCACAAGTTAGAAGAACACAAACTCTACCTTTAAGGAATGAAGTGTCTAAACAAAAAGAAAAACCACCACACTGGTGAGAAGCAAGATAATAGCAAATGCTTTAGAAATTTTAATGAAAGATACTTCTGAATGTGGGACAAGGAGGGGTGAAGCGCTACAGTCACCAGAAGCCATGGGTTTTGGGTCTTTAGCAAACAGGAAGGGGAATAAAGAAGGCAGGCTGACTTGCTCGATTCAAAAGGGATTTAATGACAACTCTGGAGTAGAATGAAGGCCTACCGATCTTTGAGTAATGTTTTCAAAATCAGGGAAGTTTATGTGGCAAATGAGAAAGCCAGGAAGACAAAAAGACACAGCAAAACTGAGGGAATACAATGTTGTGGGAGGTCAACCAGCAGAATATCATATTGTAGAGGCAACTTGACTTAAGTCTGATTTTGACCATAGCCACCTATCAAAATCGAACATCTGTATAAGCTATATTTATATTCTGGTTGACAAAAATCTCACATATTAATAATAATAAATATTTCAAGATGAAATATTTAAACTCACTTCTAATGGAACAAAAGAAAAACTTGTAGTCAGGCACAAATATTCAAAATTGGATAGATTTCAAAATAGAAAATTTATTGTTCCCTATATAACACAACTGGAAACATGTCATGGAATGACCAAAAGGCATTGTATGATCATAAATACTACCCCTCTTTTTGCAACTTAGACCATCCTAATATCATCTTGGATACCTCACTGACCTGGAAGCATAGATAGGTCACTCCTTTCTCCAAGTTTCAACCTTCCAATTAAAAAGATAACAACTGGAATTATTTACCAAGTTCCTTTCCAAATGACAACTTCCTAGATTTTGTGATTGGTGCATACAAAGCTCTTATACATCTTATACTGCCTAAACTTTTTTCTGCAAGGAATGAAAAGGAAATTGACTAGCGTAAAGAAAGTGTTCTACTGATAAAAATATTTCAGCTGTATTTAGTGATCTGAGAACAGAGACATCATTTCAACAGTATCTCCGACGAACAGTCACACAAGCATAATCTGCACATTCTTACCTATTGGCTCTGTCCCTTGTGTGTCCCTCTACTTTATCATAAATCTAACTTTTAGTCAAAAGTTACCTGTTCACAAATACAATTTAATGAGTCCATTCAATTAATCTAGAACATTATATAGCTTTGAAACTTCCATATGCTCTAGAGACTCCATTCCCTGGAGTACTCAGAACCATTCCATGAATACTTTCCAGTATTTTTCTGTGGTAACTAAAGAGATTAGAACTCAGCCCCTTAGGTGAAAATTCTCCAGAGAATAAACCTAAGGCCCCAGTTCTTCATATTCCCATATGGAATAAACGTCTCTTTGCATAAAACCTAATTTCACCATGACATCTCCCAGTATGAGGTATGAGCAGAGGCTGTCTAGAGACTGTCAGTGGGCAAAGAAGAGAGCTGGGGGCTGAGGGTGGGGGCAAAGGCAGGTGAGCTAGAGGTGAGGATGATTGGCTGCAATGCCCAGTTCATGCCTCATAACAAACAAGCCCAGGCAAGTAGATGGAAGTCTCTATGTAGAAAACCTGGATGCCCACTCTGAAGAATTTTTTGAGTTGAAGTTTAATAGAACCCCTGATATGTTTGAAAATAGTTTTTCATGATACATTTCATAAATGCAATTTTTTTCTTTTTTTTGCTAGTAGTTTTTATTAAACTTTTTTTCTTACATCGCTGTAGTCTCCATATCACCTTGAACCATCACCTTATTCCCTTATGTTCATCCCTCCCCTATTTTGCCCCCTCCTCCCAGGTCTGCCTTTGCTATTTGCCTCAGTTCTAAGGTCAGCTGCTAGTTTTGACTTTTTCTTGACCTTTCATTTGGTTTCTTTATACTCCACATATAAGTGAGACCATCCGGTATTTATCTTTTTCCTTCTGACTAATTTTGGATAACATTTTCATAGAGATAGTTCTAAACTGAGAATCAATAGTTCTGAACTAGCTAATGTAAATTGAACAAATCACTGAGCTTCCTCATTCTATTACTTTCACTGTGAAAATGAAATTAAAATTTTAATCCCATCAAGTATATGAGAAAATCAAGTGAGCCTGGGATCAATCTAAACTGACTTGAACAGTTGATAAAACCATTGGCTCAGTCTCAACAAAGTGAAGAGATGAATGAAATGCTGGTTTGATTTTCTCCAGAACTGGGTGATTTGGTCAAATGCTTGTTACCCTCTCTGCTTCTTACCATTGCTATCCTAGAGAAGTTTCCATTCTCAAAGAAGCTGCCCACTCCTGTCAGCGTTAAGGCTGCCAACAGTACATAGGGACTCATTCCATCTAATCCAGGTCCACGGGAAAATATTTCAGTTATCCTTAGAAGGATTTTCATCACAGAATCCAATGCAAGGATCCCTCCCATATCATTCACCATCAAGGGATAACACCCATGCATGAACCAGTTGAGTATATAAGGTAAGAGATATGCTGCCAGTAGGTACTTTCTCTTATTCATGCCCCATAAAATCCACAGGAGCTGTGTCATACAGTAGTAGTGTTCTGATTTGTGATGTCAGTGATGCTAATACCTGTGAAGTGTTCTTTGTGGAAGTCATCAAGACACAATAACAAGTTGTTTTCTTTCTTATATACATTGGAACTCCAATGAAAAGTGTGCCATGTTGGGGAGGGAAGGAAAGTCCCACTTTTCCTCAGTTTTTCTCAGGCTAGACAAATAATCTACAAACACATTAATAGGAGAAAAGAGCTGATTTTGTTATGTATATACAGAGAATCCACCAGATATGGATCCAAGGTCAGTTAGGAAAAATGGGATTTATACCCTATACTAAGTAATGGGATAAGACCTGGGGTTTCAACAAGAGTCTACAGGGACTCACAGGACATGGAGAAAATAACTCATATTGTTATAGGGCAGCCCCGATATTGAACGGGTTGCCTGACTGTGGGTCCTCACCCGCGGGCTTACAAGGGACTTATGAATACTCCACTACAGGCACACACAAAAGGTTAATAAAAGGTTTATTTACAAGGGAAAAGGAAATAAGGAAAATGTACAATTCAGGGAGAAAATAGGGAAATAAAGTCTTTAAAGCATCCTACCCGATCCGCCGACCTGGAAACCCAAAAAGCACTCTCCGAGCTGGCCGGACGCTGCGAGCTGGTGGAGAGTCAAAATGGGGGACCCCTCCAAAGCCCACATGTCTGGCTTTATACCAACTTGGCTGCTTAACCCCACCCTCAGGTCCCAGCCACCTTCCCTTTGGTGGTGATGGGATTTGGAGTTCCCAGTATCTTTGGCTTTGGCCTGAGGTGGGGGTGGAGTCCACAAAGCCTGTATGGAATTAGCTTTAGGACATCCTTTTCCCCCTAACAACATGACAAAGACCCAGTGTCTATAGTTAGATATTTGCTCTGTCATCAGATAAGTTTCTCTGATAAAAAGGTTATTTAGTAAAAAACTATGATTCTGGGCAACACCCCCAAATTCCATTCTTTAAAGTAGTTAAACGAGTGGTAAAATTTCTTGTGAGACTGCAGGGCCTAGAGAGACCTTAGTTCAAAAATCATCCTCATGGCCAATAAATTGTCTTATTCTGGGAGTTAATGAGACAGGGGAGCTTAAATCTTTGGCCCAAGCAGTCAGGTATATAAAATAAGAGACATTTATATGGAAACAAATAAAAATAATGGTTATTGATTGTAGCACCCTGTAATACCCATGACTGAGTTCGGAGTGTACTCATCAAAATTTCTAGATATCAAGCTTGAAACATTCATAAAAGAAGGCGAGGTAAATAGGGTGTAAAGGATATTATCACCCCAAGATCCAGAGGCATGCCTCATGAGAGTCAAAAGAAAGAAGAAAGATGGACCCTGGGCAAAAGGAAAAGGGGCTGTATCATGAAGCAACTGCAAGATCTAGCTGGGCTGTACCAAGAGAGACCATGACATTCCACTGGTTCTGGGGGTGTTATTAGGAGGCTTGTACATCAGACTGGACAATCAACACTTTGTTGACTTGATCTAAGAAAAAATGGTGAAGAAATTCATGCACTCCCTGTCCTCATCAGCCTTATTATCAAGAGTGACAAAGAGATCACACTTTCAAACAGATGAGGGGTTCAACTTAATAAGATACTTATAATGGAAACAAGAGACTGTGTGATCTACGAAATATACTCAGTGTCAACTAGGCAACTATAAATGCAGTTTCGAAAGAATATAAAGCAGTTTGATATTACAGGATGATATTATACATCTTAGTATGTACAAGCAACACGTGAGAAAGATTCAACAGCAACTCCTCTCACATCTCTAAGCCATGTGTGTGGAGTTGGGCTGAGAATCTTGGGTGAGACCTCATCACCAACTCTGTTTTGGCCACAGAGACCCACTGGAATGTCTCCCGCAAGGTGTGGCCTCAGTGTGGCTGCTGTTCTTTGTTCTCCCCTGTTCTCTTCTGGATGGTACTCTTAGGACAATAGGGCAGGTGGAATTGTGAAGTGTAGGAAAGAGGGCATGGTCTCAGAATGAATTATGGAAAAAAAAAAGAGCATCAGATTTCATGCTGTGAATATTAACTTCTTTTTTTTTTTAAAGATTTATTTATTTATTTATTTATTTATTTATTTATTTATTTATTTATTTATACAAGCACTGGGTACAGTCAGAAGCGCGGGAGGGTAAGAGAATTCACCAGAGCCAGAGCAGGGAACGGAACAGGCAGATTGACAAAGTACACTGCTGAGGGGAGCAGCAGGCGAGACAGGAGAGGTCTACGTGCCATGTGGGACCCTCACCCACATGTGGCCAGGAATCAAACCGGTGCTGCAGAGGCTGCAGGCAGCTTCGCAGCCCAGTGCTCAACTGCTGCGCCACCGGGGAGGCCCAAGATTAACTTCTTAGAAGCATGTTCTTCCACTTTCTCCTACATCCTAGGAATCTCTGTACTTCCCCACCTGCATCACTTTATAAACACCTGTGCTATCTTAGCAACTGGATGCAAATTGCCAGTAGGGAAAAAAACCACTGCACAAAATAAACTTTAAATAATAAAGAGAGGAGGGAGTGTTTCCAGGAAGAATCATTTGGGAAGGGATGTTGGGCCAGGGAGTATCAGGAAGGACGTCTTTTTAAAAATGACATTTTTAGGAGATCTGAAGGCAGAAAACAGGTGAGTGGGTGGGCAGATGTAGCATGAAGCAGGAGGAAGTATAGACAGGAACTTATAACACAGGGTTCCACAGGTCATGCCAAGCCAGTGATCCTCCAATAAACTGTGAATTCTTCAAGGATGGGCACAGCATTCCCTCAGGGACAAACACATCATTTTTCTTAAATACAGAGAATATTGAAATATTTTAAGCACAGAGAATCAGCATAAGGATCACATTTTAAAAGTTCACTTTATTTTCTATCCACAATGATTGTGTTGGAAATCCTAATGTCACCCTCCAATGTCAGGAAAGCGTGACTTCAATGATCCATCCTACTAGCCAATGTAAAATTAAGTTGGTGTTACCAGGGTCCTTTTGGAATGGCTGATTTTGTTGGTTTTAACTTAATGGAGAATCAGTATGACTCTGAAACCATCACGTATGCAATCAAACCTTGCACCTTGCTTGTTCATCTTCTGTTCCTCCCAGGATAAGACAGGAACTAACCCTAGAAAGCAGACTAGAACTGAGGCTACCAGAGAGGTGGGGTGAGGGGCAGTAGGTGGCAGGCCAGAGCAAAGTGGGAAGAGAGCACAATGGACGAAGGTGAGGCATTATGGGTGTCTTGCTGGTAGGTACCGTGTGGTAATAACAGTACACCTTTAATACACAAACAACAACGTAAACCAACGTTACCCAATTAAAAAAAAGAAGTCACAGCATCGTTTCTGTGATCTCTCCAAGTCAGTGATCTTCCAATAAACTGAATTCTTCACTGGTGTGGACAGCATTCCCTAAGGACAATCACATTAGCAGTCACCCCCAACAAAACCTGTTGAATCAATAAATAATGAACAAGGGAAACAAAGAACAAAAAAGGAAAATGGAGTTTTCTATTTGGATTGGAATTTAGGCTTTCAGAGATTTCTTCCCCCCTAAGTGAGTTTATATATAATGGTCACTCTGAGGGCTATAAGAAGGAAATTGCAGGACACCAGGACTCCAGGATCTGAGAAAGGATTTCCAAATGCCTGTTAAATACCCTACTGAAAAGTTGCTTTTGCCATATTCATATTACTCACACTGGTTTCAACCATTTGATGACAAAACTTCTTTTTGTCAAAATGGAATCATTTTCGTATTTCTAATTCTCATTATGTCAGTAGCAGCTTTTTTTTTTCTTTTATTACCATTCTTTTTTTTTTTAAGATTTATTTATATATACAAGAACCAGGGTACAGGCCAGAGGTGCGGGAGGGTGAGAGGATTCACCAGAGACAGAGTGGGGAACAGAACAGGCAGACTGATGAAATACACTGCTGAGAGGAGCAGCAGGCGAGACAGGAGAGGTCTGTCTCTGTCGCGCCATGTGGGACCCTCGCTGGCAGCCAGGCATCAAACCGGTGCCAGGCATCGAACCAGTGCTGCAGAGGCTGTGGACAGCTTCACAGAGCTGCACTCAAATGCCTGCGCCACCAGGGGAGGCCCTCTTTTATTACCATTCTTGAATCAGAAAATAAATGCTGTAAAATGTTCATTTTACTGAGAGCCTATTCAAAAGATGAAACTTGTAGGAAACTATAGAACCTGAGACTTAAAGGGGGGGGAGGGGGAATCAAAACACGGGAAGGAAGAGCACAAGGGACCATGGTGATGGGATATTTATGAGGACTACACCTGCGGGGAGAAATCAAATACTGTACCAAAGTGAACAATTTTTTTAAAAAATTACAAATTGGTAAAAGGAAAAAAATTAAGGAGACCCTTTCTATTTACTACCAGCAACATTCACTAATAACAAAGAATCAAATGGGGAGCAAGGGCTAAATGCTCTAAATTTGGTAAAATGATAAATTATTCTAGGAAAGATCATGAGTCTAGGACAATAGAAAATATACACAAATAATAAATCTCTTAGATAAAAAAATGAATCATCTTATGTTTATAAAGAACATGTCTTAGGTCATTTTACGCCAACAGAGGGAAATTTAACAAAAGTCTATAAAAATATTGGTCTATAAAAATAATGGAATAGATACTAAACTACAAGCAAGGTCAGCAAAGATCCCATGGAGCTCTCCATTCTCAGCACTGTGTGAATAACTTAGGGAAATACCAGCAGAAATGCTGTTAGAAAAATAGTTTGTGGAGTCTAGGAAGTTGCACCAGTTAGTTGGTTGTCACAAAATAATTGCACTTTGTTTCACCATTCATGGCACAGATTTTCACTTCCCCTATTAAAATCCTCTCTGGTCTCTTGAAGGTCCCTACTTATCCCGTTATTATTCCAATGATTTTGAAATGTAATGCTGCAGAAGCTAGTAAAATTGATAAGAACAAATATTTTTGGCCCCGTCCTTGCCTTGAGCAATAATAAAAATGAAACATCAGGGCCTCCCCCGGTAGTGCAGCCGTTGAGCGCCTGCAGCCTCTACAGCGCCGGTTCCATCCCCAGCGGCCGGGCGAGGGTCCCACATGGCGCGCAGACCTCTCCTGCCCGGCCCGCTGCTCCCGTCAGCAGTGTACTTCGGTCCTTCTGCCTGCTCTGCTCCCCGCTCTGGCTCTGGTGAATTCTCTCACCCTCCGGCGCTTCTGACTGTACCCAGTGCTTGTATAAATAAATAAATAAATCTTAAAAAAAAATAAAATAAAAAATAAAATAACATATTTCTTTAAAAAAATGAAACATCAGTACACTTAAACATAGGTATTTATTAAAGCTTCATATGTTAAAATAACAATAGTTAATCAATAACATGAATGAACATAGGAAGGAATGAATAAATTGTTGTAATGTATATCATGAAAGCATTTGTCAATAAAAAAGAAGACAACACTGCAAAATAAAAGATCCCTTGGATATTATTAAACTTGGAAAACTAAACAAATTAAGAAATGCAAAATATTAGACCATTTAATAAATTAGCCTTCAGTCAGATAGTGAACAAACACATGGCTTATTAGAATAGTCAGAATGTTTGTAAATTAAATTTTCTTCGCCACAATTTCATGAAAGCTCGTTTCATCTCACTGTTACGCAAGCTGTAGATAAGCGGATTCAGCAGAGGAGTGAGAAGTGTGTAAGCCAATGACATCAGTTTCTTGGTGTCTGGGGAGTAGTCAGACTTGGGCTGTGAATAAGTCATAATGGCCGTGCCATAGAAAAGGGTAACAGAAGTCAGATGGGAGGCACAGGTGGAAAAGGCCTTCTGCCTCCCAGTGTTAGATGGCATCTTCAGGATGGCGAAGAGAATTCGAGTATAAGACAAGAGTATCAATAGAAAAGGAACCATAACAACCAAAACGGTGCCAGTGAACGCATAGATTTCAAAAATGAAAGTGTCTGCACATGCAAGCTCCAGCACCGGGGGAGTCTCACAGAAGAGATGATTAATTTCATTGGGGCCACAAAAGGGAAAACTGAAAACCCATGAGGTGTGCATGGTATCCAACATGATCCAGGAAACCCATGAGAATGTTACTAATTTTGTGAAAACACTTTTGTTCATAATCACTGGGTAGCTCAGAGGATGGCAGATGGCAGCATATCTGTCATAAGCCATTGCCCCCAGGAGAAAACATTCAGTCCCACCAAAAAGAAGAAGGAAATACATCTGGGCAAAGCAGCCTGCAAAAGTAACTGTAGTTCTTTCCCTGGAGAGGACCACCAGCATCTCAGGTACTGTGCTTGCACTGAAACCCACTTCTAACACAGATAAGTTCAAGAGAAATAGGTACAAGGGGACATGGAGACTCTTTTCCAGAGAGATGACAATTATAATGATGGCATTTCCCATCAGAGTGACCAGGTAAATCACCAAGAAAACCCCGAAGAGCTGCCCTTGAAGTTCAGGATAGTTAGAAAAGCCCAAGAGGATGAATTCAACCACAGAGCTCTGATTCTGCCTTTTCATTTCAGCTTTGAGTATGTGTAGTTTTTATGAACATAGTAACAAAAATGTGAAGTCACAATCCAATAACTCAGAGAAAGCCTCAGTATTCACCCCAGAATGTCTTGGCAGAAGTGTGAGAGAAAAGCCCATCCCCATAGAAATTTACTTGGAAAATTTGGAAAATGGCCAATTGCTTGATTAATTAATCTTTCATATAAAAAATGAGAAGTGAAGAATTCTGGCTTGGAAATCTTATATGAAAAGTACAAAATTATGTCAAAATTCTATTGCAACTGATACACCATGTCGTTTGAGAATTAACATAGCTGTAAAGAAATAGAAAAATTTTATCGCTTAGGAGCCATACACGTATTTGTTAAAGGCATCTATTTTCTATTCCTCTATTTTCATCTATTTCCCCAGTTTTATAATATCAAACCTAGGAGCATAAAAAATAAAATGTCAAAAAGTGACAAATCGAAAAAGTTACCCACAAAAAATTGATCAAAATCTAATAATTAAAAGTGCAACAAAGATGATATATGTCTATTATGAGTATTCACTAGTTCAAAATAACTGTATGTAACCAGGTTAAGTAATATAGAGCTCAGATGAAACAAACAGAAGGGTTTGTATTTCAGATGTTCCTATCTTAAGTGATCTGTAAATAATGTGAGTTGACTTTAGACTTATTGATTATTGCCCAAACTCTTCGTGGCCTAATCTATTGAGATTATGGATGGGAAGTTCTAGGGGCCAATTCTCTTGGCAATCTTTCTGATATGATGATGAAAATAAGAAAGTCATTATAAACCTGTATTTTAAAAGTTCTTCCCCTCTCTCATTTTCTCTTTCCCATCATTAAATTTCTCATCAAGTTGTTTATTTAATCATCAATTATCCAACAAATACTTGCTGTAGCACCTACCATATTTTAGTCTCTGCAAGATCAGTCATACATTGACCCCAAAACTCAGCAGTTACATGCTATCTACAAAAGGTAGAGGATCTCACTCTTAATACCTTGCTTCATTTTATTTTTTCATTATCTCCAACTGAAATTAAATTTCCATACCTAACTAACTTCTTCATTAAACATAAAGTCCAGGATTACAAAATGTCCCATGTTTCCTTCTTAAATTTACAAGGCCTGCAATAGTCTCAGGCCCATAGCAAATGTTCGACCAATGTTTCTTAAGTAAATGAAAACAATTAGGAAAATGTAGACTCTACCTTTAAGAAATAAAGCTTTTCTAAATTAAAAGGAAAACCAACATAACTCTGTTGGGAAGCAAGGGCAATAAATAACAAATGACAGTTTTAAGGAAGGAAAAATTATTTCTGAGTAGGGAGAGATGGCAAAAAACTACAGGTACAAAGTCATGGGTAAAAGGTCCCAGACAACAGGAAGACAGGAGGAAGGCTCACCTGCTCACATCAAAGGTACTAGGGACAACTTAGCACTAGAATGAGGCCCTCTGGTCTTTGTGGGATGTTTTGAAAACCAGTGAAACCTCAGTGTGTGAATTGAGTCGGGAAAAGGAACACTTGCCATCTGCAAAGTGTAGTCAGTAGAACAGTAGCAGACAGTAGAAGGGAAATCGTCTCATTTCTATATTTGACCGAAATCATTTATTAAAATCAATGTCTACATTTGACCATAATAATTGTATTTTGGTTATCAAAAATCTCCTAAATTAATAGCAACAGACTGCCGGATCAAACATTTAAACTCACTTCTAAAGGGAAAAATTTGAACAACATATATTCAATTACAAAAGTTTTAAAGTGGATTGGTTTCAAAAGTAGAATATTGCATGTTTCATGTAATAAACACAATGGGAAATCTTCAAAGGACTGATTAAAAGCATGTTATGGAAAAAAGCATTCTTGTGCCGAGAGTAACTAAACAGCAATGCAAACAATTTTTTTTACCTCTTAGAAGCCCCTGATGCAGTCTTGACTCACTAACATGAAACAGTTAGGCGGTCACTCCTTTTATTAGTATTTTCTTTCTAATTTTAAAAGTAAGGCATGAGACTTACTTCCCAACTTCCCTTCCAGGTGCAAACTTCTAAGATTTTATGATTACTGCATACAAAGTGCTTCTAACTCTCATAATTGCCCAAACTTGTTTTGAAAATTACAGTGAAAAATTCACTAGCATCAAAACTAAATAACCTACCAATTCAAGAGTTTCAGCTTTGTCTGATGATTCCTAAGCACTCAGACATCACTGCAACAGCAACTCCAACCATGAATGAGGAGAACTGTAAATAAGAACCCACAAACGGTCACACCACGGACACTGCACTTTCTTACCTATCAACTGTCTCTTAAATGTCACACGACTTTATCAGTTTCACCTCTAACCAAAAGCCACCTTCTCATAAATACAACTAAAATTAAATACAATGATTCTAGAGTATCATACAACATCGAATCACATGAATTATATGCCCTGGAGCATCCGTCCCTGGAGAACTTGGAATCACTTCACAAACATGTTCTAGTATTTCCCATGATAGCTAAAGAGCCCTGAACTGGCCTCAGGCGAGAAAGCTCAAGAGCACAAATCTGGTGCCTCACTTCTTCAAATTCCTGTAGGGAATAAACACCTCTTCAGATGAGAGACTCAGTTTTACCCATGACTTCTCCCAATAGGAGGTACAAGCAAAAATTAAACAAGGTTATAAATGGAGAAAGAATACAACAATATGGTCAGAGCATGAGAAAAGGCAGACGCAGATGAGCCAGAGCTGAGGAATATTTGGGCAGAGTAGTTTGTACTATGGTGGGAAACAAGTTAAAGCAAGTAGATTGAACTCTCTTGGTGGAAAGCCTGGACACACACACACATACATACACACCCTTCCAGGAACTTATCATTTCTAAAATATAGAGCCACTGAATATTTTTGAGAAAAGTGCCATTACAATTCTTTTCATAGAATTTTTGGAATTCTCAAGTAATTTTTAAATTTTTATTAAATACTAAAAAGAAAAACATGTCCATTAGAACACCCCCAGCATTATTCCACCTCTCACCTTCTTCTCTGGTAACCTCAGTTCTCTTGTAAAAGTCCACTAATTTATTTTTATTTTGTCTTATTAGTTCATCTACTTTGTTTACTTATATTCTTTATGTAGGCAAAACCATCTTATATTTGTGTTTTTCCTTCTGACTTATTTCACTTAACATAATCTCCTCAAGTTCCTTCCATTTTTCTGCAGATCACAAAATTTCATCTTTTATGGCTGTATAGTATTCCATTGTATTTATATATTGTACTATCAACACATCTTCTTTACACAATAGATGTATCAATTGACATTTAGTTGTTTTTAGACACATCTTCTTTACACAATAGATGTATCAACTGACATTTAGTTGTTTTTATATCTGGACTACTGTGAATAGTGCCACAATAAACACAGTGAAACAGTGCTACAATGAATATAGGGGTACATAAAGTTCTTTGAATTATGACTTTGTATTCTTTTTAAATTTAAAGTCATTAATTAACTATTTGTTTAGAAGTCTATGTATTTTGGGTGGGGACAACTTCACAGTCTGACATGTTCACAGGCTTCATTCACTCACCACCAAAGTCCTAGTCCCTCAACCTTATGCCATAGTTTCATAGATATTTATTCAGATATATATATCCAGAAGTGGGTATTGCTAGATCATATGGTAGTTTTATTTTCAGTTTTTTGAGGAAGTTCCATACTGTTTTTCCAAAATGGTGGTTCAATTTACATTCCCACCAACAGTGTACATGGACTCCTTCTTTCTCCACATCCTCACCAACACTTATTATTACTGCCTTTTTTAGGTAATCCATTCTACCAGGTATGAGGTAATACTTGTAGCTTTGATTCTTATTTCCCTAATAAGTGAAAATCATCTTCATTTTGTGTTCACATTGGTCATCTGTATAGCTTCTTTGGAGATGTTTCTACTCAGATCTGCCCATTTTTAATTGAGTTGTCTAGTTTTTTGTTGTTGATCTGTACGAGTTCTTTATAAACTGTGGATATTAACCTCATATTGCATGTACTATGTGCAAATATCTTCTTCTACTCAGTAACATGTCTTTTTGTTCTGCTGATATTTTCTCCTGCTGTGAAGAAGTTTTTCACTTGATGTAGTTACATTTGTTTTGTCTGCTTCCATTTCCTTTGCCATTGGGATTGATTTCCAAAAGACATCTCTAAGGCTAATATTATGGAATGTATCATTTGATTTGTTCTGTATATTATGGTATTAGGTCTTGTGTCCAAGTCTTTTACACACTTTGAATTTGTGTGTGTGTGTGTGTGTGTGTGTGGACTTACAGAGTGGTCCAGTTTCATTTTTTTGCATTGTCTGTCCAATTTTCCCAATGCCATTTGCTGAAAATATTTTCCTTTCTCCACTGTATGGTCAGACTCCTTTATTGTAGAGTAACCGTTGATATATGTGTAGGGTAATTTTGGGACTATTGATTCTATTCCATTGACTTGTATGTCTATTTTTTATCCCAATATCACACTATTTAAATTACTGTCACCTTTAATATAGTTTGAGGTCAAATAATGTGGTGCCGCCATTTTTCTTCTTTTTTCTCAATATTACTTTGCTATTTAGGGTCTTTTGTGGTTCCATATAAATTTTAGTATTTTTTTGTTCCCTTTCCTTTAAAATGTCATTGAAATTTTAATAGTGATTATATTAAACCTTTATGTTATTTTTGGTAAGATGACCATTTTGACAATACTCATTCTCCTCATCCCTGACGACAGAATAACTTTCCATTTCTTTGTATCTTGTGTCCTCTATTTGTATTTCTTTTAACAATGTCTTACAGTTTTCATTGTACAAGCCTTTGGTGTCCTCTGTTAAGTTTATTGCTAACATTTAATTATTATTATTTTCTTAATTTCCTTTTTTCTAGCTCATTGTTTATATATAGAAATACAAACAATTTTTGTGTATTGATTTTGTAGCCTACAATTTTACTGTACTCATTTATGGTTATGAATAGTTTTTTAATGGAATCTCTAGGTTTATCATGTATTATCATGTCATCTGCAAATAGCAATAAAAATGTTACTTCTTTTCCAATCAGGATTCCTTTTATTTCTTCTTGTCTGATTATTCTGTCTCAGACCTATAATACTAAGATAAATAGAAATGATGAGAGTGTGCAACATTGTCTTGTTTCTGAACTTAAAGGAAAAATTTTATTTTTTTACTGTTGGGTATGACATTAGTTTTTAATATGTGGCCTTTATTGTATTAAGTTATGTTTCTTCTATTCTCATTTTATTGAGAGTTTTTATCATAAGTAGGTGCTGAATACTATTAAATGCTTTCTCTGCATCATGTGATTTTTGTACTTCTTTTTGTTGATGTGGTATATTGCATTTAATGATTTGCTTATGCTGATCCATATTTGCATCCCTGGAATAAATCCCACTTTGTAATGGTGTATGATCCTTTTGTTGGATTGTTAAATTTCATTTGCTAGTATTTTATTAAGAGTTTTTGCATGGTCATTAGAGACATTGGTCTGTAATTTCTTTTGTGTGATGTCCTTGTTAGGTTCTGATAATTTTATCTTCATAAAATGTGTTTGGAAGGATAGTTATCTAAAAAGACACTTGTTATGATTGCAATCTTCATAAATTTGTTGTTGTTTTATATCCCAACACATGATCAATCCTTGAGACTATTTCAGGTGCTCTTGTGAAAAATATAAATTTTGCTGTTTTGGAACGGAATGTTCTATAAATGTCTATTAAGACATACTGGTCCTGGTCATCATTTAATCCACTTGTTTTCTCATTCATTTTCTGTATAGCTCCTTTTAGAATTCTCTTTTTAGCCTTAATTTTTGCTACTTTCAATATAATGTGTTTGGTAAGTGTCTGGGTTTGTTTTTGTTTGGAATCCTGAGCTTCTGTATCTAAATGTCATATTCCCCATGTTAAGGAACTTCTTGGCCATTATTTCTTCAAATAAGGTATCTACCACTTTCTCTCCTTTACTCTTCTTCTGGAACCCTATGATACAAATGTTATTCTTTTGATGGTATTCTGTAAGTCTCATGCTATTTTTTGTATTTTTTTTTTTATTTTCTCTCCCTTTGCTGGTCTATTCTGAGAGTTTCCACTACATTGCCTACCAGCTCACAAAAAGTTGGGTTTAAAAAATTTATAATCCATCCGTGTATCTATGCCTGTTAACTGGTGAGTTAACCATTAATATTTAGGGTAATTACTGAAATATAAGTACTTGTATTACACATGGAAAATTTTTAAATCAGAAGTCAAAAGATCTGAACTACTTAGTATGATGTGAAGAAATCATTTAGTTTCTCTGGTCTATTATTTTCCCTATGAAATAAATGTTATCAATCTCATGAGATATAGAAAAGATTGAAGAACTCAGGGGTTAGTAAACTGGCTTGAATTATTAATGAGACCATTGGCTCTGTTTCAGCATGGTGAAGAGATGACCGCATCTAACTCTGTCCAATCTGGATGATGTGACCAAATGCAGGTTACCTTGTCTTCCTCTTAAGTTTCTTCCTCGGAAAAGTTCCTTTCCCAAGGAAATCACTTTCCTGGCACCAGTAAGGCTGCCAATAACAGAGATTCTTTCTGCAATATCTAATCTATGCCTGCCAGTTATCCTGAGGAATTCATCACACAGAAATAAAATTTCAGTACATATAAACATATGGAGCTAGATAATTTATTGAAATTCACTGATACTAGTAAGAATCCAGAAATGGTCTGGATATTCATATTAGATTAACATATAAGAAATTCTTATAAATATTGCCTCAAAACATATGCATCTTTAAAAATCAAAAGACAATCGACATCAAAGCAGAGGCATCACCAATATATGTTCAAACTTTATAACTCAACAAATAAAATGTATTCATATGAAGAAATACAAACTCTTTTCAGCATCAGTAAAAAAGAAATTCAGTTCAGTCAAGCAATAACCAAATATTATGTGAATTTCAGCACAGTCAAAATGTATGTAAATCGACTCTTCTTCGTAATAATTTCATGAAAGCTCTTTTCATCTCATTGTTTCTCAAGCTATAGATCAGTGGATTCAGCAGAGGTGTGAGCAATGTGTAAGCCAATGACATCACTTTCTTGGTGTCTGGGGAATAACCAGATTTGGGCTGTAAATAGGTCATAATGGCCGTGCCATAGAAAAGGGTGACAGAAGTCAGATGGGAGGCACAGGTGGAAAAGGCCTTCTGCCTCCCAGTGTTAGATGGCATCTTCAGGATGGCAAAGAGAATTCGAGTGTAAGACAGGAGTATCAACAGGAAAGGAATCAAGATAATCAAAATGGTGCCAGTGAATGCATAGATTTCAAAAAAAAAGATGTCTGCACATACAAGTTCTAGTACTGGGGGAGTCTCACAGAAGAGATGATTAATTTCATTGGAGCCACAAAAGGGAAAACTAAATACCCATGTGGTCTGCACAGTAGCCACCATGATCCAAGTAGCCCATGAAAGCATTACTAATTTTCTGAAAACACTATCATTCATAATCACTGGGTAGTTCAGAGGATGGCAGATGGCAGCGTAGCGGTCATAAGCCATTGCCCCCAGGAGAAAACATTCAGTCCCACCAAAAAAAAGAATACAGTACATCTGTACAAAGCAGCCTGCAAAAGTAATTGTAGTTCTGGCAGTGGAGAGGACCACCAGCATCTCAGGCACAATGGCTGCAGTGAAACCCACTTCCACCACAGACAAGTTCAAGAGAAACAGGTACAAGGGGACATGGAGGCTCTGCTCCATGGAGATGACAACTATAATGATGGCATTTCCCATCAGAGTCACCAGGTAAATCACCAAGAAAACCCAAAAGAGTTGCTCTTGCAGTTCAGGATAGTTAGAAAAGCCCAAGAGGATGAATTCAACCACAGAGCTCTGATTCTGCCTTTTCATTTCAACAGCTGAGTGTTATTATGGATATGGTAATGAAAGTATGAAGTCACAATCCCGTATCTCAGAGTCCACCTCTTCATTCACCCCATAGTCTTGGCCGAATTGTTAAAAAGGAGCCAATCCCCACAGAAATTAACTTGGTGATTTTGGAGACTAGCCAACTAATCAGATTAATGAATCTTTCAAATAAAAATGGAGAAATAAAGAAGTCTGGCTCAGAAATCTTGTTCAAAAAGTATGAAGTAATATCAAAATTCTATTGCAACTTGTACAATATGTAATTTGAGAATTAAACTAGCCTTAAACAAATAGAAATATTTGTACTTAGGTCCCATTCATATCACATTGTTAAAGGTATCATCTATTTTTTTCAACTCGATATTAATAACACAATAAAAGAAAGGTCAATAGGAAGCACAGACATTCAAATTGATTAAAAAATCTGATAATTAAAAGTATAACAAAGATGATATAGATGTATATATATACATTATAAATATTCATCAGTTCAAAATAACTGTACATAACCTGGCTAAGTGTGATAACACTCAGTAGAAACAAACAACAGGGGTTGTATTTTAGGTATTTCTATTTTAGGTGATCTGTAAATTTTGCAGGTTGACTTTTGGTTTGTTGAGTTTTACTCCGGCTGTATCTGGAGACTATAATGAAGTTGAAAAGAAGAGAAATACTAGAGGCCAATTCTCTAGTGTTTACTTTTATGACCATCATGATATAAGAAAACCCTTTTTTTAGTCATTGTAAACTTGCATTTTAAAATTCCCCTACTCTCTTTGTCTCTATTCTCTTGCTCCCCATTAAATTTCTTACCAGTTTTCACTTAATCATTAATTATTCAACAAATACCTCTGCAGCTCCTAGCATATTTTAGACTCTTAAGATCAGACATACCTTTGATCCCACAGCTCAACAGACAGTTGACAACACTACCTAAAAGGAAATAGGATCTCACTCTTCAATGCAGTCTTTCTAAATCCCAGCTCTTATACGTGGCTCTCTTTTTTCATTGTCTCTTACTTAAATATAATTTAGATGTGCATAATCTAACTTCTTCACTATAATACACACTCAGCACAGTAAAAATTTTCTTTTGTTCTTTGCTATATTCACAATGTGGTAACAGTTAACAAATGCTAAACCATTATTTCCAGAATAAATGAGGGGGAAAATAGGAAAATGCAGACTCTATAGGATAGAGTATCTAAATAAAAAGAAAAAGCAACAATGTTGAAAAGCAAGTATAATAACAAGCGCTTTAGAAATTTCAATGAGAGAAAGACTGGTGCTGAGTGGGGAGGAAGACTAAAACCAGTCACTAAAAGCTCTGGGTAGAAGGGGCTTTCAAAATAAAGAAAGATGATCACTGACTTGCTCAAGTAAAAAGCATTTAAGGGGCCTCCCTGGTGGTGCTAGGGGTTAAGACGCAACCTATGAAGCTATTTGCAGCCACTGCAGCACGAGTTGCAGCACAAGTTTGATCCTTGGCCAGGGAGTTACACACATGTCGCAGCAGACCTCTCCTGACTTACCCGCTGCTCCCCTCAGCAGTGTACTTCAGTCAGTCTGCCTGTTCTGTTCCCCACTCTGTCTCTGGTGAATCTTCTCACCCCCACACCTCTGGCCTGTACCCTAGTTCTTGTATACATAAATAAATAAATCTTTTTTAAAAAAATAAAGCATTTAAGGACAGCTTAGCATTAGAATGCATACATACTGGTCATTGTGTGATGTTGTCAGAACCAGTGGAAGTTAACTGTGAGTTTGGGAAACCAGGAAGCAGACTGGTCAAACCGAAGACACAATGTTGTCAAGTGCAAGTCACTGGAATATTAGTAGACAGTAGACATCAAGCTGACTTGTTTCTGAGCATCATCACAGTCATTTCTATAATCAAATGCGTGTATTAGCCTTAAAAATTATTTTGTTGTCAAAATCTCCTAAATTAATACATATGCTTTACAAATTTAAGTATTTAAACTCATTTCTAACAAACATAAAAAAATGTGTATTCAGATACAAATATTAAAAGTGGATATTTTCAAGGTAGAAAATGTAGAGAATAATTTAAACAAAAACAAAACCTTTGACTGAATTAAAGCAGGTTAAAGTAACAGAACTTTTGTGCCCAAATACACATGAGTGGATGAGGAAAATAGATAGATAGATGATAGATGATAGATAGATAGATAGATAGATAGATAGATAGATAGATAGATAGATAGAATAGATACACACAAAAAGGAATGCTACTTAACTATCAAAAAAGATAAACTCTTGCTATTTGCATCAACGAGAATGGAGCTGGAGGGAATTATGCTAAGCAAAATAAGTCAGAAGGATAAAGACTAGATGATGTCACTTATATGCGGAACAAAGAGAAACCCCCCAAAAATCAGATAAAGCCAAACTAAGAACTAACCATAGAAAGCTGACTACAGAACAGAAGCTACCAGAAGGGTTTGGGGGAGAAAGGGTGAGAGTAAGGTGGGGAGGGAGCATAGCGGACAGTGGTGGAGGACTATGGTGTCTTGCCAGTGGGTACAGTGTGGTAATGACACCTGAGTGGGGAGAGCCTATACTTCTAATACACAGACAATTATATAAACCAATGTTACCTCAGTTTAAAGAAAAAGGGGGAGAGGGAGGAGACTGACACACACTAAGGATTGAATGTTAGTTGCTGTTGTAATCACATGCAAAACAAGTTTTGTCATGGAAAAAGCAGCTGACATACATGATCCACCTTTTCTCTATAACAAATTGTCTTAGAGGACTCACTGGCAGAAAATATTTGGGAAGGCCTCTCCATTAAAAGATTGCAGTCCTCCGTCGAAAAATTTAGTAATTGGACTATTCACCAAGTTCCCTTCTATTTGCAAACTTAAGATTCAACGATAAGTGTGTTAAAGCACTATACCACTAATGTTGCCTGAAACTTTTTCTGAGAAGAGAATAAGAAACTGACCAGCATCAAAACCAAGTGACTCAAGTGTTTCAGTTGCATCTGATGATTCCTGAGGACAGAATTATCACTTGAACAACCTCTCCCCTTATCAGTAAGACTAACTGTAAACAAGCCCACTGTCACACATGCAGAATTTGCACTTTCTTACCTATTGACTCTGTCTCTTTAAATATCATGCTACTGTATCAGAAGTTTTACCTCTAGTCAAAAGCCAATTAAATGATTAAGTGCGATGATTCAGAACACTATATATAAACACTGACTCATGAATCATTTGCCCTGGAGCATCTATCCCTAGAGAACTTGGAGTCACTTCATAAACATTTTCCAGTATTTTTGTGGGATAACTAAAGATACTGGAACTCACCCCCTCAGGTGAGAAAGCTCAAGAGCATAAACCTGGAGCATTCTTGCTTCGTAGTTCTAAAGGGAATAAATGTTTCTTCACACAGGAGACTCAGTTTCACCATGACAGCTCCCAACAGCAGGTTAAAGTAGAGATTGAGTAAATACTATGAATGGGGAAATAGAAAGCATTGGGAGGAGGCTGTGAGCAAAAGCAGATGAGGTAGAAGTTGAGGAATAATGGGATGGTGTCAGCTCATAGGAGAAATTTCCCCTACCCTTTTGGATTATTCTCAGGTTGGACAAGCAAACAAATTACACCATACAGATTAATTGAGGGGGAGGGACCAAATTTAATTGTAAATGTATTGAGAATTTATAAGACTGTAATTCTAAAGTAAATACAACAAATCACGGGTTTATATCCTGAGCTGAGGAATGGGGTCGAAATCTGTGGTCGAGAGAAAGAAAAAAGAGTGACTCCTCTTGAGAACACCTTGCCTCTAGATGTTTGCCCTCCCTCAGATAGGTTTTTATTAAAAAAAGAAAGGTTATTTCTGGAAATAACCCTGAATCTTGGCAGTCTAGGGTCATAGTAAAAGTTCACCTGAGGTCCATAGGGCCTTTATTGACCTTAGTTCTGCAGACCAAGGTTACACTTACTGGAAAAAACCCACTCTGGACAACTTACAGAAAGCCTATCTAAACATTTTTGGGAGGTCAGTCCTACCATGGATGGAAAGCCCTACCATGGATGCTACATTTGTAGCAATGGTGGAAAATAAGTCAAGCCAAGGAGATTGGTGCTTTTTACTAGAAAGCATGCGTGTTACCCTCACCTCATCCAAAAGCCTGTCTTTTTTAATTGAAATGTAGAGCCCCTGCTATGTTTGAGGAAAAAAGTCTTGGAAATTGACTTCAAAGAGATGTTTTAAACTAAGGGTCGATAGAGTTGGACTAGCTGGCATGAATTGAGCACATCATTGAATTTCCTGATGCTAAGACATTCAGTGTAGACCAACACAGTGTTACTAGTCTTGTGGAGTATATGTGAAATCCAGCAAACCTACTTGAACACTGAGAATATGACTCAGTCCAAACAAAGCAAAGAGATGAATTAATGTGTAGGCATGTCTTTTTCTAGAACCAGATGCTGTGGCTCAGAGAGATTACCTTCACTTTTTAAGCTGTTTTCCTGGAGTAGTTCCATTCTCAAAAAGCTTACCTTTCCTGACAGCTGCCAATAACACACAGGGATTCATTCTTTTTAGTCTATGTCCATGCTAAGTAAACTGGGTGCCAGTTACCCCAAGAGAAGAGTTTTCATTCACAAAATCCAATCCATTCCTTCATGTCATCATGTGGGATGATAACCAACGTATGAGCCAGTCACATAGGAAATCAGGTTAATTTAATGCCTACTGCAGTTTGTTTCCCCTAAAATATGCTGCCCCTACTTTATGCATGTTAAATTAGCTCCATGCATATTGCATATACAATTTATATTCATAACCTGCTACAGTTTCATATGTTTTTCTAGTATTAGAGGAAATAATTGACATATGATATTGTGTTAGATTAAGTTTACAATATAATGACCAATGCATTATATAAGGCAAAGATAAGTTACATCCGTCACCTCACATATTAAAATTATTTTTCTTTTGTAGAAAACTTCTAACATTTAATCTGTTAGCACCTTAAAAATATAAAATACAGTATGATTAACTAATTTCATGCTGTACGTTATTTCCACAGAAATCATTTCTCTCATATCTTAGAAGTGTGTACGTTTTAACCACTTTCTGCTTTCTTCCCCTTCTCCACCCTACTATCACTGGCTGTTTCTGTTAATCATGATTTGTGCTGTTACTGGACTGTTGTTTTGTTTTGTTTTGTTTTTTTAATTCTACACCTAAATGAGATCTTCCAGTATTGGTCTTTATCTCACCTATATCATTAAGCATAATGTCCTCAAGGTCCATCCATGTTAATCTAATACTAGACTTGGCTTTTATTATAACTCATTAGTATTCCACTGTGTATGTGTGTACCACTATCACCTTCTTTATCCATTCATCCTTTGATGAACACACTTAAATTATTTCATGTCATGGCATATATAACTACCTCTGTCAGTGTCTCATTCCTGAAAGTGACAAGCATACACAATACTCAAAGTAGCACGAAATCAGGTGGTAAAATGACTTGTAGACTGCATCTTGACCATCAGGCTAACCATGTAGACTCTCTCCTTTTTGATAGGAGAGGGAGGGCAGAAATAATATTGCAGTGGTTTCACCCACTGGGGACAAAATTTCTTTTTGTGAAATCTGATCAGTTTTGCATTTCCACTTTTCATTTTTACCAGAGGCAATATGAAATAAAACATTGTTTTTCCCAACATTTGAATAACAATAAAAATAGTATATAACTCCTTTATTACCACAACAGGAACAGAAACTAAGGACATTAAGCATTTTGTGATATAGATTCAATAAAAGAGCCCTCTTCAACTTACTAATAAAAAGTTAAAATAGAAAATAAGGATTATGTTACAAATGTGGCAAGATGAGAAATTATTTGGGGAAGATCACACAGTTACACTGTGACTCAGAGAACATAAACCACATGTACAAATAGTTAACCACTGAGTTATAAAAATTAATAAATCATCTCTGTTTATAAACAAAATATCGGTAGGCATTTTGGACCTACAAATGTAAATATGACAAAAGTCTCTAAAAACAGAGTTCTGTAAATGCAAAATACGATTCTATCAACTGAGATGTCAGGGGAAATCTCATGTAGTTCTCTAGTAATGAGTATTGCATAAATATATGAAAAATACCAGAGAAGTATTGTTTGGAAAAATAATCTGTATGAGCCCATGAAGTGGAATCAGTTTGGTGTCCCCAAAATAACTGCCCTTTGTTTACAAATTCATGGAATAGATTTTCATTCTACAAATAAATAAATATCTATTGTTTGTCTCCTGGAGTCTACCCTGCTAGTGAATAAGAGTAGACTTAAGGGCCTCCCTGGCGCAAGGGGACAGGACACAATCTATGAAGCTATCCACAGCCTCTGAAGCACGAGTTCGATCTCCCACCAGGGAGATACCCACATGGTGCAGCAGACCTCTCCTGACTCGCCACTGCTCCCCTCAGCAGTGTATTTCAGTCAATACACCTGTTCTGCTCCCCACTCTCTCTCTGCTAAATCCTCTCACCCCTCCCCCACACCACTGCCCTGTACCCCAGTTCTTGTATGCATAAATAAATATTTTAAAAAATTCATCTTATTAAAAAAAAAGAATAGAACTTAAGATCAGTCTGAAGAAGTTAATATGATTATGAAAAGCAATTCTGTAGGACCTAATATTTTTCATTCCATCAGTCCTACATGATGCATTCAAATATCACACAGAAATAAAACATCAGTACACATAAAAATAGGTGTTTATTAAGCTTTATCTACAATTTTTACATTCTCCAGTAATGACCTGGTAAAACACATTAGAAGAGGTAAATAAATTGTTCTATTATATTTTAAAAATATTGATTTACAATAAATTAATGAAAACAAACACTATCAAAGAGATAAATTTATAATATATTATTGAACATAGAAAAATCAAAAAATCAAATATATTCTTATCAGAAAAGGCAAATGATTGGTCATGTATTAAACTTAGCAGATTTCCATGGGTAATGTCCAAATACGGATAACTTCTCAGCTATCAGAATGTGTGTAAATTCACTCTTCTTTGCCATAATTTTATCAAAGCTCTTTTCATCTCACTGTTTCGCAAGCTGTAGATCAGTGGATTCAGCAGAGGTGTGAGTAACGTGTAAGCCAATGACATCACTTTCTTGGTGTCTGGGGAGTAGCCAGATTTGGGCTGTAAATAGGTCATACTAGCTGTGCCATAGAAAAGGGTGACAGAAGTCAGATGGGAGGCACAGGTGGAAAAGGCCTTCTGCCTCCCAGTGTTGGATGGCATCTTCAGGATGGCAAAGAGAATTCGAATGTAAGACAAGAGGATCAACAGGAAAGGGACCATAACAATCAAAATGGTGCCAATGAAAGCATAGACTTCAAAAAAAAAGGTGTTTGCACATGCAAGCTTTAGCACTGGGGGAGTCTCACAGAAGAGATGATTAATTTCATTGGGGCCACAAAAGGGAAAACTAAATACCCACGTGGTCTGCACAGTAGCCACCATGACGCCTGAAGCCCATGAGAATGTTACTAATTTCATGAAAACGTTTTTGTTCATAATCACTGAGTAGTTCAGAGGATGGCAGATGGCAGCATATCTGTCATAAGCCATTGCCCCCAGGAGAAAACATTCAGTCCCACCAAAAAGAAGAATGAAATACATTTGTGCAAAACAGCCTGCAAAAGGAATTGTGGCTCTTGCAGTGGAGAGGACCACCAGCATCTCAGGCATAATGGCAGTACTGAAACTCACCTCCACCATGGACAAGTTCAGGAGAAATAGGTACATGGGGACATAGAGGCTCTGTTCCAGGGAGATGATGACTATAATGATGGCATTTCCCACCAGAATCACCAGGTAAACAACCAGGAAAACCCCAAAGAGTTGTCCTTGCAGTTCAGGATAGTTAGAAAAGCCCAGGAGGATGAATTCAACCACAGAGCTCTCATTCAGCCTTTTCATTTCAGCAGAGATGTATTGTTTCTGTGGCCGTTGTACCTAATTAAGGAAGTCACAGTCCTATAGCTGAGGGCTTCAATCTGAAATTCTTGACAGAAGATGCAATGAGAGCACATTGTGATGGATCTTCAAGTAGGCAGTTTTGAGAACGGTCAACATGTTGGAACAGTGAATCTTTCAAATACAAACGAAAAAGTGAAGAATACTGACTAGCACCTTCTTTTATTTTTTTAATTTCTATATGCATATATTTTACATCATAGTACCTTTTTTCAAAAGTATAAAACAATAGCAGTATTCTCTGGCAACGTTTACTGCTAGCTTGAAAATGAATTCTACTCTTACACCATTCATAGGCATTTAATTATTTAGACTCCATTCTCTATTACACTGATGTATGTATCTCTGTTGTTTCCAGTTATATATGTATATGATTTTTCAAATGAAATGTTGTAAATAAACAGCAAAATAAATCTGGAAAAAATTATAACTAATAAATTTAAAGCAAAAATTTTGATAAACATTTGTTAAAATGCCAAATTCAAAATAGTTTTATATTTCTTTTGTTTAAAATGAAATGTAACAGAAGGACACAAAAAAAATACAGAAGCATTTAAAATGGGTGTATTTTGCATGTACTTATCTCAGATCAGCATAAGTAAATAGCTTCAAGCTTATTGATCTGCTCAGAGGTTCTCCAACTAATTATACTAGAATTTACCTTGATGGGAAACTTTAGAGATGAGTTTTTCCTGAAACTTTAGAGATGAGTTTTTGTCACCATAAAATGAATTTAGGGCTATAGAAAATATCATTTTGGTTCTTCCACTCCCTCTCTCTTTGCCTCTCCCTTTCTGAATCACCTTTCTTCACACTCTCCCCCCAGACTCACATTAAGAGTGCATTTAACCGTTAATCACATTTAATGATTTAATTAGTCATTCAGCATATACTAATTTAGTATCTACAAAATGGGTGCCTATGTACCCTAGATGTATTAATTAAACCATAACCTCAACAAACATGTCTCCCATGACCACAACGATAAAATAATAAACATTTATCCTTACCCCAGCTCTCCCTGACTCACGTCACCCACGTTTATATTTTATCATTACAATCAGCAGCAAATTAAATAGCACATAATTATTTAGGTGCTATTTAGGTTAATTATTTATGCTAATTAACTAACTCTCCCTTCTGAATGCAGCTTCAGGGGCCAGGATATTTTTTTATGTTGACTACAGATCATAAACAGCATAATAGATGCTAAACTAATATTCATTGAAAACCTAGAGGAATGAATTTCAAAATTAGGAATTTAGAGTCTGAGGGAATAAAAATTCAAAAACAAGAAAAGGAACAGCACCAGAATTAACCCACGCTTTGGCAGAAGTTTGAGACCCTGAAAGCACTGGAAATAGCACTGATCTGGGGAGTTGGGTCCAGGCCTGACTCTGCCATGACCTTAATTGAGTACCTGCCTTCCCCTGGTCCCCCTGCACTCTGTTCCCCTGGTTGGTGGAACAGGAAAATAACGCCAGATCCTTCAGGCTCTGGCATGTTCTTAGAAAACTGTGGGTTGCTGGGCTTGCCTTCTATGCAGATGATCGCCAGAGGAAGTAGGTGGAATAGTGGTGGGTATCACCAGGAGGTTCACATTGTGCCCAAGTCCTTTGAGACCACCAGCCCCTACACAGCTGACCTCTCCCTCCAGTTCAGCTGCTCTTCCCAAGAGCCCTCTGGGCCAAGCGCTTCACTTCTCCTCCATTCCCCTCCACACTCACCAAGCCAACTCTATGTCCCCAGTATTCCACCCACTGTCAGGCCCATGGAGTCCATGTGGCCTCACCCAATTCAGCCCAAGTGACGCTGCCCAGCTCACTGCCTCTATCCTAGCCCTCAACCCCCCCCCATCACTAAATGGTCTCTTAACTGACTTCCCAGCTTTTGGATTATCCTCCAATCTACCCTCATAGCTCTGCAAAATAGTATTACCCCCATCCAGAGCTGTCAGGTTCTCCTGTATCCTTATCAGGATGATTTTTTTAAGAAATCAGAGTGGTAACAATTGCCTTAGGGACTCAAGGAGGGAAAAATAATTTCTAAATGGAGTAGAAGAGAGAAAAAAGCATATAACCACAATATACCATGAGTGTAAGGGCAAGTAAGTGGAGGGGAAAGGCTAAGGAAAGATGACTTGCTCAAATCAAAGGTCTTGGGTGATGTTCAGCATGAGTGTGGAGGCCTGCTGGCCTGGGATGCTGCTTTGAACTGGAAGATTTCACTGTGGGACACAGGGAAGACAGCAAGCAGAAGGACAAGCAAACCCAAGACTTGCCATGTTTTCTCAAGCCCAGATCATTAGGACATTGGCCTAGGGCAAAAAGGTGTTTTAATTTACTTTCACAATGTGATAGGTCAAAACAAATGTCTGTATTAATTTATTCTATTTTCAATAAACATCACCTGACATTAATAAAGTGAACTCTGCAGGAAAAAAAAAACATTTAAATGCCATTTCTAATGTACAAAAGTAGAAAATTACATATTAAAACCCAGAGGACTAAAGAACAAGTAAAGCTTTAAAATGAGAATAGTTAGAGTATCCTGTTAAAACAGGTATATATTAGGAGGCTGTGAAAGTTATGGAATAAAATAAATAGGGAGTAACTAAGCCTTAACAGGAACTACTGCCTTCATGAAATATTCAGAAACCAACAACTGAATCTGGTTGCACCACCTTTTCCCCTAATTCTGACCTGACTGATTCACTAGCATGTCCTGATCACTCACTATGACTTTGAGCCAATCACTTCCTCCTCTGGGGTTCAACTTCCCACATGACTGGTCTTGCTTCTGACCACCTTCCACCCAGCTGCTGTCCTCCATGAGTGGATGCTAGCGCAGGCAAACTACTCATCGCTCCAATGTGCTCTGACTTTTCTTTGAATGTGAAAATCAGTGTAGTTGGCATTCTTACCTGAGTTCTGAGTTCTCATCCATAGTCATCTCCACCTCTCAGTGAGAACTATAAACGGCAACCCCACCAACAGTTCAGAAGCAGGCCCTTCTATTCTTACCTACCGCCTGCCTCTGATACTCATCCTGTTTAATCAGATGTTGCACTACATTAGTTTAAGATTCCCTCCTAAGTACAACCCATTTCAATACACTGATACTGTAGTAGTTTATGGCATTGAATGGTTTGCCCTGGGAAAAGCCTTCTCCAAAGAACTTCTCTCAATTTATACAGGCTTCCCCATATGAACAAAAAAGATCAATTTCACCGATGTGAAGCAGCACTTGAGGTTTCTGTAGGGAATAACACCTCTTCACTCAAGAGACTCAGTTCCACTATGACATCTCCCATTAAGAAATGAACGATGCATGAACGTTAGTAAATAAACAAACAGAACCAAAGAGGAGGGTTTGAGCAAAGACAAATAAGCTTAGAAGGAGGGACTGTTTCTGCAATGATAGGAAACATGTTAAGACATGTATATAGACTGACACTACTTTGTGGAAAGCATGGATGCCCTTACCAAAGGTTTTTATGTTTTCTACCAGGAAGATGGAAACACTGAAATTTGTGGAAGAGCAAGGCAATATCATGCAGATAATTATATAAGTGGGGCTTTTTAACTTGAAGACAAAACATCTAGACTAGTTGTCTGATTGAGCAGTTACATTATGTCTCTGGTTCTTTTCTGTTAAAATGCTGGCAATGTTATTGATCTCACAGGAATATGTAAGAGACAAGAGGCCTCAGAGTCAGTCTGTACCGACTTGAGCTATCTATGAAGCCACTGGCCCATGCCAGCAAATGTCAGGGGAATGAATCTTCAGATTTTGTTTCATCTAAAATTCAGATGAGATGGACTCAACCTGGGCTCCCTTCCTCTATTTCTCCTTTCTGCTTTCCTAGAATAAGTCCCATTCTCAAGGAAATATCCCCCTCCTAGAGGCAATAAGGCAATCAACAATAATGAGGGTCACATCCTTTCTCATCTGTGTTCAGCAAGTTACCAGTTATCTAGTGGGGAAAAAAGGTTTTAATTCACTAAAACTCCAAGGAGGACTCCCACACCATTCACTGTAGCACCGTAACATGTGAAACTATGAACCACACATGGTGACTGTGACTGGGATGGAAATGTTGCTTCATACGCACTTTTCATGGTCTAACTGGAGGTGGCATCATCCTAGCCACACATGCCTGGAAAAGTTTAATAAAGAAAAAATCTTAGGGGCCTCCCTGGTGGCGCAAGGGGTTAAGCACTGCACTATGAAGCAGTCCGCAGCCTCTGCAGCACGAGTTCAATCCCCAGCCAGCCAGAGGGCAACCCACATGGCGCAGCAGACCTCTCCTGACTCGCCCTCTGCTCCCCTCAGCAGTGTATTTCAGTCTGTCTGCCTGTTTTGTTCCCCACTCCGTCTCTAGTGAATCCTCTCACCCCCTGCACCTGTGGCCTCTACCCCAGCTCTTGTTTGCATAAATAAATCTTTAAAAAAAATCTTAGAGAAATCAAGGCATTGTTGGCAGAACACTCAAATACCTCTGTACACATGGAAAAGCATGTTTCTATTTTTTGTATTTTTATTGTAATTTGGGGTTTACATTTTTCTCCTCCATATGAATACATGTTCTCCACCCTTCACCAAACCACCCAGGTCAATAGCCATCTACTTCCTTCTTCCCATCCTTTCTTCCCTCTTCCCTGTGGCAACCAATAAATTTTTTCACTAAGTCCAAGATCTCTTTTTTGCTGCAATTTGCCATTGTAAATTTTTTGTTTTGTTATATTCCTTAGAAAAGTGAAACCATCTGTATCTGTCCTTCACTGACTAATTTCACTTAGCATAATGACCACACAGCCCACCCATTTTGTTCCACAAGCCACTATTTCCTCTTTTTCAATAGCTGTGTGGTATTCCTTTGATTATATATTCTACAATTGCCTTATCTTTCAATAAGCATGATTATGAATGCTAGATGTAGGAATGCAAGGAAGTCAAATCAAATGTCATCCTTTTTTTCATAACAGACTAGAAGTGATATGAATAGGGTGGACTGATGAGCAAAACAAGAAATGTTCTAGAGGGTGCCATGATAGTCATGGAGGACATAGATACAGTAGGTGAAGAGGGGGAAATATTCTAGCAGAGGAGCTAAATAGACCTTCTTCAAAGAAGACATACAGATGGTCAACAGGCACATGATAAAATATTCATCATCTTTCATCAACAGGGAAATACAAATCAAAAGCACAATGAGATACCACCTCACTCCTGTGAGAATGGACCATATCAAAAAGACAAGGTCAAATGTAACAAGTGTGGGAGATCGTATGGAACTCTAGTATAGAAAAAGGAACTCTAGTATACTGTTCATGGGGAGGTAGATTTGTCCAGCCCCTATGGGAAACCGTATAGAGGTTTCTCACAGTGTTAAAAGTAGATTTACCATATGAGCCAGCAATTCCACTCCTAGGTATCTACCCAAAGAATGCAAAAACTTATTCAAAGAGATATGTGCATTCCTGTGTTCATTGCAGACCATTTACAGTGCCCAAGTTATGGAAACAAATGCCCAGGGACAGATGAGTTGTATCCATACTACCTTGTAGAAAACATTCCTGGAAATGTTTCCAGAAGTCTTCTCTAAAATAAACAGGAAAAAAGCAAAGCATAGATGATATTCTCCATACAAATTCATTTGGACAGGAGGACAAAAGAGAAAACCTAAACGAATTTGTTGTTTTTTAAATTCTGTAGTGTTCAAGTTTTCCAGCATACTTTATTCCAAGTGTTGGATGCTCAGGCCTCTCCCAAAAGAATAACCAGTGATATGAATCTGGAGCAAAGAAAACAGATATGAACTCCAGATTTCAAGATCATTGTCATATAGATCCAGCTACATCACTAACAACAGAGAGCATCCTCTAAAGTTAATATGTATAAAGAGAAGGAGGAAAACAAAATCATGCTGACATTTAAGTCTCAGAAGCTAGAGAAGGTATTGATCAAAATCTGCAGAACTAGACCAGCCTAGTCTCCTGAAGTCACAGAAAGTTTCACAAAGGAAGAGAGGGTCATGTTTATTGTCTCCCACCCTCTAAGAATCCTAAGCCACTTTTTCTATTAAAAAAAAAAGGAATTAATTTCCATCAGGTCATTTGCCATAAGAAATTATAGCATGATTGCATAAATTGCATAAGAAATTATAACATGAAAGAAACCCTCCAGTTGTTTCTGTGCAGAAAGACATAAGAGTCCATCAAGGTTGGGTAAGAGAAAGTCTACGCCCTGGGCATTATCCAGGAATGAGACTCACAGCATTCAAAAATGACCCTAAAATGGCAGCTGCAATGAAAACCCCATGTCAGAGCTGTGGACAAAAATCTTGGCCTCTAGGTTGAAACAATGGAAAAGAAAAAAAGAGATTAGACTCACACAGTATTTGGGACTAGAAGGCCTGTACTTGGTGGTGCCTATGTGCACTGGGAAAGAATAAAAACTTATAACCAGTTTTGTGCCTCTGTACTCTGGGTCTGGAAAGTTTAACTCCAATTTTACACACATCTGTTCACATACTGACATGTAAAAGACCTACAAAAGGCAGGAAATAGGCAGCATTGGGTGAACTTTCTCTGTAAGTGCCAAGTGACCTTACATATATGCAACTTTTGTATCCCCTGTCATTCACTCCAGAGCTGGTGTCCATGTCACCCCTACCCTGGACAGTGCCACAGTTGTCATGTGGAGCACACTGTCCCTTCCCAATATGCCTGTGAATTTACTAACATAAATTTGATTTATGAATCTGGGCAACCCTCCCCCAGATATTCACAAGATACTCACATGTATTCACATTTTTTAACTTGCTACAGGAGCCAACCATTTCATAAGTTCCACAAGAGGATATTTTCCATTTAGGAGTCCCAGGAAAGGTGAGGAGAGGCAGAGAGGATTTCAGAAACAATCAGGCCACAGCAGCTGATGTCTTCCTCCACAAAGCAAGGGGCTACAGCAGCTGCACCCCCACCCCACTCTCCCCACTTAGAGGCCGCAGACCAAGCAAATAAAAATACAGGTCTCCTAGTTCCATTTGAATTTCAGATAAACAACAAGTAACTTTTTAGTATAAGTATGTCCCAGAAGTCTCAGAAAAAAATTATCATTGTTTATCTGAGTTCAAATTCAACTAGGCATCTTGTGTTTTGTCTGACACCCTCCTCCCCGGTCACTCTCTAGCCCTACTCTTTCAGAAGGGACGGCCACGGCTGTTTCCTAAGGAGAGTTTCTTCCTTTTGACCACAGTCTCTCTTTCCCATGGTTCACAGCTCCCACTCCCCATTGGGATGCTAAGTAAAGAACATTGGCCCAAGAGCAGACCCAGCCTCTCTGAGCCCCTGAGGTCACTGCTTCCTCTGACCACCAAGCCCTCAAGCCTGGCTGCACTCAGCTGCCCAGACTTCTGAACAGAGGAATCTCATTGCCCATCAGACACAATGTATCTTTACACATATTTCTCTGCTCAGAGTCCTCCATTTGGAGCCATTTGCATTCCCTGTGTTTCAGGGGTGCTTCTCCCTCCCTTAAGATGTGACCTAGGCTGTTACATTCAGGCCTAACCAGTTAGAGAAGTCCATCTTCAGACTACAGAGATCATTCAAGGCTTCGCCTCTTCCCTGGGTCAAGGTTATGGTCCTCGCTCAATGTTTCTGCTAGAAACACTGATAAAGACATTCTCTTCTTTTGCTGTCATTGACTGTGCCAGTGGCTTAGGATGACACCCCTTGTCAATATCTTCTCTGAAAATAGAGGTGACTCAGACCTAAGAGCAAATAAAAGGAGCAACAGAGGAAGTCAAAGTGAAAGTCTTAATGCCATTGTTAGAAAGAGCCAGACATACCAAAAACTGGAAATCAAGGTGTGTGTGTTTGTTGTTTTTTTTTTAATGAATGTAATTGGGCCATTTCATTTTTCATTGAGTTAATTTTAACTGGATGTGACTTCTTAGTGAAATGTCATATCTAAACTTCAGTTAATGTTAGATCCTTGTTTTTTTAAATAGCCTCCTCTGTCCCATGAATATCCAGAGATGTAGAGTGGGTGTGTTTTTGGTTCCCAAGCTCACTATGACATTCGGGAGTTAGTCTGTGGGTAATTCCCACCTCTTTAGGGAGCAACATAGCCTAGCTTGGTGGGTGCTTACCAGCATCCTCGGTAATCCAGTTCAAATTTGTCTCTAAAGAGGCAGCTATGCACACCTGCAGAGCATTGCACATATACACTCTCTATAGACACACAGTCTAAGTGCTCAACATAAGAGGTGGAAGCCATCAAACTTTCTGTGTGAAGAAGAGGTAATAGGACTTTGTATCGTGGGTTCCAAATACATCTCTGAAGGCTGAGTTCCTTTGAATTAAGATTTCTGAGCGCATCCAGCAGATTGGTACACATAGAACAACTTGGGGGGAATCATGACAGCAACAAAATATCCGTAAAGCAAAAGGTGGGGTGTCTGTAACCTTTCTATGGGACACTGAGAGTTCAAGGCAGCCACAACACTCTCAGCTGTATTGGACTCAGCAGCAACACCTGGGACCATGTAGGTTTGCAGTGCCTTAACAGATGATCCCATTTTCTTAATCCCTTCATCTGCTAATGGAGACTTTTAAGTTGTTTCTATTTTCTGTCAATTGCACATAATGGTCCAATGATCATGAAGGTTCAGGTAGGTCTTCCAGATAGTGATCTTATTTCCTTCATATAAATATCCAATAAATATAAATATTACTGTTCATATGGTAGTTCTTCACTTAATTTTTGGAGAAATCGCCATACTTTTTCCATAGTTATGCCTCAGTTTTCATTCCCACCAGGGAAACACAAAGGTTCACTACTTTCCATATACTCACCAATACTTATCTCTTGTCATTTTATAATAGTCATCTGAACTGGTGTGAGTTGATATCTCACTGTGATGTTTTTTTTTTTTTTTCACTTCCCTGATAAGCTGTGGCATTGAGTATCATTACATGTACCTGTAATTAACTCATCAGATATATGATTTATTTTTTAAATTTATTTATGTATATAAGAGACAAAGCATTAACTCATCAGATATATGATTTGCAAATATTTTTGACAACTCTGTAAGCTGCCTATCTTTTTGCAGATGGATTCCTTTGCTCTGCAAAAGCTCTTTATTTTGATATAGTCTCACTTGTTTATTTTTTCCTTTGTTGTTTTTGTTTTGGATATCACATCCAAAAAATCATTGCCAAAATCTTGACAGATGTCAAGGATCTAATCTCATTTTTCACTTGTAGGAGATTTATGGATTCAGTTTTCACACTCTTGTCTTTAACATTTTTAATTAGTTGTTGGATGTGGTGGAAGTCACCATTTGCATGTAGTTAGTCAATTTGACCAGTACCATTTATTAAAGAAACTATCCTGTCACCATTGTGTATTCTTGGTTAGCTTTTCAACTATTCATTAATTTTATATATTTGGGTTTATTTTTGGACTCTTTTTTTCATTTCTTTGATCTTTATATCTATTTATATGATGTACCATACTGTTTTGATTACTGAACTTTGTAATATAGTTTGAAATCAAATCATGTGATACTACCAGCTTTGTTACTTTTGCTCAAAATTGCAAATGTCACACTTTTCTCAGAGATTCCCCAGGCCAACCAAGAGTCTAGCCATTTCTTTTCCACCAGGATACCTGCACTGGACAATCCAGACTCCCTGTTTGGTTTCAAGAAGATGTTGCCACGCCAAGTTGCCTTCAGAAGGTTATTCCTGCCCATTCATGTTTCAGTATTTTTTCCTTATCCAGGGGTTTATACACCTACCTCTGTCAGTGTCTCATTCCTGAAAATCACAACAAGCACAGACAATACTCAAAATAGTCTTGAAATCAGGCAGTAAAATGACTTGTAGATTGCACTAGACTAACCTAATAGATTGCCTTTTGTAATGTGGAATATAGATACCTCCCATAACAGCAGGGTGCTTCAATGATAAAAGATTTCAGAAATGGTGACTGGAGTTAATTATGGAGAGAAAAGTATTAGGCAGTTCATTGATTCAAGTTTGAAATGCATGAAAGTGGGCAAGATTAATATTCCTAAAATGGCTTCAATCATTGATTACAAAATTTCTTTTTGTGGAATCCAATCCATTTTTGTATCTATGCTTCTCATTTTTAGCAGAAGCAATAGTAATTTAAAAATTGTTTTTTCTAATGACACAAAAATAGTACTTCATCCCTTTATTACCACAATTGGAGCAGAAACTAAAGACTTTAATCAGTTCTATGACATAGAAACAATAAAGAGGTCCCTTTCAATTTACAAATAGAAAAATAAAATAGAATGCCAGGATTAAATATTACAAATGTGGCAAAATAAATTCTATTGGAGGGGACCTCCTTGGTGGCTCAGGGGTTAAAGTCTCAGTGCTATCAAGCTATTGCTACCCACTCCAGCATGAGTTTGATTCCAGGTCATAGAACTAAGCCACATGGTGCAGCAGACCTCTTCTGTCTCCCCCACTGTGCCCCTCAGCTGTGTATCTTAGTAGATCTGCCTGTCTGTTCCCTGCTGTGTTTCTAGTGAATCCTCTCACTCCCCTCCCCACACCTCTGGCCTACACCCCAGTTCTTGTATAAATAAATAAATAAATTTTAAAAATAAATCTTTTTTAAAAATGTGTCTAATGTCTTCATTGAGATCTAAATAAATAAATAAATTCTAATGGGTTATAACGTGACTCAGGACCATAAAAAAATACGTAAAAACCATTATTCACTAATTTTCTACAACAAATAATAATAAAACATTTTTGTTTGTATACAAAATGTTTACAGATATTTTGGATGTATAAAAGGAAATATAACAAGTCTCTAAAACACAGTTCTATAAGTGAAAAATATAATTGTATTATCAACTGAGATGTGAAGAAAAATCTCATGTGATTCTCTATTAAGGAGCATACATGAATATATGGGGAAAAAAACACCAAGAGAAGTACTGTTTTGAAAAATAATCTGTGTGAGCCCATGAGATAGAATCAGTTTCATCTCCCCAAAATAACTGTATTTGTGTACACATTCATGGAATATATTTTCATTCTACCTCATCTATTGTTCAATAAATACTTTATCTATTACTCAATCTTGAGGTCTACCCCACTAGGGAAAAAGTGGGCCTTTAGATGAGTCCCAAAAATGTTAAATGATTTAAAAAGTAATTCTGCAGACTATTAAATTTATAGGTGCAAACACTCCATCCCAAAAGACCTAAATTAAGGAATATACAGTACAAAAATAACACATCAGAAGACAAAAAATAAGTGTTTATTTCATCTATGTCTACTATTATGATAATTGACAGTAATGACCTGGATGATGACAACAGAGAAACAGATAAAGAAGGTATGTTGGTATATGTTATGAAAATTTATAAAACTATAAAATATAAATGAAAATAGACACATTAAATGAAGAGTTCCCTAATATGGTATTGAACTAAACAAAATAAATATATTCATACAAGAAATGCAAAAAGTTGATAATATATTAAACTTAAGCAGATTTCCATGGGTAATGTCCAAATACAGATAACTTCTCAGCTATCAGAATGTGTGTAAATTCACTCTTCTTTGCCATAATTTTATCAAAGCTCTTTTCATCTCACTGTTTCGCAAGCTGTAGATCAGTGGATTCAGCAGAGGTGTGAGTAACGTGTAAGCCAATGACATCACTTTCTTGGTATCTGGGGAGTAGCCAGATTTGGGCTGTAAATAGGTCATACTAGCTGTGCCATAGAAAAGGGTGACAGAAGTCAGATGGGAGGCACAGGTGGAAAAGGCCTTCTGCCTCCCAGTGTTGGATGGCATCTTCAGGATGGCAAAGAGAATTCGAATGTAAGACAAGAGGATCAACAGGAAAGGGACCATAACAATCAAAATGGTGCCAATGAAAGCATAGACTTCAAAAAAAAAGGTGTTTGCACATGCAAGCTTTAGCACTGGGGGAGTCTCACAGAAGAGATGATTAATTTCATTGGGGCCACAAAAGAGAAAACTAAATACCCACGTGGTCTGCACAGTAGCCGTAACAATCCCTGAGACCCATGAGAACAATACTAATTTCGTGAAAACATTTTTGTTCATAATCACTGAGTAGTTCAGAGGATGGCAGATGGCAGCATATCTGTCATAAGCCATTGCCCCCAGAAGAAAACATTCAGTCACACCAAAAAAAAGAATGAAAAACATCTGTGCAAAACAGCCTGCAAAAGTAATTGTGGCTCTTGCAGTGGAGAGGACCACCAGCATCTCAGGCATAATGGCAGTACTGAAACTCACCTCCACCATGGACAAGTTCAGGAGAAATAGGTACATGGGGACATAGAGGCTCTGTTCCAGGGAGATGATGACTATAATGATGGCATTTCCCACCAGAATCACCAGGTAAACAACCAGGAAAACCCCAAAGAGTTGTCCTTGCAGTTCAGGATAGTTAGAAAAGCCCAGGAGGATGAATTCAACCACAGAGCTCTCATTCAGCCTTTTCATTTCAGCAGAGATGTATTGTTTCTGTGGCCGTTGTACCTAATTAAGGAAGTCACAGTCCTATAGCTGAGGGCTTCAATCTGAAATTCTTGACAGAAGATGCAATGAGAGCACATTGTGATGGATCTTCAAGTAGGCAGTTTTGAGAACGGTCAATATGTTGGAACAGTGAATCTTTCAAATACAAATGAAAAAGTGAAGAATCCTTGCTAGCACCTTCTTTTAAAAGTACAGAATAATAGCAGTATTCTCTGGCAACATTTACTGCTAGCTTGAAAATGAATTCTACTCTTACACTATACACAGGCATTAAATTATTTAGAATCCATTGTCTATTACATTGTCTTATATCTCTGTTGTTTCCGATTGCATATGTATATGCATTTTCAAATGAAGTGTTGTAAATAAACAAATAGCAAAATACAGCTGGAAAAAAAATAACTAATAAATTTAAAGCAAAAATTTTGATGGGGTCTCTCTAGTGGCATAGTGGTTAAGTCTCAGTGCTATCACTGTGAAGGCCTACTTGGATCCCCAGCCAGGGAGCTAACTCATGCATGGTGTAGCAGACCTCTCCTGTCTCCCCTGCTACTCCCCTCAGCAGTGTATTTCAGTAGATTCGCCTGTTCTGCTACCTATTCTGTTCTGGTGAATCCTCTCACCCCCCGTGACTCTGGCCTATACCTCAGTTCTTGTATGCATAAATATTTTTTTAAATCTTAAAAAAAAGTTTTTGATAAACATTTGTTAAAATACCAAAGTCAAAATGTATTTATATTTCCTTGCTTAAAATGAAATATATCAAAAGGACACAAAATAAATACAGAAACACTTTAAAGGGAGTGAATTTTACATGTACTTTTCTCAGATCAGCATAAGTAAATAGCTTCAAGCTTATTGATCTGCATAGCAGTTCTATGATTAATTATATCGAAATTAGTTTTAATGGGAAACTTTAAAGGTAAGTTTTTCCAGGCCTCCCCGGTGGCACAGTGGGTTGAGCGCAATGCTGTGAAGCTGTCCACAGCCTCTGCAGCGCCAGTTCTATTCCCGACCGGCCAGGGAGATTCCCACATGGCGAGGCAGACCTCTCCTGTCACGCCCACTGCTCCCCTCAGCAGTGTACTTTGGTCTTTCTTCCTGTTCTGCTCCCTGCTCTGTCTCTGGTGAATTCTCTCACCCTCCCGCGCCTCTGGCCTGTACCCCAGTGCTTGTATAAATAAATAAATCTTTAAAAAAAAAAATAAAACCTTTAAAAAAAAAAAAAAAGGTAAGTTTTTCCTGACCTATCTTTGTTACCTATTTTCTATAGGGCTATAGAAAATACCATTTTGGGTCTGCCTCTCCTTCTCTCTGTGCCTCTCTGAACATCCTGTGCTCCCACACCCCACAGACCCACATTAGAAATTACATTTACCGGGCCTCCCCGGTGGTGCAGCGGTTGAGTGCTGGGTTGCGAAGCTGCCCGCAGCCTCTGCAGCGCCGCTTCGATCCCCGGCTGCTCCCCGGCCCCAGAGGAGGGTCCCACATGGCGCGCAGACCTCTCCTGCCCGGACCGCTGCTCCCCTCAGCAATATGCTTTGGTCCTTCTGCCTGCTCTGCTCCCCACTCTGGCTCTGGTGAATTCTCTCACCCTCCCACGCTTCTGACTGTACCCAGTGTTTGTATGAATAAATAAAAATAAATCTTAAAAAAAAAATACTGAGTAAAATTTAAAAAAAAAAAGAAATTGCATTTACGCATTAATCATTCAATATATACTGATTTAGCACCTATGAAGTGGGTGCTTATGTACCCTGAATATACATTTAGCCATAAATTCAACAGATAGGCCCTTCCTGACCACAAAGCATAAAATAATGAACATTAATCCCTACTCCAGCCCTCTCTTCTCCCAACACTCTGGTGTATATTTTACTATAACACTCAGCAGCAAATTAAATATCACATCTATTTAGGTTTTATTCTAAATATCTATGTTTCCCTCCTGATATTTAGCTCCAGGGGACAGGAACTTTCTTCTGGTCTTTCCTGTATTCTCATAAATAGTATAATAGATGCTAAACTAATATTCATTGAATACCTGGAGGAATGAATTTCAAAATTAGGAATATAGAGCCTGAGGGAATAAAAAATAAAAAACAAGAGAAGGAAGAGCACCAGAATTAATCCACAGCTTTGCAGAAGTTTGAGACCCTGACAGCTCTGGAAACAGCACTGATCTGGGGAGCTGGGACCAGGCCTGACTCTGCCATGACCTTAATTGAATACCTGCCTTCCGCTGGTCCCCTGCACTCAGTTCTGCTGGTTGGTGGAGCAGGAAAATGACCATGGATCCTCTGGCTCTGACATGCTTGTTTACTGAACTATTCTTTAAAAACTGCGGTTATAGGCTTGACTTCTATGCAGATGATCGCCAGAGGAAGTAGGTGGAATAGTGGTGGGTATCACCAGGAGGTTCACATTGTGCCCAAGTCCTTTGAGACCACCAGCCCCTACACAGCTGACCTCCCCCTCCACTTCAGCTGCTCTTCCCAAGAGCCCTCTGGGCCAAGGACTTCACTTCTCCTCCATTCCCCTCCACACTCACCAAGCCAACTCTATCTCCCCAGTATTCCACCTACTGTCAGGCCCATGGAGTCCATCTGGCCTCACCCAATTCAGCCCAAGTGACGCTGCCCAGCCCACTGCCTCTATTCTTGCCCTCAACCCCCCATCACTAAATGGTCTCTTAACTGACTTCCCATGTTTTGGACCTTATCCTCCAATCTACCCTCATAGCTCTGCAAAATAACATCACCCCCCACTCCGGAGCCATCAGGTTCTCCTGTATGGATAAAATACAATGCTCCCTTCTCAGAATGACTTTTAAGAGAAACCAGGAGAATTTCACTGTGGGACACAGGGAAGACAGCAGGCAGAAGGATAAGCAAGCCTAATATGTGCCATGTTTTCTCAGGCTCAGACCATTAGGATATTAGCAAAGGGCAAAAGGTGTTTTCATTTACTTTCACAATGTGATAGGTCAAAACAAATGTCTGTATTGACTTAATCATTCTATTTTCAATATCAAAACATCACATGACATTAGTAATGTGAACTCTGCAGGAAAAAAAATATTGAAATGCCATTTCTAACGTACAAAAGACAAAATTACATATTAAAACCCAAGGATATAAAAACAATAAAACTTTAAAAATATAAGAATAATTAGAGTATCCTGTTAAAACAGATATATATTAGGAGGCTGTGAAAGTTATGGAATAAAATAAACGGGGAGTAACTAAGCCTTAAGAGGAACTACTGCCTTCATGAAATATTCAAAACACAACTGAATCTCATTGTTCCATCTTTTCCCCTAATTCTGACCTGACTGATTCACTAGCATGTCCTGATCACTCACTATGACTTTGAGCCAATCACTTCCTCCTCTGGGGTTCAACTTCCCACATGACTGGTCTTGCTTCTGACCACCTTCCACCCAGCTGCTGTCCTCCATGAGTGGATGCTAGCGCAGGCAAACTACTCATCGCTCCAATGTGCTCTGACTTTTCTTTGAATGTGAAAATCAGTGTAGTTGGCATTCTTACCTGAGTCCTGAGTTCTCATCCATAGTCATCTCCAACTCTCTGTGAGAACTATAAAAATGACAAACCCACCAACAGTTCAGAAGCAGGCCCTTCTGTTCTTGCCTCTGATACTCATCCTGTTTAATCTGATGTTGCACTCCATTAGTTTAAAATTCCCTCCCAAGTACAACTCACTCAATGCACTGATACTGTAGTAGTTTATGGCATTGCATGGTTTGCGCTGGGAAAAGCCTTCTCCAAAGAACTTCTCTCAATTTATACAGGCTTCCCCATATGAACAAAAAAAGATCAATTTCACTGACGTGAAGCAGCACTTGAGGTTTCTGTAGGGAATAACACCTCTTCACTCAAGAGACTCAATTCCACTATGACATCTCCCATTAAGAAATGAACGATGCATGAACGTTAGTAAATAAACAAACAGAACAAAAGAAGGTGTGAGCAAAGACAAATGAGCTAGAAGGAAGTGGAAGCTAAGCTGATAGGAAGCACAAAGCTAAGTCAAGTCCCAACAGAGCCTGCAAGATTAGAGGTCTATGGAAAGACATGCCTCATTTTCAACATGGAAATTCCAGAAATTTCTACAAAGATGGGTAGCAACTACTTAAACAGCAATTAATTGTAAATACAGAATGAAAAAGACAGTCTGTTATACCATAGTATAGCATTTCCTTTAAATGCCAGCATTGATATCCTTTACACTATCCCATCTTACAGAATGAGTGCAATTCACCTGTTATTATATTAAATAAGTAATTTATCATTATTTGTTTAAGACACACTGGTTTCTTAAATAAACTAGAGATAGGGAGTAGGGCATTATGGCCATAAATTACCTTATGAGGTATTTCTATTAAAAAAAAAAAAACCCTTGTGCCTCCCTGGTGGCACAAGAGGTAAAGTCTCAGCACTGTGAAGCTAACTGCAGCCACTGCAGCGCAAGTTCAATCCCCTGCCAGGGAGCTACCCACATGGCAAAGCAGACCCCTCCTGACTCGCCCACTGCTCCCCTCAGCAGTGTATTTCAGTCAGTCTGCCTGCTCCCCACTGTGTCTCTGGTGAATCCTCTCACACACATCTCCACACTTCTGGCCTACACCCCAGCTCTTGTATGCATAAATAAATAAATCTTTAAAAGATCATAATAATAATAAAAAAATCCCCCCTCTTCACCTCAGCTGTCTGCTCCTTCAGCGGGAGAACCCTAGAACTCTGGGGCACTGGGCCTCCCAAGGACAGAGGACAAAAGTGACAAAGGGCATAAAGGAGGCATCATAGGGGAGGGAGAGCTCAGTGCCGCCCTGACTCTTCTGTCCCCCACCATCACACTCACTATTGAGGCAGATGTGGCTGAGCTGATCCATGAGTACCAACAGGTTCATGACCTTCAAGACATTGGGGACCACTTTCACTGCCTCATGGGCTCCATACATTAAAATCAGTCGAGAAGTCAGGTCCACCCGACTCGGTGCTCCAACTCCCTCCCGGCCAGTAGGCACTGGTCCTCAAGCAGGCTTCTATCCCGCAAGTGGAACTTTAATATCTTGAAGTTGTTCTCCTCAAGGTCACTCAAGGCCCAGAGCATTGCCTCATGGGGACTGCGGGCCAGGGCCATGGTGTCCCAGGTGAAGGGCCAGGGCCGGACGGGGCACCTGGAGAAGTGGGCAGAGGATACGAGAGACTACTGCTGAGGCAAGAGCAGCCTGAGGTGAAGCAAGGCACCTTCACCAGGCCTGCTTTCTGGTGGCTCTGCAAGCTGCTGAGTGGGGACCAATGAGAAACCAGATGGGAACAAAGCTCCACGGAGGGCGAGCAGATCAGCTGCAGAGGAATTTTCTTAGCCGTTCCCCTCTCTGACAGGTGACATGTGTGATTATCTGTGTTGGCAAATAGGTAGGTATGTGGGTGTGCTGATAGCTCTTAGCTACCTATCTCTCTCATCCCACCCCCTCCCTCTTACAGATACTGTTTATTCAGCCCTGCAAGCCTCTATAGACTATATGGGTGGAGGGGAAATGTACTTAGCAAAAAGGCACATGAAAAAATGTGTTTCATCACTTCTCATCAGGGAAATGCAAATCAAGACCACAATGAAATACCACCTCACACCTGGGAGAATGGCCCAAAGACCAGAAAATGCTGGTGAGAATGTGGAGAAAAGGGAACCCTCATACACTGCTGGTGGTGATGCAGATTGGTCCAGCCTTTATGGAAAACAGTACGAAGTGTCTCAAAGATTAAAAATGGATCCACCATATGAGCTAGGCATCTACCTCTCCTAGGCATCTGCCTGAAAAATTCAAAACTACTAATTCAAAAGAAGACTTGCACTCCCATGTTTACTGCAGTGTTATTTACAATAGCCAAGATATGGAAACAACATAAGTGTCCCAAAACAGATGACTGGATCAAGAAGTTGTGGTATATATACACAATGGAATACAACTTGGCAATCAAAAAAGATAAACTCGTGTCATTTGCAGCAACATGGATGGAGCAGGAAGGGATAATGTTCAGCAAAATAAGTCAGAAGGGAAAAGATAAATACCAGATGGTGTCGCCAAGGTAAGGAATATAGAGATACCAAACTAAGGGTCAGAAAAGACAAGCTTAAAAACTAACCCTTGAGGTCCTCCCTGATAGCACAGGGGTTAAAGTCTCAAGCTATCAAGCTATCACTAGCCACTGTGGCATGAGTTCAATCTGGGCCAGGGAAGTGACCCACATGGCACAGCAGACCTCTCCTGTCTAAGGAGAGCAGTGTATTTCAGTAGATCCACCTGTTTTGCTCCCCATTTTGTCTCTGGTGAATATCCTCTCACCCCCTGTACCTCTAGCCTACACCCCAGTCCTTGCATGCATAAATAAATAAAAATAAATCTTAAAAAAAAAACTCACCCCTGAAAGTTGGCTATAGAATGAAGCATGTAGAAAGGGAGACAGGAGGCAGGATAAGAACAAAAAGGGAAGGAAGCACAATGGATGCTGGTGGTAGTACCTGATAGGAGCAACATAATGTTACCTCAATTTAAAAAAATTAATTTATTTTAAAAAAATAAATTAAAGAAAAATGTATTTTTAAATTTTAAAAGTGAGTCTCTCCCTGTCTATGTAAACCTGTACAGAACTTGTACATATTTGGGGAACCACTGAAATATGGCAAGAGGATAAAAAAAAAACTATTCTTATCAGCTTATTGACTTCACATATCAGCCTCATGGACTCAGTAACACACAGGATTTCAAAACTGGAAGATTGCTAATTTAGATAAGGATTCAAATTCAATAATAAAACAGGTGCTCATTTTATGCAAAGTGATTTCTATAGATTAGCCCCTTTGATCATTAAAACTGTCTCAGGTATCATTCTAGATAAGAAATGTGGCAGTCAGATAAAAATGGTTTCCAGAACTTTCCAGAACTAGATCAGTAGTCAAAGAGGCGAGATTTTTTTTAATAAATTTTATTTTTATATTCCCCATACAATTGCAACCCCCTTATTTTGACCCCAAACCCTCCCCTCCCCACCCCCCACCCCCCTTAGAGTGTCTTTGGTTCATAGTTTTTTGTTGATTTTGATTTTCACTTTCTTATGGTTATTCATTTTCCTGGTCCCTTATTTAAGTTTTCTAGATTCCTGCTATGAGTGAGACCATCGGTATTTTTCTTTTTCTTTCTGGCTTATTTCGCTGAGCATGATCCCTTCCAGCTCCATCCATGTTGCTGCAAATTGCATGTGTTTATCTTTTTTGAATGCTGAGTAATATTCCATGGTGTATATGTACCACATCTTCTTGATCCAGTCATCTATTTTTGGGCATTTGGGTTGTTTCCAAAGCTTAGCTACTGTAAACAGTGCTGCTATAAATATAGGGGTGCAGGTGTTCTTTGGAATTGATGTTTCTGTGTCCTTTGGGTAAATACCTAGGTGTGGAATTGCTGGATCATATGGAAGCTCTATGTTTAGTAGGTCCAGAAATCTCCACACAGCTCTCCATAGTGGTTGGACCAGTTTGCACTCCCACCAGCAGTGCAGGAGAGTTCCTTTTTCTCCACACCCTCGCCAACATTTATTGTTGCTAGTTTTTTTAATATGTGCCATTCTCACTGGTGTAAGATGGTATCTCATGGTAGTTTTGATTTGCATTTCCCTGATTACAAGTGATGTTGAACATTTTTTCATATGCCTGTTGGCCATTTGCATTTCCTCTTCAGAGAAGTTTCTTTTTAGCTCTTCTGCCATTTTTTGACTGGGTTATTTTCTATGTTGTTGTTGAGTCTCATCAGCTCTTTGCAGATTTTTGTGATCAGTCCTTTGTCATTAGTGTTGTGTGCAAAAATGTTCTCCCAGTCGGTGGGGTTTCTCTTTGTTTTGGTTATTGTCTCTTTTGCTGTGCAGAAGCTCTTTAATTTGATGTAGTCACAGCTGTTGATCTTTGCCTTCACTATCACTGCTTTGGGTGAAGTGCCTGTAAAGATGTCTTTGATGTGCATATCACGTAGTGTTTCGCCTATATTTCCTTCAATGTATTTTATGGTTTCAGGTCTTATATCTAGTTCTTTAATCCATTTTGAGTTGATTTTTGTGTATGCTGTGAGGTAATGGTCAAGCTTCATTCTTTTGCATGTAGCGACCCAGTTTTCCCAGCACCATTTATTGAACAAATTTTCTTTGCTCCAATGCATAGTCTTTGCTCCTTTGTCAAAGATTAGTTGATCATAAATCGGTGGGTTTATTTCTGGATTTTCTATTCGATTCCATTGGTCTGTGTGTCTGTTCTTGTTCCAATACCATGCAGTTTTGATGATTATGGCTTTGTAGTATAGTTTGAAGTCTGGGTGTGTGATGCCTCCATTCCCTTCTTGTTTTTTCAGGAGAGCTTTGGCTATTCGGGGTTTTTGGTGATTCCATATGAATTTCATCAATAATTGTTCTATTTCTTTGAAGAATGACATTGAAATTTTGATTGGAATAGCATTGAATCTGTATATTGCTTTTGGTAGGATGGCCATTTTAATAATGTTTATTCTTCCAATCCATGAGCAGGGGATGTCTTTCCATTTCTTTGTGTCTTCTTCTATTTCTTTTAACAGTGTTTTATAGTTTTCTTTGTATAGGTCCTTTACCTCTTTTGTTAGATTTATTCCCAAGTATTTGATTTTTTTTGTTTTGATAATAAAAAGGATGGTTTTTTTGATTTCTTCTTCTTCAGATTTATTGTTTGTGTATAGGAAGGCTACTGACTTTTGCGTGTTGATTTTGTATCCTGCCACTTTACTGAACTGATTGATGAGTTGAATTAGTTTTTCTGTGGAGTTTTTGGGGTTCTCTATGTATATTATCATATCGTCTGCAAATAGTGATAGTTTGACTTCTTCTTTTCCTATTTGGATTCCTTGGATGTCTTTCTCTTGTCTTATTGCTCTGGCTAGGACTTCCAGTATTGTATTGAAAAGCAGTGGTGAGAGTTGACATCCTTGTCTTGTTCCGGATCTTAATGGAAATGCTTTCAGCTTTTCACCATTGAGAATGATACTGGCTGTTGGCTTGTCATATATGGCCTTTATGATGTTGAGGTATGTTCCTTGTATCCCAAGAATTCCAAGGACTTTTATCATGAATGGGTGTTGCACTTTGTCAAAAGCTTTCTTAGCATCAATTGATATTATCATATGGTTTTTATATTTCTTTTTGTTGATGTGTTGGATAACGTTGATTGATTTTCGGATGTTGAACCATCCTTGTGTCCCTGGCATGAATCCTACTTGGTCGTGGTGAATTATCTTATGGATACATTGTTGCATTCTGATAGCTAAAATTTTATTGAGGTTTTTTGCATCAGTGTTCATTAGGGAGATTGACCTGTAGTTTTCCTTTTTTGTGTTGTCCTTGTTCGGTTTTGGTATTGGTGTGATGTTGGCTTCATAGAACGTGTTTGGTATTGTCCCTTCCTTCTCAATTTTTTGTGAAGGATAGGCACTAATTTGTCTCTGAATGTTTGGTAGAATTCATTTGTAAATCCATCAGGTCCTGGGCTTTAGTTTTTGGGGAAGTTTTTGATTACCATTTCAATTTCGCTGCTTGTAATTGGTCTGTTTAGGTGTTCTACTTCTTCTTTATCTAGCTTTGGGTGATTGTAGAGTTGTAGAAATTTGTCCATCTCCTCTAGATTGTTGAACTTGTTTCCATATAACTGTTCATAGTAGTTACTGATTATTCTTTTGATTTCTGCTGTGTCCGTTGTGATTTCTCCTCTTTCATTTATGATCCTGTTTATTTGTGCTTTCTCCCTTTTTTCCTTTGTGAGCCTGGCTAGGGGTTTGTCTATTTTATTGATTTTTTCGAAGAACCAGCTCTTGGTTTCATTGATCTTTTGGATTGTTTTTCAGTTTCAATTTCATTTATTTCTGCTTTGGTTTTTATTATTTCTTTTCTTCTACTGGTTTTAGGGTTTTTTTTGTTGTTCTTTTTCTAGATCTTTGAGCTTCGAGATTAGGTTGTTTCTTTGAGCTCTGTCTTGTTTCTTGATGTGAGCCTCTATTGCTATATATTTTCCTCTTATTACTGCTTTTGCTGCATCCCATAATTTAGGAAATTGGTGTCCTCCTTGTCATTCAAGTCAAAGAATTTTTTAATTTCTTCTTTGATCTCCTCATTAGTCCAGTGGTCTTCCAGTAGTGTGGTTTTCAATCTCCATGAGGTAGGAGAGTTCCTTGCTTTCTTTTTATGGTTTATTTCTAGTTTGATGCCTTCATGGTCAGAAAAGATGGTTGGTATGATTTCAATCTTGGTGTATCTGTTGATGTTTGTCTTGTGTCCCAGTATGTGATCGATCCTGGAGAATGATCCATGTGCGCTTGAGAAAAATGTGTACTCCATTTTTTGGGGGTTTAGTGTTCTATTGATGTCTGTTAAGCCCAAGCGCTCTAGGTCCTTATTTAGAGATTTAGTGTCTTTACTTATTTTTTGTCTCGTTGATCTATCCATTGTTGATAGTGGTGTGTTGAAGTCTCCCACTACATATGTGTTTTCTCTGATGTCTGTTTTCAGAGATGACAATAGTTGTCTGATATGTTTTGGTGCTCCTTCGTTTGGTGAATATATATTAATGAGTGTTATTTCTTCTTGAAGTATTGTCCCCTTGATCATAATGTAGTGACTGTTGGGGTCTCTTTTTATCTTTTTGAGTTTGAAATCTGTTTTATCTGATATAAGTATAGCTGTTCCTGCTTTCTTTTTTGGTCCATTTGCTTGTAGGATTGTTTTCCATCCTTTAACTTTGAGTCTATTTTTATCTTTTGTAGCTAAATATGTTTCCTGGAGACAGCAAAAGATTGGGTTTTTTTTTCTTAATCCAGCCTGTGACTCTGTGTCTTTTTATTGAAGAGTTTAGTCCATTTACATTTAGAGTTAATATTGATATGTTAGCATCTGTATTTGCCATTGTGTTTGTCTTTCTTTGATTTTATTTATTTATTCTTTTAATAATTTTTTTTGGCCTTCTTTCGTTGTTATTCGTCCCTCTGAGGTTCTGGCTTTAGGATTCCTTGTAGTACCTTTTGGAGTGGGGGGTTAGTCGTAATAAAATTCCAGAGTTTCTGTTTGTCTGGGAAGGTCCTTATTCTTTCTTCATAGAGGAAGGAGAGCTTTGCGGGATAGAGTATTTTTGGCTGGCATCTGTTTTCTTGGAGTCTGTTGACTATGTCCCTCCACTCTCTCCTTGCCCGTAGTGTTTCTTCGGAGAAGTCTGATGTCAGCCTGATTGGTTTTCCTTTGAATGTTATCTGTTTCTTCCCAAAGAGGCAAGATTTAAACTGTGGTTTATGGCCTGGGTAGGAAGAGAGAGACAGAAAGAGAAGACAAATATATAGAAACCAGACTCAGAAACCAGATCATTAGGCAAAGGACTACCTAAAGACTGAAGTCATTTGAAGATACTAAAGAAACAGAGAAAGGAGAGAAGGGTCTCGAATTGTGTTTAAAATACAGAACTAAAATGTTGGCAGGGAGGAAGTCTTCAGAAGGAGAAAAACAATTAATAAAAATCTCAAGTCCAAGGGGCCTCCCCGGTGACACAGCAGGTTGAGCACCACACTGTGAAGCTGTCTGCAGCCTCTGCAGTGAGGATTCGATTCCTGGCCAGCCAGGGAGAAACTCACATGGCACGGCAGATCTCTCCTGTCTCACTCGTTGTTCCCCTCAGCAGTGTCTTTGGTCCATCTACGTGTTCTGCTCCCTGCTTTATCTCTGGTGACTTCTCTCACCCTCCTGCGCCTCTGACTGCACCCCAGTTCTTGTATAAATAAATAAATCTTAAAAAAAAAAAAGCAAAGCTTGAGTTCAGGTTTACAGCAGTGATCTGAAGCCAATGTGGAATCCATCTCACAGCAAAATAAGAGGAGCAAAAGCTATTATGAAATGGCGAAATTCATTGAGGTTCAAATACCATTGTTTTGACTCTGAACCCAAAAGAAAGAGAAGTTTTAAGAATATGTTAAGACACACGGGATTTTGGAGGAAAGTTATGAGGCAGAGTGAAAACTGGCCTGTCAAAGCAGAAACAATTGACATAAGTCCTCAGACTCCCATGAAAATCTATGCTGTTGACAGAGCTGAAAAAGCAAGACAAGACAGCACTAGAGCTTGTCAAGAAGCAGTCTAGGCTGTTGGATCCACTCAGATTTGGAGAGCTGGAGTTGATGTAGGATGACTCAGCTCCTTGATACAGGAACCCAGAAAACAAGGTCCTGGGAGCTGAGCTGAAGCACACACATCTGGGTTTCTGCTCATGCAGCTCCCCAAGCTTAGGCCCACCTAAACCAAACCCACCAGTTCACTTCTGTTTGGTGGTGCTGGTATTAAAAGGATGGGTGTGACCACCCAGACACCTCCCCTTTGACATCTAACAGGCCCTGGTACACATGGGGTTGGGACAGATGGAGGACACCATACAACTTGGAGAAACAGAAACACCTACACATTTCATCTGAACATCAGTGGATGAGCCATGGTCACCAGTGAGGAACTTGACGTCATTCCTCCATTTAATAAAGCTGAAAAACAAGGGAGGGGCTGAGGGAATCATCGTTTCTGCCCCTAAGAGGTTAAAGACCCAGTATCCCTCTCAGAAACCCCAGCCCTTTCCTACCAGTGACTCCAGTCCAGGCCAGGGCACTTTGACTCAAGAGACAAATGAACCAGGCTGTTGTCACCAACATGTCCTGAACCATGGCACCATTTCTTTAAGTTGTTCAAACCATTGGTGGATGGGCTCCAACAAAGTAGGAAAGGACAGAGACAGGAGCACTATGACACAGGAATCCAAGCTGGGCCTCCTGGTGGCCTACAGGTTAAGTCTCTGTGCTATCACTGCTGCATTCTGAGTTCAATCCCTGGCCAGAGAGGTGACCCATACGGCGCAGCAGACCTCTCCTGTTTCACCTGCTGCTCCCCTCGGCAGTGTTTTTCAGTAGATCTGCCTGTTCTGTTTCCCATTCTGTCTTTGGTTAATCCTCTCACTCCCTGCACCTCTGGCCTATACCCCAGTACTTTCATGCAAAAATATATAAAATTAAAAAAAAAAACAGGAATCCAAGCAGGAAAAATGAGTCCTACCAGGCAACAAGTCAAAGCACCCAGAGATATGTCAGAGGAGAATGGGGTCTCCAGAAAGACCTCCTCCAGGGGACTAAATGGTTGACAAATTAAGTGATGCTACTGGCCTTCTAAAAGATCCTAGTGAGAGGCCAGTAGAAGGTATGGAGAAAACTATCAACACATACCAAGAAACCAGACAAATGAAAGTCAAGCAAGGAAATCACTAGCTGGAAGAACAAAAACTAAGAAAGGCAGAAGTTTACTTTAGTAAACTACAACACTCAGGTATGAATAAACTGCACAGAAATCATAACATACACCCTGAGTATTAGCCTAACCATAATGTATAACACATAATGAAAGCATAGCAATAGAATGCACTGGCTGAGGGAGTCCACAGATGATGCCTACAATTGATAATTCAAAAGGTTTCAGTATCCATGTATCATTTAGAAGTGCATAAATATAAAAAGAAGCAGTTAAATATCTAAAGTAGTCACAGGGAAGAGGGACTGGGCATATTGGAGGTGAGAGGTGGACCAAGGAACTATTACATTTAGACCATAAGATTTTAATGATAATTAACCTTTTTAACTATGACCATGTATTACTTTGATAATATAAAATTCAACTCAATAAAGAATAGGAGGTAAAGAAGTGGAATTAACAAATACAGACAAGTCTTTCAGGGAACTTGTGAACAAAAGAAATCAAATCTTTTTTTTTTTTTAAGATTTATTTATTTATGCACACAAGCGCTGGGGTACAGGCCAGAGATGTGGGGGATGAGAGAATTCACCAGAGACAGAACGGGGAACAGAACAGGCAGACTGACGAAACACACTCTGAGGGGAGCAGTGGGTGAGACAGGATGGGTCTGCTGCGCCATGTAGGTTGCTCCCTGGCCAGCCAGGGATCGAACTCGTGCTGCAGAGGCTGCGGATTGCTTCATAATGTGGTGCTTAACCCCTTGCACCACCAGGGAGGCCCAATAAATCAAATCTTAAGATGATGTGGAAGATGTGGAGTCAGAAGATTTTGTTAGCTTTCACATGGGATAGGGTAGAAAAAATTGGACGTTGATTAAAAAGCATTCAACAGAGAAGGCAGGTTGGAAATTCAGGAGATGGAAAGAGGGAGGGAGCAAGGTGGGGGGTGTCGGGGAGGGAGAGAGCAGAGATGGGAGGAGAAAAAGAAGGAAAAGAAAAGGGAACTGAGGATGTGGCTTGGGAGAGGATTTTTTCCATTCTGTAAAGATTCATCATTTCCAAATTACAGTGAAATAAACTTGAGATAAATTTCTGGATTCTGATTTCTATTTTTGCTATTGGACCAATGTTCTATATAAATAATTAGGATGTAACCACTGAACACTCGAGTTGAATATGTCTGTGACGATCAGCCTCAGCACGGTCACTACCGTATTACATTCTGCAAAAGGGACAGAATCAAAAGCCATTCACTGCAACATGGATGGAGCTGGAAGGGATTATGAAGTAAGTCTGAAGAAAAAGATAAATAAGGGATGGTTTCACTTACATGTGGAATATAGGGAAACTATACAAAGGGCCAGGGGGAAAAAATGCAAAACTTGCAAGCTGACCACAGATCTGAGGCAGACAGCCTGGGAGGGGCACAGGGGAGGGGAGAGCACAGGGACTGTGGTGATGGATCACAGGTGCTACGGTGGTGGGAGAGCTGCAGGGACCACACCTGAGTGGGGAATCAAATACTGGCCAAAAATGAACAAAAATATAAGAAAATAAATACATAATTAAAATATATATATATTTTATTTATACAAGCACTGGGTACAGTCAGAAGCATGGGAGGGTGAGAGAATTCACCAGAGCCAGAGCGGGGAACAGAACAGGCAGACTGACGAAGTACACTGATGAGGGGAGCAGCAGGCAAGATAGGAGAGGTCTGCTGCACCATGTGGGACCCTCATCCAGCGTTCAGGGATCAAACTGGCACTGCAGAGGCTGTGGGCAGCTTCGCAACCCAGCGCTCAACCGCTGCGCCACCAGGGAGGCCCTTAAATATATTTTTTTTTAATCACGCAAAGGGAAACAATTGGCCTTTGATGCAGGATGGAGACATTCCCCACCGTTGCCTGAAGAAAGTGAAAAAGGGTCTATTTGGCCACAGAAGTCGGGTCTGTGTGTTTTATGGTCAGAAGCTGAGGGTAATCATGTGTGGGTGGCTCTAAATTCTCTATGAAGGATGAGTAAGAGCATCTCCCAAGAGGGAGAGGGCTAATCAAAGAGGGGAGAAACCAGAAGGTGGCCACTGGAAGTCTCTCTCCAGCCAAGACCTCCACCACCTATAGGCAGAAGTGGAAACTGGAAGAAGTGGGAATCGGCCTCTCCCAGAGCCTTAGCCAAGCTGAGGCTAAAGACAGAAGCAAGGAAGCAGAGAACAAAGCCCAGGAGACCAAAATGGGAAGCTGGCAGGAAACATGGCCATGTAGGCCAGGTGACAGGGCAGAGAGGACACTTACTGCGAAGGCTCTGGGCTTGGCTTGCCCTAGAAGTCTCCAAGTCTGGAGATACCAGGGCCAGGGATTGAAAGGAGTAGAAACAAGTTTCGAAAGAACCCATTTTAATTGGAGGGTGGAGGCAGGAAATGAAATTTCCCTCTCTGTTAACTCTGGCCTGGCTGTGAACAAAACGAAAACTGGAGCAATGGAGTCCTAAAAGGGAAGGAGTGGAGACAAAAGAGGCAGAGACTGAAGCAGAAATAGAGAAGAGACACAGAGACACGAGAGAAAATGAGCTGACAAAAACAAAAAGTTAAACAGAGATAGAGAAATGAAGCTTCTGAAGGGTATGGGTCTCTCTCTCGCTCTCTCCCTCTTACACACACACGTGCACACACACATACATATTTAGACACTCACTCTATAAATAAGGATTTTCTTCACAGCACACTCTCAAGAAACAAGGATAACCAGAAATATATGTGGAGGTATTTGAGTTTCTGAGCCAAGCTACCAGAGTTCCCAGCCTATATTACAAACTTTCCCCACCTCTGAAGTCAGATGTCAGAGCAATGTTGAATATACATCTTCACCCTCCTGCTTCCAGGCCTCTGTCTACCTTACACAGGCAGGGACCCCAGCCCCAGCCCACCCCTTCCGTGTAAGGGGCCTTTTGAGAAGGTGCCATCGATCGCTCACTGGTGGCCATTTCTTCCTGTACACCTTGCTTAGATCTGGTGGAGTTAGCACACAGGGAGGCTAAGCTGAAAGGTGTTTTGGAGATAGGATCCCCCTTGGTCACTGGGAATCTATCACGGCTACTAGAGGTTGCCTCTTCTCACGAATAATGTCACATGGCCTTGGAAGAAAAGGAAATCTGCAATCTCACCAATGACTTGGCAACTGCTAGCAAGACGGTGGTTGTGCTTATAAAAATGCTCATAATACTGGGCAGCTCTGATGCTTGCCTTCCCTAGAACGTCCCTGAGTCCTCAGAATGAAAGATAACCCCCTGGCCCGCAAGTACTTGTCTGTGTCCAGACAGAGGGGCAGTGTTGTGACTTGCTTGGGCTGCTTTCCTGAGGCATAGTCACAGGATTGAGGGAAGCCTGATGCAGTTACAACCTGCACTGTGATAAAAGACCTTTGTGAAGATGAAGCCAAGAGGGGTTTCCCCAAAGAAGCCAAGTCATCATTGTCATCACCATCATCTGTAGGAAGAATATGAAACCCAGTCAAAGAGAGAAGCTGGAGATAAGAGCCAGATATGAGAGGCAACACTCGTAAATGTGAAACGGAATTGAAGCAAGTGGAGAAAAGTCATCTCCCCAGGAAAAGAATGCAGAGATCGGAGAGGGCTGGCAGGGCCTCGCAGGGCCACAATGAGATGTGAGGTTTTATGCTCACAGTTCATAATGTCCCAAGTGAAAGGAGCCCTGTGTTAAATGGTTCTCTGGGGCCAGCCCGGCAGGGTGGAGAGACACAGAGAAGGCAGCACCCAGTGTGATTCTCCAGGCAGTACTGCCAGCATCCAATGGGGATGATCACGGCAATAGCCATTACCCTCTAATATTTTTCTTTACCTCCACAATGAGTTTTGGCAAGAAAATAAAATGATACAATCAGTTTGAGAGTTCCTATAAAGCTAAAGCCTCACCTACCCTATAACCTAGCCAATTCCACTCCTAGGTATTTACCCAAGAAGATGAAAACATATGTTCACGCAAAGACATGAATATAAATTTCACAAGAGCTTTATTCACAAAGACTGGAAACAAACCAAGTTTCCATCAACAGGTGACTAGATAAACCAAGGGTGGCATGTCCACACAATGGAACGATATTCAGCAATAAAGAGGAATGTCCTATTGCCACATGCAACAACACTGATAATAGGTCTCTGCAACACTGCACTGTGCAAAAGAAGTCAGATATGGTATTGTCCATTTAGATGTAAACTAATCTGCAGAGGTGCTGAAAAATGGTTGACTAGATTCAGGCACAAAAAAAGACATTGGCTGCAAAGGGACACAGGGTGTTTTGGGAGGCTTTCTAAAGTTTATTTTAATGTTTTATTATGATAAAAAAACATATCATGAGATCTAGCCTCAAATTTCTAAGTGTATAGCACAGTACTGTTACTCATGTACGCACTACTGTACAAACAATTTCTAGAAGGTTTTCACTAGCACAGCTAAAAGTCTACCTACTGAACAACAGCCCATTTGTCCCTCTCCACAGTCCCTGGCAATCACTATTCAACTTTTTCTGCATCTATGTGCTTGACTACTTACAATAGGCCACGGAAATGGAATCATATAAATGTGCACTTTTGCAATTGGCTTTGTTCACTTAGCATGATGTCCTCAAGATTAATCCATGTTGTAGCATATGACAACATGGATTAAGGTGCTTTAATGTCTCCACACAAGGCGTTTTTGAGGTAAAGAAAAATTCTTCTGTCTTGATTGTGGTTATGGATACACAGAACAAAACTTTTCCTAACTCGTTGAGTTATACCCCTGAAATGGAAGCAGTCTATAATACACGATTATACCTTGATAAAGTTGATTTTTAAAAAAGAATGGGCTCTAACAACTAAGCCTATTGCTCCTAGTATCACTGCTGATACTAAAAACTCCCATTCATGGGCCTCCCTGGTGGCACAAGGGGTTAAGACGCAACCTATGAAGCCATAGCCACTGCAGCACAAGTTCGATCCCCAGCCAGGTAGCTACCCGCATGGTGCAGCAGACCTCTCCTGACTCACCCGCTGCTCCTCTCAGCAGTGTATCTCAGTCAATCTGCCTGCTCTGCTCCCCACTCTGTCTCTGGTGAATTCTCTCACCCCCCCCCACACACACACCTCTGGCCTGTACCCCAGTTCTTGTATACGAAAATAAATAAATCTTTTAAAAAATAAATAAAAATAAAAACTCCCATTCACAATTAGCTACTGAAGATCATACTCTGAGTCATTGCTAACCTCCCAAACCTAAGAGAAGTATCCAAGAACTACCTGCAACCCCCCCCCAAACTCCTGTGTCAATAATGGGGGTGGAGGGAGAAAAGGGGGAATCCTATGCTTCGATAATGCAAACAATGTAAAATATTAGCTCGATAAAAAATATTTTTTATAAAAGAATTGTAGGGCCTTCCTGTGTCACAGGGTTTAAGTCTCAGTGCTATCAAGCCATGGCCAGCTACTCTGTATGAGTTCAATCCAGCCAGGGAGCTGACCCACATGGCTCAGCAGACCTCTCCTGTCTCATCTGCTGCTCCCCTCAGCAGATTTGCATGTTCTGCTTCCCACTCTGTCTCTGAATCCTCTCACTTCCCACACCTCTGATCTACACTCCAGCTCTTGTATACATAAATAAATAAATCTTAAAAAAATAAATAAAAATAAAAAAAGAATCGTCCACCCAGGAAAAGTGGCTTTCAAGAATGAAAACAAATGATAGTTATGTTTTTTAAAAAAATCTGGACCACCAAGGAAATTGCTCTAATATACTTACTAAAGGATTTCAGAAGAAAGTCTTAGAGGCAAAAAGAAATAGTGTACAGAAAAAAAATGGTAAGTATATACATAACCCAAACCTATATTATCCTTATAAAGTCATCATACTATCAATAGTGTTTATATCGAGGTGTTTTTTCTCTTGCAGGGAAAATAATGAACAGTGTATAAATCAGAATAGGAAACATCAATGCTAAGGCATTTCAAAGTCCTTATATCATTGGTGGAGCTACTTCAACTGAGAAGTAATGAGTTAACATGCATGGTAACTTCTGTGCCCACACTCTGCCAGGAGCACCATTGCTCCATCAGTCAGAGAGGAAGTCCATGTGCTGAGAAGACTAATTACCATGACCTGCAGTGCTCTGACAAAGTCTCAGGGACATAGCCTCTCACCAAGTCTCCGCAATTTGATATTATAGGAGTTTTCCATTGTAGGAGGGAGGTTGCAGCTGTGGCTGAACCCAAAAAAAGAGGCATAATTATGATTTCATTTAAGATCTTCAGATGAAGAAGGTCGGTATCTTTCAGAGTATAAAATGATACTAAATTTCAAAGAATATCTTTGGATGGAATATGGAAGTTTGTCACTGACCTATGTTTCAGAACTATGAAACAGGAATATGTACACTAAGGAATAGCTACTATTGAAAAACAAGCAATTAAAACATTTTAAACTCATGGTAAAATTCAATGAAATAATAATTTAAATGTTAGAACTTGAACATGAAGTTCCTAAATAGTAGAAAAACAAAAAAAAAAAATAAGAAAGCACAGTCAATCAAATAATGCACTAAATGGCCAAATATAAGGGGGGAAAGAACATGGAAAAGTGGAGCAATAAAAATTTAAAAATAAAAAGTTGAAAATTAGTCCAGTATGTCCACTCAGAAAATACTAATCAATTAGGTTTGTCAGTTCAAAGAAAGAGACTGTCAGATTGGCCTTTTTAAATATTTAGTTGTATGCTATTTACAAAAGATATACCTAAAGCATGATAATATGGAATGCTTTCAATTAAATGAATGGATAAAATATATATGAAAACAACAAAGCAAAAACAGACCATTATAAAGCAGAGACATCCTGCAGGGGAGGCGGAGGGAAAGGGATCAGAGGGAGGGAGGGAGGAGCACAGGGGACTGAGGTGATGGTGCACAGGTGCACTGGTGAAGGAAACTCTATGGGGACTCACCTGAGGGGGTGGGGGAAGCAAATATTGCTTAAAAATGAACAATGATGTAAAATATACTTTTTTTTAATGTGAAAAAATACTAATGAAGGGAAATAGTGTAACTATATTTTATCAGCTCTAACCCCAGAGTTTCCATTTATAGAATTCAGACTGCTTGCACCCCTCAGCCATTGGAAAGTTAGGATATATGTATATTTCCTTCTCCTGGTCAATTAGCATCCCAGGGAAGATCATACCAATGCTCTCTCCTCCCACTCCTGAACATGTGACTAGAGAAAAATCATAAAAGCTGACCAGATTCCTGAGCTCGCCAGGCTCAGCCAGGCCCTCCCATCACGGGCCAATGCCTTTGCTGGCTCATTTTCAGTGCCTCTCGCAAACACCGTCCATTTTCCCAAGGCTGAACCTTCCTTGGCATTGCCATTCTCAACAGATCACCTGCCTCCACTTCCCTGAGGAAAATGTCATTTAACAGGAGCCCCTGCAACTTCCCTTCTCACACCAAGTCAGTGTCTGGGATTCTTCACTTGTCCCTATCAGCTTTCCTCCGAGAGAGAAACACCTTTAAGCCATCGATACAGAGGCAAAATTTGTAATGATGAAGTGTCCAACCAAACTCAACCCAACATGTGGATATGAGGTCCCAAATGTGCAAGAGCCATCATTTGGGGGCTCCAACACGTCTTCATGGAGGGTAGCTCCCTCCTCTGCTCTTCTTCCAATGGGATGTCAAGGAACCAACCCCAGCTAAGGCAGAACTCCACGAGGCACCCATGGGAGGTCATGGCCCCAGGCAGGCTCTCCAGCATGCCTCATCCTGTGTGGGATCCTCCCTCTCATTTATGCTTCTCCTACCTTGTTTGATTGTTTGATTACATGGTTCCCCTTTCTCACATTTATATATTCAAGCTTTCTTTCTTCTTCAGATCCTTACCCTTAATTTAAAAATACACTTAAAGTTCTTCCATTCTAAATTGTCCCACTTTCAATCCTGCTAATCCTCTAGCATTGCCTTAAAAGTTTCCTTTCCTGCCCAGGCAACGTCCTTGAGAAAGTAGCTAAGGTAGACCTCCACTAGGCACTGCTTGATCTTAACACTTCAACCAAATAGCTTCCTCAAACACACCAGCTTGCTCCTGGCAGAAGGTCTTGCACTCACGGTGCCCTCAACCCGCAGGACTCGTTCCCCCAATAATGGTCGCCCCCCTCACCTCCTCCAAATCCGTTCAGTATCCCATTCTCATCCTGACCTATCCTAATTCCTCACAACTCCTGATTCCCCCTTAGTCTCTGCTGCTTTTCCCATTTTTTGTAACACTTATCACCTTCTTGCATACTACATAATATAAATACGAATTTGTTTCTCTTAGCTAGAATGTAAACTTTTCAAAGGCTTTTGTTTTGTTCACTGATATATCCCAGCGCCTGGCACATACTCAAGGTGTTGAATGAATAATGACACCTTATGACTCCGTCAAGCACAACGCTTTTTATTTTGTTTTTTTAAATTTTTTACATCATTGTTCATTCTTAAACAATATTTGCTTCCCCCCACCCCCTCAGGTGTAGTCCCCAGAGTTTCCTTCACCAAGGCACCTGTGCACCATCACCTCAGTCCCCTGTGCTCCTCCCTCCCGCCCTCTGATCCCTCTCCCTCTTCCTCCCCTGCAGGATGTCTCTGGTTTATAATTGTCTGTTTTTGCTTTGTTGTGTTTTGTACTGTTACTATTTGTTTATACTGATGTCTTATTGGGTTCCCTACACTCCTGCTACAAGTGAAACCATCTGATATTTTTCTTTTTCCTTCTGGCTTATTTCACTGAGCATAATTCCTTCTAGTTCCATCCACGTTGCTGTGAATGGCATGAGTTTATCTTTTTTGATTGCTGAGTAATACTCTATTGTGTATTTATGTCATATCTTATTGATCCAGTCATCTATTTTTGGGCATTTGGGTTGTTTCCAGGTTTTACCTATTCTGAATAGCGCTGCAATAAACATAGGGGTACAGGTGTTCTTTTGAATCAAAGTTTCTGTGTCCTTTGGTAGATCCCTAATAGTGGAATTGCCAGGTTGTATGGTAGCTCCATTTTTAGTAGACTGAGGAACCTTCAGACAGCTTTCCATAGTGGTTGGACTAGTGTGCACCCCCAACAGCAATGTAGGAGAGTTCCTTTTTCACCACATCCTCGCCAACATTTGCTGTTACTTGTTTTTTTTTTTTGATATGGGCCATTCATACTGATATAAGGTGGTATCTCAATGTGGTTTTAATTTGCATTTCCCTGATGATAAGGGACATTGAACATTTTTTCATATGCCTGTTGGCCATTTGCATTTCCTCTTTGGAGAAATATCTTTTAAGTTCTTCTGCCCATTTCTTGACAGGATTGTTTATTTTGTTTTTGTGGAGCCGTGTGAGTTCTTTGTATATCTTTGTGATCAGTCCCTTATCAGTTGACTGGAAGCACAAAGCTCTTTATTTTTTTTTATTTGATCATTTCACAAATATACATGCATTTATTAGGTGAAATCTAAATTGTAACATTTTTCAATAATAATTATAGAGTATTTAGTAGTTTCTGAGCCTGACCCAAGATGACACGTGTATTTCACATCTTATCATGGACCAAATACTATTTTAGACTCTGGGGATATAGTTACAATCTACATAGATACATTTGGTCTCCTGCATTTGTTTAGCAATTTCCAGTAAGAGAAAATTTTCCTTTTCCTCTCCAAGTCTAGGCTAACGACTCGGTCACAAGCTATTTATTTATTTATTTATTTATTTATTTATTTATTTATTTATTTATTTATTTATTTATTTATTTATTTATTTATTTATTTTAATAAATTTTATTTTTATATTCCCCCTACAATTTCAATCCCCTTATTTTGACCCCAATCCCTCCACTCCCTGCCATCCACCCCCCATAAAGTGTCTCTGGTTCATAGTTTTTTGTTGATTTTGATTTTCACTTTCTTATAGTTATTCATTTTCCTGGTCCCTTATTTAAGTTTTCTAGATTCCTGCTATGATTGGCGGTCACGCTTCCAAGGACGTCTGAGCCTGAATTAAGACATTTGCGCTACTCTCTGGCTCCATCTGGTGGCAGCTGCGCAGACTGCGTTGATCCTCTTCCAGCGCGGTCCCAAGTTTCTCGGAACTATGCAGCCTAATTATCAGAGTGCGCACCGGACCGAAATCGAGAGCACAAACGCCGGAAGAAATTACAAGCAGAGCAGGAAACCATAGTGCCCCGAGAAGCCCCGTCAGCAGCCAATAGGCACCGAGACCCGGTTGACTGAGTGGCCGTCCAGCCTATCGGGCTCCCGATTCTCGCCCTCTCGCTCCCTTCCGCTCCCGACTCCGTCTCTTCTCGCCAAGATGGCCACGCCGACGGTGCCGGCGAGTGCTCCTGCCGCCACGCCAGCCCCCGCTCCGGCTGCGGCTCCAGCCTCAGCCCCGGCCCCGGCCTCGGCGCCGGCCCCGACCCCCGCCCCGGCCTCAGCGCCAGCGGCCGCACCGGCTTCTGCCCCGGCGCCGGCTCCAGCCCCGACGCCGGCCCCAGCTTCATCCGCAGACCCGGCGGCGGCGGCGGCTGCGGCTCCGACCGCGGCTCCGGGCCAGCCCCCGGCCTCGGCGCCGGCCCCCGCGCAGGCCCCGGCGCAGTCGCTGCCCGGCCCTGCGCTCCCAGGCCCCTTCCCGGGAGGCCGCGTGGTCCGGCTGCACCCGGTCATTTTGGCCTCCATCGTGGACAGCTACGAGAGACGCAACGAGGGTGCCGCCCGGGTTATCGGGACGCTGCTGGGTGAGTGATGGGAGGAAACTGACGTTCTTTTACCTCGCGCCTCCCTTTTGTCTCACTGCGCTCTCCTCCCATTCTCAGTGGGCTCTTAACCGTGTCTCCATCCCACCTCTCGCTGCCACTTACCTTCCTCAGACATCTCAGCTTTCTTGCAAATTGCTCTCACTTTGGGCGACATACAGTTGTATAAGCAGTAGTTGTTTATGGAAGAAATATTGTGTGCCACGTGGCCTATGTTTTCTTTTTAAATCTTCCCAAAAGTATTGAAAGTCAAGTATGACCAGCCCAAGTCTACCAAAAATGAATTCACCGGCTAAGAAGACTTGACTGCCTGGGCCCAGTGACCACGTTTTTCTCCCTTAGCCACTGACCAAATGTCTTTATTTTCCAGAAGTAAATAGAAGTTAATTACAAATATATATATATATATATATATATAGAGAGAGAGAGAGAGAGAGAGAGAGAGCGCGAGCGCTAGCAACTGTGCAAAGGAAGGAGTGGGATAATGTTGGTTTACGAGTGTTTCAATAATCTGCTTTCCTAAACATTTAAGCCTGATGCTCTTTTTCCCTTATCAGAACTGTGTCTGATTCCCCATTTGATGCAAATGCTAGTGTCTGTTTATGATATTGCTTAACCTTCAAGTCAAGAAATAACCAGTTCTCTTCCCATTTCTTAAACTTGATGGATACATTTTATATGGTCAAGTAACCAGTAAAACTGAAAAGCCCCAAAGAGGGATTTTTGATAATAAACCCTTTCCCTGGGGACTTCTGATCCCATCAAATTCATTTTTATTCCGTCTTAGTCGCAGATTTAGACAAGTTTGTGAATCCACTCTGATCAATTACATATTATTTCTTTGTTCGTTTGAACGTGCCTTTTACTGTAGAAGACAGTTGGTGTATTGCAAAGAGGGCAAAATTTGCAGACATATTCAGCCAAATATTAGCCATATAACTTGGGACAAATTACCTACTCTAGTTCCTTCAGGGGCTACCTGAGGCTTAGTCTTTGAGAACTAAATTACTACAGAGAGCAGCTAACAGCTGGTGCACACTAGATACGAAATAGCTGTTGGTAGCCATCCTCTACATCAGGCCTTACACCACCCCTAATACATGAATATCCTCCCTTTCTTTATCTATCTTTGAGGGATATCTTTGGAGCATTTTACAGAGATTACCTTCTAAATATTGCATGGTTTTTCTCAGTTGAAGCCTTTGTATTCTCTTTGTCATGAGTGTCTTTCCTGCTCTCCATTTAAGTTCCACTCATCTTCCAGGTTCCCAATTAAAGTTTGCAGTGTCCAGTATCAGTTCGCAAACCCTTGCCCTTAGTCCCATCCTCATCCGCATTGTCAGCCTCCCAGAGTGTGAGTGGTGTGGTCTGTGGCCATCCTCTCCTTTGAACTTCTGTAAAAAATAGTTGTGTGTCACTACCTTGGCATTTAAAGCTATGCTATGCAGATCTTCCTAGCTCACTGGAGGTGTTTAACTAAAGAAACAACTACCCACCCAAGGTTTATGTCAGTGCCCCAAGTTATAGCAACAGTAATCTAAAGCTTCAGATTCTAGACTGGAATGAAGCATAGATTCTGTTTACTAGGAACATACAGATTTTCTCAGATGATTCATGAAGCATTTCATTTGGTTAAATAGTCACTGATGCCTCTTATGTGCCATAAATCTGTTAGGTATTTAGAGTTCAAAATTTAATAAGACGTGCTCTGCTTTGACTTTAAATCCAAGGTAAAGATATACTCTCACACATAAACAGAATATAGTGTGATAAGTGCACTAACAGAAGGTAGCATGGTAGATGGAAATACAGAGGACTTTGCTATTTCAGAAACTTAAAGTGGTCAAGTTTAAATGCTGAAGAAAATTCTAAGGAGGTAAAGAATATCTGTTGAATTTGGGGACACAGTTTCAGCTAAAGAAGCAAAACCATAGTGAAGTAGATTGAGTCACTAATGGAGATAGGAAACATGGTCTTTGATGGAGGGAGATGCACTTAAAGCTTGTGGTGGGAGGTGCCAGTAGATTAAGGGAAAATGAAGATATCAAGGCACCAGCAGTTTTTGTGAAGTCAAGAGAAAAAAAATGGGAGTAAAGGTTTCAGAACCTGAAGAGTACGAGTCAGTGGTAGAAGACTAACATTGGTGTTCCAGGTTCAGAGTTGAAGGTCTCTGATGATCAGATGAATATTCTGACGATTGCATCAGATTGCTAAAGGGAGATGCAGATAAAGCTACCTAAACTTGTGCTCTGAGACTAGGCTACTATCTGGGTGGTCTTTGTAAACATTAAAATCTTCTAGTATCCGCAGATTAAAGAATAAGGAGATGATCTGAAAACTAAAAAGTGAAGTTCATAGGGTGAAGATGTGGAGCAGGACTGGTAGCAGGAAGTTGCACATAGGAGACCTTGCGAATGAAGAATAGACCCTGTGTGTTGCTGGCTAAAAGGAGTTGGAGGTGACTCCAGAGTTTCAGTTCTCTGGAGAACCCTGGTCCCATCGATGTACATGGCTGAACTTAGGGCTAATGAGTTCAGTGACTTTGAGGAGACGTAAAGCATTTGGAAAGTGGTTGGTGACTGTTGGGTGCCCTACGGTTATAGAACTCCTGGCCACTTCTCTCTCACAGGAACCGTTGACAAGCACTCAGTGGAGGTGACCAACTGCTTCTCAGTGCCACATAATGAGTCAGAAGATGAGGTGAGTGAGAATTTTGAACTGGCCTGGTGACGTCCACAGCTGTGGGTGTGCTGGGCTCCCCTGCCGGCCCCTTCCAGACATTTGCTCATAAATAGAGCTCCTACAATTCAAAGAACTTCCTCTCTTTTATGCATACACCCAGGTCTCTTCTGTCTTTTGGGGTCACCTCTTGTCCCTTGTTAACACATTTTTGTACGGACTTACAGTTTCTTAGCTTCCTTTCTTGTCTTCCTTCATAGGTGGCTGTTGACATGGAATTTGCTAAGAACATGTATGAATTGCACAAGAAAGTCTCTCCAAATGAGCTCATCCTGGGTTGGTAAGTTGGGGGGGTTGGCGGTGACGGGGCATAATACATAATTGTCTCAGTGATTGTCAAAGTCTTCTGCACCAGAGTAGATAAAATATGCTCTCTTTGGGGACAGAGTTGAAAGCATGGTGGCTCAAGAAGCTATGGATTGAGTGTGTTTTGCTGGCAATTCTGACACTGAGGCCAAGACCAAGAATTTTTCTCTTGAATTGTAACTTACTGAGGAGGTTTCCTTTTTTTTTTTTTTTTTGCCTTGCTGATGACTTGGCATCTTCAAGAGCTGTAAGTCAGCCTTTGATGTGATACAGTCAGTATTTTTTTTTTTGTTTTTGGCATTTGATGTCTCGCTGGGTATCTCTAGCTTCCAGTATCTAGAGCTAGCCACACCATGGCCTTATTTGGTATTATTGTCACATTTAGACACAAATCTACAACCATATTGCCTTTTCCAGGTACGCTACGGGCCATGACATCACAGAGCACTCCGTACTGATCCACGAGTACTACAGCCGGGAAGCCCCCAACCCCATTCACCTCACTGTGGACACGAGCCTCCAGAATGGCCGCATGAGCATCAAGGCCTACGTCAGGTGACCTACGTCAATTTTGTGACACACCAGCATGGAAGGCTGACTAGAGCTTACTGTGCCTGGAGACACCCCCACCGCTACCCCAACAAGTTTAATCATTCAGCTTGTAACTCAACTGCCTCCTGAGAAGCCCATGCTTGTTCTCAGCAGTTCACATTAGAAGGCTTTTACTGTGACACAGAATCTGTTCCTGAAATCTCACTGATCCTAGTTGTACTCATTACTCTTAAGAAATTTCAGGTGGCAGCTCTTTGGGTAAGCCATCCTGCATCATCTTTCCTAGAGTCCAGCTCTCCACAGCTCCCACAGCCCGTCCTTACATGGTATTCTGCCATATCTTTCAGAGTGTTCACTGCCTTTCTGAGTTTCCCTTTATTTTTGTCACTATCCCTGGGGCAGAGCACAGAATTCAGAGTAGTACAGATTAAAAGACAACTGTCCTTGTGTTGAATACGTCTGTTTGCCCAAAATTAGTTCAGTTTTGATAACAATAACTTTGCAATGTTTACCCATTGAGCTGCAGGCAGTTGAATGCCTATGGCAGGGGGTATTGGGAAAGACCCTGGTGGCACACTGATGAGAACTCCTGGGGGAGTTGGAGGGTTTTTTGTTTTGGTTAGACTGAAGACATTTGTTAGTGTATCTCTTACACTGCTCAACTGTTGTTTCTGGTCTGACATGGATGGTAACAAGTTAGCCCATTATATAGTAGGACAAAGGTGCTGGATGCCAAGTCCTTGCAGGCCGGTAGTTTATTGATGAACTGTGACCATTACATCATTTCTTGGCCTTTCCAGATAATTCCTCAAGTTCCAGATGAAAATGGAGAGTTGACATAGTAAAAGCAAGATTACTTTATAGTTACTATTTTACTTCTGGAGAATCTGGTTTCAGAAAAGACCCATCCTGTCTCTTCTTTCCTAGGCAGCTAGTTCCACAGGCAAATCTGGTACCTACCCTCTCATACTGAAATTGCCAGTGTGTGAAGTAACCCTGGCAAGGGACCAGGCCACGTCCAAAAGCTGAGTCCCCTTGAGTGCCTGGCCAGGGGTTTGGTGTGGAAAATGAGCTAAGGAAGAGACTGACTTGCTAGTGTGATACTCTTGGGGTTCAAGCACCTCATCTGGAGTAGACATGGGAACCTCTCCCAATGCTGTCTGTTTACTTTGATTTCTCTCTCCCTAGCACTTTAATGGGTGTCCCCGGGAGGACCATGGGGGTGATGTTCACACCTCTGACGGTGAAGTATGCGTATTATGACACTGAGCGCATTGGAGGTGAGTAACCTTCCCTCATCCTCTTTAGAGACCTTTAGCATTTTTCATCGTAGGGTTACTGCTCTGTAACAGGACAGAGGCCCTTAGGGCATTTAAATAGGAACCATTGATCTAAATTTTGTGAGAACTAAAGTCAGAGTCATTCTCCTATATACATGAGATTCAGGGCATCACTTAAAAACTGTTAGAGGTGGGATATTATCGGCACCAGAGGCTACATGACCATTCATCAGAGACTGAGCCAGTGAATAGCACAGCAGGTAAAGGAGCTGAATTCTTCTCAGGAGAAAAAAAGGCTAATAATGGCAGAGCAGGGGATTTTGGGGAAAGTTGACTGAGTCCAGAGGGAGGTGGAAGTTTAGCAGAGTGGTTAGCTGAAGGGATGACCGAGTTCTCTGTGTCTCTCCTACCCCCCAAACCCACTCCCACAGTTGACCTGATCATGAAGACTTGTTTTAGCCCTAATCGGGTGATCGGACTCTCGAGTGACTTGCAGCAAGTAGGAGGGGCGTCGGCTCGCATCCAGGATGCCCTGAGCACAGTGTTGCAGTATGCAGAGGACGTACTGGTGAGAAGGGGAAGGAGAGGCAGAAGGAGGGCATGGATTTCCAGTCTGAAATTGAAATGGCTGAGAGATGCTGGTGAAATGATTGTCCTACTGGTGGGAATTAACTGAGCCTCATGGAGTTTTTGTTTGGTGCTTAGTCTGGAAAGGTGTCAGCTGACAATACCGTGGGCCGCTTCTTGATGAGTCTGGTTAACCAAGTACCCAAAATAGTTCCCGATGACTTCGAGACCATGCTCAACAGCAACATCAACGTGAGTGCCATTCTGGCTTTCTGGGAGCCTGTGCCTTTCTCCATCTCCGCACATACACATCTAACTATGAAGAGAGTTGGGGGAGAGTGCCCAGAGGAGATAGGGCTTTGCCTTTGGTCCCCTTGCAGTCCAGACTGAGAGGAGGAAAGGTTAGCATGTGTGGTCACACTCTCTTTTCCTTCCTTGTCTCCACTGGCTCAGGTACTGCTGATGCTACTGTGACTTCTTGTCTCAATCCATGGTTCACAGGAAAGCTAAAACTCCGGGGTTTTGAAAATACTATTTCTTAATTTTCACTCTCTGAGTTATAGACAGTCTACCACACTTCCCCTAACATTCAGCCCTTGAGTCTCAGCCGAAGCCCTCATCTGTCAGTTTATCATGGGAATGTGCTCTTAAGCATTTCCTACCTGTCTTACACCTTCAACTCCAGCTCCACTTTTCCCAGCTGTCATTACTCAGGACTGTCCTTCACCCATTGTTCACCGTGGAGCTGGCCCAAACCAGTCTTTCTGCCCCCTTTCCACCCAGCCCCTTACTCATTGTGGTTTCTTTCTCTCCCAGGACCTGCTGATGGTAACCTACCTGGCCAATCTCACGCAGTCCCAGATTGCCCTCAATGAAAAACTTGTAAACCTATGAACGGGCCCCAGGCTGCCTTCCCACCGCTCTGGGCCCAGTGCTAGGACTCAGCATGGAGTGAGGTGGAATGGTTTCTTTTTGGCTTGAGCCACACTGCTTATGACTCTAAATAAATATATGCTATCTTTTATAAATGAATTCTATCTTATGTGAGTTTTCTACTTGGTGAAAGGAAGAAAACTATTCTAGAGCCCATAGAGAAATCAGGAAATCAGTGCCCCAGGAAGAAACTGGTTGTGTTTGGCGTGACTTGTCATTAGTACTTGTACCCACAGCCCAAGCCATCTCAGCTGACCCCTGACCAGGTACCTGCCTGAGCACACTGGTTTCACAGGGGTACTTACTTCCCCTTGCTTTTTTCCTGTGCTCAGAGCACACTGCCTCTCCAAGGGAAAAAAATTTTACTATTGTATTTCTGTTCCATAGCATCTTATTTCGGTGGCAGCAGAGGGCTGCCTTTTGCACAATTTGAAGTACCGGAAGCATGTGACTGAGAGGGAACACAGACCAAGCACAATGCTGGTAGAGAGACAGTCCATGCCATGGTGAGGATTAACTGCTTTACCAACTTTTTCTTTTGGTTTTCACTCAGGAAAGGTATCAACAAACCCTTTCTGGATGAAATGTTAAGAATCCAGGGAGGGAAAATAATTTTAAAAATTGGATACTTGATCTGAACTGAAAGTAGAGCATATGGTCAGTGTTTTACAGTACTTGGATAGCAAGGATGGAACTGTTTGCCGCTGTTGTCTTGGGAAGCAGAATTTGAAGCTGTAGGTTAAGTTTAAAGTTACTTTCCCCAAACCTCAGGAAATGCTCTGGTGCTGTCTGCAGTGAGAGTAGCCTTGGGTAATGTTGAGACTGTGAGGTGTGTTATATATTGGAGTGAAAAGTTGAATAAGGCAACTGAGTGTCTTCCGAATTCTGGTTCTGAGATAGGAAACCTCAGGAAGGAAATTTTGGAAGAGCATAATATTACATGACCATTTGATGAGGAGCATAATATTACATGACCATTATAGCATCGTGAGACTTCAATGAATTAACAAATGTAGATTAGCTCTTATAGAGAATAGTACCTGATATATAGGAGCACAAAGTAAGTGGCAGGGATGTCTAAAGCCAAACACCGTGTGAACGTGATAAGCAACACGAAACCTAGCCTGGATCCTAGTTCCAGATATGAGTTTGGTAACATTAAATAGAAGTTCTTGGGAGTCATAAAATGTGGATTGTAATGACACTTTCTACATGCAGGAAAACTTAAATGAGTATAAAATGATAATGCCAAATGGTGAAATTCAAATCAGCATGTACAGTGGGGAAAGGATTTGGAGTGTCTCAGTATTGTGTATTTTGGGTGAGCAGTTGATACCAATTCTAGGTTTTTTTAGTACGCATGGATAAAATTCAAGTGAGAACTGATAAATAATGTAATAAGAAAAAGGGGAGAAACAAAGTCAAGTAAAAAGCATGGGAAAAGTGGGTAAAATAAAGCTGGCAAAGGAAATCTGAGTATTACCAGTAATCACTACAAATTATAAAATGATTTAAAAAATCAGACACCAAAATTTTTGAATTTTAAAGCAAACAAACCCTAGCAGTATTTTTCTTATAGGAGACACATCTAAACCTAAGGACGCAAAAAATTGTCCCCCAACTAGAAATAGAACCTCTTACTGTTGAGTGAAAAGAGCAAGTCCAAAGACACTACCCATTGCGGTTCTCTTGTAGAGTTCAGAAACGAGTGACATTGAACAGTGCTGTTTGGGTATGTATGTATGGTTGGTCCTCATGTGTGCTGCGTGCTCTGTAGTCATGGAATCAGCATCTGCTGAACCATCGTTCTAGAAGAGACAAAGGCTTAGCTTCCTTCCATCCTCTGCTCACGCTTTCAACTAACAATGAATACAAAACCTTGCTTGTTTCTAAAGACAGTCAGTATACACTGCTGATTCACAGTGAGCTCACAGTCCCTATAACATGTCTGAACAAAGCTTACCTAATACATTTTCTGTGTAAGGCACATTATAGCCTTCTTGTGCTCGGGAACACCAGACAGCCCTTTAAGTGCTACATTTGGGGGGCATTTTAGCAGCAAAATCACTGCCCAAAAGCATAAAGATGAAAAATGTGACACCAACTAGACTGAAAAGGATACTTGTTGACAGCACAAATTGGAACAAGCAGCAGCTGGGTGCACAGGCGCCAGGAGGGCACTTTTCTCACCAGTTTAGTATGGAGAGCTCTGGGTATTGACATTGTAGTTAGAAATAAATTTTGGCAAGTAGGTGAATTCACAAATAGGGACTCTGAATAATGAGGGTTGACTGTGTCTAGGCCAAGTATATATGGCAGTACCAAAAAGCAAAAGAATGATGAACTAAAATTTCATAGTAATATTTAACCATGGAGGTAGGAGGAGGCTGACAAGGTCAATGATCTAGTCTGAGGTTAGACAGTGGGTTCATAGGTATTGGTTATATAATAAATAGCCAAACATGAACCAAGCACAGCATTGTGGTATTACTAAGTTTAATAACCATTACACTTAACCAAAAAAAAAAAAAATTACAAATTTTGAAAATAAGGTGAAGAGGATATTTTTTAAATTAGTTTAACCCTGTTAGTATGTTTGCTTACATAAGTCTTAGGTGAAAAACTACTGAACAACAATATTCAGTAAGTTGGTTGAGTACAAAAATAATAGTAAGGAATTGATACCTTGTAAATGCAAATTGGTTAGATGTCATCATGGTAAATCCATTTACATTAGCAACAAAAAAGGAATAAATAGAATAAGCATCATGGAAATTATATAATTCACATAAAAGTCACATAAGATGTCATTTGAGGACTTAGTGCTCTTAAAAAGATTCAACATTATTTTAAACAGTGTCACTTGTCCCTGAGTTAAATGACATGTTTATCATAATTCCAATAAAATACAAAAAAATTTGTGTGGTGGGGGGTGGTTATGGAGGGATTAGGCAAGCTGTTTGAGTTTATATATGGAAAACAAAGATTCAAGAGGATGAAATGGGGAAGAAGGAGAGGAATGTAGGGTATTGCCTGGTTTCTGATGAAAGTGACAAGAGCTGGTGGGATACGGAAGCCCTGACCACTTCAGTGCTATAGAAGTTACCAGATACAAAGAGGTGTCCAGAGTTAAAGCTACAGGGGTTAGTGAGTCTTAAATGCAGCTAAACAGCTGTGACTTGCTTGATAAATACAGGATAGCACCAGTTTTTTTTAAGAGAAGTCTACAAAATTCAAGTTTTCTATTTGCTCATGCTGTACTTACCAAATGTCAACAAAAATTCATGGCTAAAAAAAAAAAAAAAATTCATGGTACCTGCTTAGAACCTAAGACAGGCAAGGAGATCATGACATGGGAATCAAAATGTGTTGCAGGTCATAGAAGCCTTCCAGTTAGGAAGTGAAATCTAAGTTGGACTTCAAGAATGAGAAAGAGCATATTGAAAGAGGAAAATAGAGGACTTTTTTCTGATTTTTGTTTTGGAGTTTTTTGGCTTTTTTGGTTGGTTGGTTTTGGTTTTGTTGCCAAGGGGGCTTGAGGGGAATGACACAGGTAGAATGGGTGGCCTGATATGGGGTGGCCCTGCCTCTCAGGCTTGCAGGTGATGGAGAACTCCCCCAGCTAATAATAGCCTGTCATCTCAGGCTGGATTTCTACCTGGTTGAAGGTCCAGTCCCAATAGACACCCAGGATGCTAATGCCCTGGAAGTGTGACTCACCATGTAGGGCTTCACCCCTGGCTGCACCCCCTTCTTGGCTTGGGGTGGGAGTGTCATGTCTGCTGCTCCCAGGCTACTCCCCCGAGTGGAGCTGCACCAGCTGCTCTGAGGACGCACCCAGCAGCTGGTCGAGGGCCACGTCACGGTAGGTAAACTTGCAGAAGGTATTCTTTTGCTTTACTTCTACCATCTTGTTAGATCCTCACAAAGCAAAAAAGAGAGCATTTAGGCACAGCTAACATTTATATGCAAAGGCTCAAAGAAAGACAGTATCAACTATTTAACTGCTTTATTGCTGACGCCTGGCTAGGGAGATGTTTGTAGGGAAAGGGCACTCGTCTGTGCTTAGATCGACTCAAAAAGGAATGGCTCATCTTTCTTTTTCAGCCTTTGCTTATGTGTGCTTGAGTTTGTTTTTACTGTGAATGTGTGTTCTCACGTTCTCTTTGTATGTGGCTGTGCATATGCTAAAATTTCCAAATGTGTCTGGGTGAGATGTGTTGCTTGAGACCACGACTCCATACTCCAGATTCCCTTCCAGCCTCCCTAGCCATCCCTTTTCTGTACTTTCTCCTGGCCCTTCCGTGAGCCTCCCTGAATGTGGCTCCATCCTGGGTCCTCTTCCCTTTCTACCTCACACCCTCCGCCTGGAGGATCTCACGGACACTGGTGACTGATTGCTGCTTGTGTGTCACAGATACTCACCCTTTAGCTATGGCCTATATTCGGAACTGGTTTCCTGATTGCTCACTAGGTAAATGGACACCAGATAGCTCACCTGCATGCCTCGGCAGCAACTTAACTTCCACATGCTCCATACGGAACTCGTTGGCGCTTCCTTCCCCATAAGTTACCTCCTGGATTTCTTTCCTCAAATTCAATTGTCAAAACCAGAGTCCTCGAATGCATGCTTGGTTCACCCCTCCTTTTCCACCATCATGTCTCACTTGGTTTGTTACAATTCTGCCTTCAGTCTTGCCCTCTGGGATGTTGTGATATATAATAAATACATATGTATATATATTCTTAATTCACATTCTTGGCATGCAATTCTTAAAACCTTTGGAATTTCCAAAGTGATAAGAGCTATAAAGGTGTACGAATTTTGTTATTCCTAACAAGAGCTTTTCAGCCACACCTGAATTTATGTGAATCAGGAGATTTTGTAAAGCCCCTTGACCACAGGACGGGGGCCGGTTTCTGAGTGAACCAACCACTTGTCTCAAAGCCTCAAGTGAGGGAAAGGGGAGCTGCATTAATTTTCATTAATTGTGGTTTAACTAATCATGCCTACCCAATAAAGCTTCCACCAAAACCCCAAAAGGACAGAGTCTGGATGTTAGCATGTCACTTAAGGGGCACCCAGAGATCCCAAACTTGCACACCCTAAAAATGGTGTCCTGCCATCCACCACGTAAGAACAAAGGAAGCATACTCTGTGAAAAAACTTTAATAGAATGAATGTGCATAGAGAGGACAAAGATAACAGTTTCCCAATGTAATCCCCCAAATTACCCCTCCCCTTGTGGGTAAATGTCCAACAAAACAGGGTTGGCCCAAATCAGGGTTGCTGAAGCCTTAAATATTGACAGATGTCTAAGGTACCGCCCGGCAGGGAACCAAAGGAAAGGGGTGAAAGGGGCAGACATGTCTGGGGAGAAAGGAGCAAAGTCAAAGTACAAATCGAGACAAGAGCTGCCATTGTCAGCCTCCCCACGTGGCTCAATGTCCCTCCATGCCTCCTTCCCAGCAGTACCAGAGCACCTGTTGGGCCACGGGAACAAAGGAGCACCCTCCAGGCTCCCCTCTGTTCACTTACATACCAAGCATGGTTGCTTGACCACCTATGGTCAAGGTGGTCATATTTCCTGCTCAGGAAATATGGTTGAGGCACCCTGGGACTTGTCCAAGTGGCTGCATGTAAGTGGGGAAAGGAAGCATGTAAGCTTCCCTGAACGGAGGTACATCTGTGACATGGGGAGCCTCGGGTTTGTTGAACAAGAATACATAGGAACCACTGAAGGCCCGTGGCCTTGTTAAATAAAGTGGGCCAAAACCCATTCAGGACCCACTCTGTGAATCCCTACCCCCTCCACCAACCAAGTATTTATATCAGCAACCTCCATATCCAACGTGCGATTCTTTCTTGAATCTGCCCGCAGGAAGAAGTTGCACATGCCAGGGATAGAAGCTCCTGTGCTCAAGACCCTTCTAGAACTCACCCAAGTGTCTCCCCAGCTCATTCCTATCCATGATAATAAATCAGTCATGGTAAGTCAACTTTTTTCCTGAGTTCCATGAGTTGGTGTACCAAATTATTCGAACCAAAGGAGGGGGGTCATGGGAAACCTCCAAATCACACTTGGTTCATCAGAAGTACAGGTGACAATTTGGACTTGAGATTGACATCTGAAGAGAAGAGGAAAGTATGGGTCTGACACCATCTCAACCCTGGGCTCTGATGCTGTCTCCAGGTAGCGCAGAATCGCCCCAGGTTCATGACATAAACTGTTCTTTCATAAAGGCCCCTACCTCCCCCTGCTCAGGGAGAAGGTATGTGAGCAAGAGCTACCATTTCTTCATCAGGAATAAGGTTTCCACTTGTGCCAAATTTTGTTTCATTCTATCAACACAAAAGATTCTGAGTAGGACAAAACCAGCCAGGGGACTTGACCCTCAAGAATCTGTAACAATACCTCAGATGAACTCTCTTCAGCAGCGCCTTATTGCCCCTGACGGAGAATTCTTACCAGGATGCTTACTACAGCCTGCAAGGCCTAACATGGCTTCGGCTCTCTGGCTCCATCCCTCGCTATCCCAGCCTGGGCTCCCTTCGTACTTTCTCTGCCCTCTGCCCAAAAATACATTCTCCTTTCTCTGGCTTACTCTTACTCATCCTTTTAGTCCAGATGCTGCCTCCTCTTGGAAAGTGCCCCTGTGGTAGGGCCCCAGGGTGCCAAGGGACCCTTGAGGTTCTTGACTTCAGCTAGGAATGATTAATTGTGGGGTCAGAGTAGGTGAGTTAGAAGGGCAGCTTTATTCCAGGAGAGGCCACACTCAAGAGCGCAGGGAGATCCAAGGGAGAATTGCACGTTGGGTCTTAAGGTCGCCGATATAAATACTTGCTTGGTGGAGGGGTACAGATTCACAGAGAGGGCTCTGACGGGTTTATTTAGCAAGGCCACTGGGCTTCACATTCCTGTTCATTAAACCAGATAAGGAAGCTTTACAGCAGTGACGCCCAGAGGGAGGGTAAGAAAAAGTGTAAGCTAATAGTTTGCGTTACCAGTGGTACACCTACAGGGACATGAAACTTACCTCAGTTTCTGTTTACTGACATGGCATTCTGGGCAGGAGCCACTCCAGGTATTACTGTAGGGCTTTGCCTTCATAGGCTGAGGCAGCCAAGATGAGAGTCTCCACCTAGGGCCAGAAAGCTCCAGATGCTGTGGAGAACATGGCTGCTACAGTCTGTGGACACTGAAAGGAAGCAAGTGTGAGTCTTACTAGACTCTGACAGGAAGGAATGAACAGGTAAACTGAATTTTCAAGATCCCTGAGGCAGGAACTGAGACGAGGACTTCAGCAGGGGATCAGCACCTTGTTTGGTTCTGCCCCATAGCTCCTAGATAGAGACTGTTTTATTTTCCGGTACCCACTGAGCTGCTGAGCAGAACGAGACTCAACCCGGACAAGCCTTAATCAGTCCTTAAAGGAGTCTGTTCTTACTGCAAGTTTACTCGGTACAAATTGGAACTATGACACCAGGCTCTCAGCATCTCTGATAGAGAAATTAGCATTTCCAGGAATGTTGAAAGGAGGTTCCTTTGCAGGAACTGACTTGATTCTCATTATAATGTCTAGAAACCCTTGCATGCTCAGTAATGCAATTCCTTACAGGGCTAACGAAACTCCAGTTGTTCCCCTTTTCTCCTGTAATGTCTCCCAGGGGGAAAACAGTTGCTTATGTTGATGATCTATTTAGGCTAATTACATCTGTTCCATAATTGCCTGGTTCATCCTGGTCTATCTCCTGTTTCATTGGGGTTGTTGCCCCATGTCCCTGTTCCATGCTAATAGTGGACACTGCCCCACAGTGTTGATCCTTCTGTTCATCCATGATAAAGACTACTAATCCCATAAAGAGCATCATCCTTGCTGAGGCTTCCTGAGGCATGGCCACTAGGGGGCTCCCTCACATCACAGAAAGGTGGATGGTTGCTGGTTCACGTTCCTTTTTCCCTGTGGTTTTCCAGGGGGTTGGTGAAGAAAAAAACATCTGTTTTGGAGAAGCTACATTAGTGCAAAATAAGTGGCCATATATGAAGATGTTTCTCTTGGTCCCTTTGGGGCCACAAAGGGATGAAACCAAAGTATCTTCCTCTTCCCTATTTCAAAATCACCTCAAGTAATCACTTGATTATTTCAAAATACAGTTTGAAAACACACCATTTTATGTAAATCTCCTAGGTCTACTCCCCTCCAATCAAATTATAATCTGCAAGCCTTTCTAATGAAAAAATATCTTGTAACTGCCACTTCCCAGGAGAAAGCCTGGCCCAGGCTCTGATGATCAAAATGAGGTTTCTGGGACTTTCATGCAGGGAAGTGGCAGTGTCAGAACTAGTAGACAGCCCTGAGGCCTCTATAAAAGAATCTCCCCACAGGCATTAGAGTTGCTGGCAGGTGAGCGAGGGGGCTGTCAACAAACAGAAGGTTGGAAAGAGTGTGTACAGGGCAGGATCATATTCAAAGAGTCCATGTGAAACAGCTCAGCTGATCGGCGTGCAAGAGGTGGACTGAGGTAGGGTTAGCTGAGAATGGAAACCCCACATTTAGATCTAAAAATTTATCTTTCAGATCCCCTAAAGGCAGAACATGTGACAAGGACTTGGGCTAGGGAAAGTGATCTGCATTAGATTCCTACAACTGTACAAACATGGTGTCTTACCAGAAATTTATTCTCTCATATTTTTGAAGGCTAGAAGTCTGAAATCAGTATAGTCACAAGGCCATTCCCTCCAAAACCTCTAGAATAGGAATCTTCCTTGGCTTTTTGGCTTCTGGTCGACCCAGGTGCTCTGTGGCTCATAGCTACAGCTCCGGTGTTGACCCTACGGTTTTCTCCTTGTAGGTCTGTGCCAATTTCCCTCATCTTATGGGGACACCAGTCATATTGGATAAGGGCTCACCTTAATGACCTCATCCTAACTTGATTATGTCTGTAATTTATAGATTATGTCTCTGTTTACAAATGAGATCACATTCACTGGAACATACCTTTGGGAGGGCACACTCAACCATAATATGATCTAAAAGGCAGAAGTGAGGGGAGACAAAAAGGGAGAAAAAACAATACAATCTAAGGTATTAAGTTGGTTATTTCTGTGGCAAATGGGTTCCATTCTACTAAGAACCCTGAGGAACTACAGGAGATTCCCCCCGGAATCTCCCACTGAAAGACTTGAAGGCCGAGACGTCTAACCAGTTCCCCCATTGGTTGAAGAATTTCTTAGAAAGTGAACTTCCTCATGCTTCTAGGCTCCATCTACAGGCAGACAAAGCATCCTTCTCTAGTTATTTAAGAGCAGGAAGTAAGATGTGCGCATGTACATGGAGCTATCCACCAATGCTGTGCTGAAGTTGGGAAGGCCATTGCTCTGGGACGTGGGTCCTAAGTGCACAGCATGGGGGTACATGGGCCAGCTGAGCAGAGAGGTTACAGTCAGAGGCCAACATGAGTAAAGGTGAGAGGTGTGACAAGGACCAGATAAAGAAATTAGTCCTTTTGAAGAGGAGTGGCTCAGTTCTCCAGATTCTTCTGCCTTGGATTATTTACATCATTATATTTGTATTTCAGAGGCTCCCTACATGAGTGTGTGACTCTGACTTCTGTAGGACTTTGCCTGAGATCACACTCTGATTCCATTTCCTTTTATTGCATGTCCTCCTACCCCACTCCTGTCCTTGCCTCCCTGGGGACTCTGCAGTACCTCAAGATTGGCCATGCCTAAGATGAGGATGCTGTCTTTCAATACCGTTCCTGACCTGCCAGGTGTTAGGTCAGGGTCACAATAGTGGAAGGAAAGTCTTAGGTACCTATGGCTCTTTGTTTAGGTGAGTAATGTGGCTTCAGCAGTGTGAAAGCACTCTGAAGAAGAGATGCAGGATTTAGAAGGAAAAGTACATCAAAGCTATTAGTAAAAGTCGAAGAGGACAGGGCACACATAAGATCCATGAAAGGGGATCCAGAAGGAGGTAAGTGAAGCACCAGCATTGTCTTGGCTGTCATCACCAAGCTTCAGGCAGCAATTGAGGCAAAGGTGCCCTTAGCAGAACACTCAATCCACAGTAATGAGAGTCTGCTCCCAGGTTGGTAAGCTCGCCCCTATTTAAGCCTATTTTCCACTCTCCCCAGCCCCAGCCCCAGCCCAACACCCTCAAGATCCACCCACACTTGAATTCCCTGTTCCTACTACTGTGTGTCAAACAGCATTGAAGCAGAACTTATCTCTTCAAAGAGGATAAGGTTCTGTGTGCACCTCTTGGTGATGTGTATGCCCTTCTAGCTGAGTCATAGCCCCCTTTTGATATCTTGTAGCACAAATACTAAGATGAAAATTTATTATTTACACATCTTGTATTAGATGATAAGGAAATGGAAAATGAGAAGGAAAAATATTGCTTAATATATGCACAGTATATTCATATCAAGGGAAGAAAAGCTATTTCCACTGGCAAAGGCAGCTCAGTATAATTTAGAGGTCCAAGGCCCCTGGCTTCATTAAAATCTGCTCATGTACCCTCATCCCATTTTTCAGGGTCTTGCCTCTTCCCAATCTCTTTAAAAGACTCTGAGAGGTTAAGAATATAATTTGCATTATAATTCAAACACCCAGAGGATTAGTCTTTGGATTTGGGTTTGTAGCTAAAGCTACAGTGGATAACAGTTTCATTCAAGGCAGCTATAGAAGCCAACAACCAACCCCATTATATTCTTTATTTTCATAAACCGTCGATTACCCAAAACCTTGCTTCTATAGCCTTGATTACAAATGTCTACAGATGATCATTGAGTGTCTAATTTTCCCTTCTGTGCCCTGTTCTACCACGGTCTCCTTTACCTGTGAAAATAGGGTCATTAATAATTTTAAACCTCATCAGATCCAATTCTGGGTAACACAGAACCAATTCAGGGCCCATCCTTAAGTGTGTCCCTCTGAAATTACTTCCCACATTTTGATTCAGTCCGGGGGCAATCAGAGATGTAGAACATCTATGAGTGGGATAGAATAAGGAACTCACTGTATGAGCTAAAACTTATGAATTTGGAGGAGCTGGGGAGCAGTCTGGGAGAAGCCTAAGCAGGATCCATGGTGGGAGCTGGAGGGGTTTCCTGTCTGACTGCTGTCCTATGCCATCAACACAGATCAGCAGCATCTGTGAGCTGCTGCAGGCCTTCAGGACACATGTGCACACAAGCGCCCTAACACACACACACACTCCCATGTACACATAGCCTGCTGTTTTCACTTCACCTCCCAAATCGCACACAGATGGTCTCTGGGACCATGTTAACAGAACCCCATGGGAGGGATTGTCTAGAAAATGTGGTTCAAGCTTAGCCCATTAGACACGGTACAAAGCTAGCATATACATAATGGCTAGGTCCTCGTTGGAGGCTAGTGGGAGACTGGAAAAGACAAAATCAGAGGGGAAGGGGTCCCCCTACTGAACTGGTTACTTCTGTGGCAATGAGGGCCCCCTCCTGCACGGATCCCATGATAAGGCGTGCAGAACAGCCAGCCACCAGTTTCACAGCTCCTTGGCGTTTGTCCTGGTGGGTAACTGTTTTGTACTTCCAGTGAGCAACAGAGACCTTCAGTTCCAGCAAGCCCGAAGCATAAGTGGAGTTTATAAAAAGTCTCTATCTCTGCTCCCTATAATAAGAAAAAAAAAAACCAACAACAGAAAAGCATATAGGCAAGTTATTTTTTCCAAATTCTTTTTTAAATGTCAGTACCTTACCTCCTGATCAGCAACAAATTGTTTCACTGTATAAATAGCCCACTCTTGGCAATTGCTGTTAAAAGTTGTGGTTTTCAAAATTATTGTCTCTACCATGAATCTTAAGGAGGGTTGGTTTGTTGGTGAGCTTAATGGTTGGACATTCATATTGTCTCCTACCTACTTATAGTCAGCTTTGCCAGCTCTGCCTGGCCCCTTGCTCAGGCTTCCAAACAGCCCACACCAGGTGCTTCCTGACTCAATGAAACCCAGAACTTTCAACCATGGGATGGATCAGCCTGGGAAATAGAAAGGCCTGTTACTGTCTTAGACAGCAGGACTAGGGGTTAAGAAAAGTGACCTGTTATTGACTTCTTAGGTCTCTCCTCTATCCCTTTCTTCACTGACAGAAAGACTTGAAGACTCAGAGAAGGGTGGAGGGGGTACCGGCCCTCCTGCTGCTGTGTGCATCTGGGGTAAGAGGAGGGGTGGAGGTTGATGGGTGACTTTATAATGCAGCTGTTCAGTTTCAGTTGGGTCACCACCCGTGAGTGTGGGAACAGAAATGGCACCTTATTTGGGTGAGATAATTCCAAGTGCCAATCATCTGAAGATGAGGCCCATCTTTCAGAAGCAAAACAGGCATTCCCACCCCTTGACCTAGGGCTTGCAAGTGTCAGGATGTCCAGGGAAGAAATCCTGTAGGAGAGTCCACTTTCTAGAATCAGAGTATCCTGGACCCTGGTTTTGTGTTTTTCATGCGATGGCTTGGTTTTATTTTCCTTTTGCCTTCCTTCTGAAATCAATGAAGTCTTCATTCAATCAGAGAAACATGGGGATTGAGTTCACCAGGACTAGCTTATTAAAGGGGGCACGTTGCCTCTCAAAATAAAAAATGGTGGTAGCAGTGAAAACAGAAACTAAAGGGAAAAGGTGAAGCCTTCTGGGGTTCTTTCTCCCGGAATTTTACTTTGGAGTGTATTCAACTTGATTTAGCAAAGGGGGTGATTTCCCTCTACAGCCATCCATCTCTGTACCAGAGAATTTTTCCTCCCAGGGTTTAGTCTCACCATTTTACCATGGTGGACCCTGGGTCCTGGTCCTGGAGTTGGGTTTGTCCATTGCTTGTCTGCTCCCCCAGAAGTGTGCTGGGCAGTTTGGTCTTGCATGGCTGGAGGAGTCCACTTCGCCGTAGGGTAGCCACAGCAAGTGTCAGGTACTCCCAAAGGGAGTAACAGCATCTGCTTGCATAGCTGGTGTTTTGCTGAGTACCTGGCCCTTGGTAAATACTGGCTAATGAGCAGTATTTGGGCATTTGGGCAGCTCTGTGGGCCAGTTGGGAAACTTCAGGTTATGGAGATGACTGTATCGCCCAGGGTGATAAACTCCAAAGCAACATAAGCTTTAATTGTGAGAGAAGCTAACTGTAGAGTTAGCTACATGTGTGCTTGAAAGAGAGCAGCCCCTTCTCTGCTCTATCCCGCTGAAGGCAGACCCAGAGTTATTAGTTTTCAACAAAGGACAGAGAGCTTGATGTATTAGATATTTCAGTTTTTAAGTGTTGTCAAATTTATCAATGAAAAAAGTTTGCGGAACAAACAGTTGCGGGCAGGATGCCACAGGTGTGCTGCCAGCTGCAAGCCCTGCACCCACGGGATGAATAGGCAGGTCCAGTTGCGAAGGAGTTGCCTCGGATTCTTGGATTAGTGTACCTCAAACCCAGCTGTCTTGCGCGCCACCTCCAGGGGACATTTGTCCTCCACCTCCACCCACATCTCAGCAGGTGGGCGCAACCTCCCCTCAGCCGCAACAGCAGCTCTGGAAGGTCCTTCTTAGGCCCGCGTGACCTCTTCAAGAAGATTATACCCGTAAATCCCGGGGCCAGAAACCCGGGGTGGGGGGCGGGGAGGGAAAGACGGGAGAGGCCAACCCGTAAGCTCCGGGTGGATCGCCCTACCCCAGCCCGAGGGACACTCTCTTGGGAACCCCCTCATTCAAGTACAGACGCTGTACCCTACCTGGCTGAGCCAACACACCTTTCCCAAGGGAGATGTAGCAGTAACGAAGGACAAGCACAAGGGAACACAAACAGAAAGCGGGCCTGTAAATAGCAGTGTTTACAGAGCTTCGGCTTTGAAACTCGGGGGGGGGGGGGTAAGAGGGGGGGAGAGCCACAAAGTGCTAAAATAGCCGGAACCTGGCGGCGGGGCGGGGGAAAAGCGGGTTTTCGCCAGGATGAGGAGGGGCCTGGATCTCAATAGTCTGAAGAGAGGGAAGAAATCTGGGGGTTTAAAAAAAATGACTGCTAATTCGGGGGGTATTTCTGCTCCTCGGAGGGCGGGGGGCGGGGGAGGGCACTCGACGCGGCGAGGATGCGCCGAGCGCCCCGCGGCGGGAAGACGCCCCGGAGCGGCGGGCCCGGGAGCCGCGAGCGCAGCTGGGGCGCCCACGCCGGGAGGCGCCGGGGAAGCCCCCGAGCAGTCCCCGTCTGGGGAAGGTTTGAAAGCAGCGGCGCCCCGGCGGCGCCGGAAAAGATGGAGCGGTTGTCATGGCGACACGGCGCGCTCCGCGGAAAGAAATAAATAAGCAATTTAGGCTGCGGTAGCCGCGCCCCCGCGGGACCCGCGCGCCGGGGAGGGGGCCCCGTGGGTCCGGGCCCGGCCGCCCGCGCGCCTCCGCCATTGGCGCGCCGGGGGGGAGGGTCACCCCCGGGGGGCGAATGGTACAGTCCTCCGCCCGCGCCCCGCGGGGCCGCAGCGAGCCAGCCCCGAGCCCCGCGCAGCCGCCGCCGCCCGCGGAGCCCGGAGCGCAGCGGGAGGCGGCGATGGAGGGAGTCAGCAGCCACCGGACCCTGTCCTACAGCCGCTGGAGCTACGACAGGTAGGGGGGCGCAGGGGCACAGGCTCGCCGGCGCCTCCGGGGGGCCTGCGCGGGGGCCTGCGCCGGCCGCCGCTCGCGCGCCCCAGGGAGAAGCCCGCGCGCGCCCCGGCCGACGCTCCAGACCCCCCGGGGTAAACTTGGACCCTGGAGCTTCTGGGACGCCCGGTACCGAGAGCCTCCGCCTTCCGAAACCGGCCCCAAGCCAGGGTGGCCTCGCACTGGCGGGCAGAGCTGTCGAAGGCGCGCGCCGGGCACCGGGACCCGCGAACCACCGCGCACCTCCAGCCCCGGCCCGACTCCGCCGCGGACCTGCCTGGACCACGCGCGAGAGCGCTCGGGGAGACAGTGGCGCGGGCGGGCCCGCTGGGGGTCGTGAGAGCAGGGGGTGCCCCTGGGCCCAGGCCGCGCCGCACCTGGCACTGCCCCCGCCCCGAGGCAGCCTCCCTCGCGGCGCTGGGCCGGCACGGAGGCTGGTCCTGGGCTGGTGGCCCCGCTGGCCGCCCGGGCCGGGAGTTGCCGCCTGCTCGGCGCGGCGGGGTGGCAGGCGGAGGTCGACTGTCGGGGTGCCGGGAGGCTCGCGCGCCCCCGGGGTTGCCAGGCGCCCAGCTCGCCCGGCGGGCATGGGAAGCGCGGCGGGCGTGGGCGGGTTGGAGCCGCGCGTTCCCCGCGCGCTCGCTCGCTCGCCGTGGAGGAAGGAATCTTCCTTCCCGGGGAAGTGAGCGAAATCCGTCAGCGGAATGAATTGGGCATAAAGCGGAGTAGAATTATCTGCGTTTGTGTCCTTTCGTGCATTTTTTTTCCCCCGGTGTGTTAAATGCCATCCCTCTTCTGAAATGAAATCCTGATGCTAGTGGGTAGTAGGTTTTTGTTTGAAGTTCGCAGCCACGTGTCGATCTCCACGTGTCGAATTCTGGAGTTAAATTTTCTGATCTTTGGTGAGGGCTGGGAAAGAACTTCGTTAATCTCGCTGCTCTCACCTGCCTGTGTTCCTGCCTTCTGCCGCTCTCCTTTTCTTAGCTCTAAATCCTCCTGCATCTTTTCCAGTTTTCAGAAACAGCTGTCCCGGGCTGGTTCCCCGGGGATCCCTCCTGATCTTCCTAGGTCTCGCCTTCTCTTGGCTCCATCCTCAACCTCCCGTCTTGACTGACCATCTCTTCTCAGCCTGTAAACCTGTTCAAGTTTGTCCTGTCTCCCTGCTCAAGTTGGGTGCAACTGGTCCACTCCTTTCTTGGCTTTCTTTTGGGGGAAAATATTATCGGACTTGGTTGATTCTTTCCTCCTCAGCCGTTCATTGCACAATCTAGCAATGTGCTCGCTTTGCTAGATTCCAGTCAACTTGCGCTTTGGAAAAGCAGTGCTCTTTATGGAGAGGAACTCTAAACTTATTGGGGTATTCAGCTTAAAATAACAAGCTTGTGTTCAGATCCCAAAGACACATTCATTCATTCATTCGCTTATTCAACAAACGTGCATTAAGTGCAAACTATGTGCTGGGCTCTGGAAATAAGGAAATAAAAAGACATCATTTCTTACCCCAGCTGAGCTCACCATCTAGATTCTAGTGTCTAATGTCTAGTGTCTAGATTCAAAGGTCTAATGTATGTGGGGGAGGGGATATTAGAGATCATTCTGTATGGTCACTGAACTATTTTTTCTACCAAAACAAACACAGAGGTAGCAAGACTCTGGAATTAGCCAGCCTGGAGTCAAATCCTGACTCTGGCTAGCTAACATTGAACTTATCTCTCGGGAAGTATTATGAGTATTAAAAGGGAATAAATATATAGGACTTAGCGTTCTGTTGGTACATAGTGAGGGGAGGTGCCTTTTGCTGTTTTATTAACAAATGTTGTGAATGTTTCTGGGAGCCCTATCCTAACACAGAAGCTTAGTTTGAAAGGTCACTCTTCTCCTTGTCAGACCCCTAAATATATTTCTTAGAGTTCTGGTCTCAGACCTTTTTTTTACCCTGACAACCTCAACACCTGGGGAACTGTGTGAGGAAAACAGCTTCCCTGGCCCTTGTCCAAACTCATTGAATCAGAATCTCCAGGTCGATCCACTGTTTGTGTAAAACTTAAGATGATTCTGCGGCAGCGGCTTTGGCTACCCTCTGGAACTATGGATATAGTTCCATTTTCTACTTTGTACTTAGTTTTAAGAACGTAAGTATTGAATTACTCCAAAAACTACACAGTCCTTCAACAATGGTGTTAGACATTGTAGGGTAAGTGAAAAAGCATCAGGCTTTTCTACCCTCCCGTCATTAGGATTGATGATGGATCCCTGTGGTCCTGAATGCATGCCTGATGGCGGGCACCTGGAGTAGAGTGTGGGCATGCGTAAGTGGATACACCTGTGCTGAGAGACTGGGCTTATAAGGGCAGCGTCACAAGGACACCAGGAGAGCAGAGACACATAGAGGACGAGAGCGAAAGGAGCAGAGAAGAAATGGCCACAAGAGAACACTGGAGAGCCCAGAAAGAATGAAGATTTGCTGGGGACTGGGTGGCCTGCCAGCCTCCCTGCCCCCTGGCACCCCTGCCTCTGCAGACATATTACAAGCGTGTCAGGCACAGGTATTAAAAGTAAAATTCTGTGATTGTGCTTCCCGGTCCCCAATCTCAGTCCCTCGAAGAAGACTGCTATTAATCCTTTACTTTCCAGCGCTGTTGTCTGGTTTCTGTCTCTACCACATCTTTGAGATTCCACAGTCTTCAGTCCCCGTCAGAGTTGACCTCTCTGCAATGTCACCTGTTCACTTTAGCTATTTTCCCTTTTGCTTCTGGGACCATATATGCATCAGTTATGTACTGCTGTATATGACAAATCAGTCCTAGATTTCATTGCTTACAGTAATACCTGTTTAGTTAGCTCAAGAGTCTGTGGGTCAGCAGTTTGGACCGGGCTCAGTTGGGTAGTTTTTGAGATCTGAGCAGGGCTCAACTTTTCTCTGCTGTACTTGCTTCATCTGTCTGGCAAGTAGCTGAGGCATCGTTACATTTGCTCTCATTTTCCAGGAGGCTGGAAAAATGCAGGCTCCTTCACATTCCGGCTGGAGGGTTCCCAGTGAGAGAACACCAGCTGCTAGGTTTGGTATTGGCACACGGTCGCTCTCCATGTTGTGTTGGTGAAGGTAATTCAGAATGCCCACCACTTTTCAAGGAGTAAAGAAACTCACCTCTTGAAGAACTACAAAGAATTTATGGGCATATTTACAGCTTCCCGCAAGATGCTACTTACGTTCTGTTAATTGTCGATTCCTCTTGGCCCCCACTGCCCAAATGTGAGCACACCCCACAGCGCTCCCCTCTCATTTCTGTTGCATCCTCAGTCTGCGGCCTGGGCTGAATTATCAACTTAGAGCTTTTAACATAAAAATCTGTATTTTCAACTCTAATATTTTTGTTAAGCCCCAGCCCAACATCCCTGAGGGCCTGTGGACCTGTATCCATCCAAACATCCTACCAACCAACCTTAACATGTTCGAAGCCAGACCCTTCACTCATAACTCTATTCTCTATTCAGCATCCTTCTGGCCAGTTGAACTCCTGAAAACTTTGACAGTGATCTTGAACTCTCCAAGTCATTTCATCTGTTTGCTCTTCGCTATGTCATTGACTATTATGAAGATAAAATGAAAGAATGTTAGTAAAAAGATTGGCAAAAGGTGCCGTCCAGCCGATGTGTTCTCAACAACTTGGTACTTGGTCAACCTTCTGGTCTCCACTCAAGCTCAGTCATGACCATGATCTCAGAGGTGTCAGTGCCCCTGTATGTGACCAAACTAACACTCTTCACAATTTTTGGGACCTTCCCATTCCAGGGACTTCAGTTATTCATGGAATACATTCCTAGACAGTGATACCTTCTAGGTTCTGACATCCTGTTCTTTCACCTCAGGCAAGCTCCTTAATACACTCTCCCACTGCACTCCAGAGAGTCCAGGGCATCCAGGACACAGCGTCTTCCTCCAGCCGGCCTCTCTTCTTTCTCCCCAGCCTTGGCCACGTGGGAGATTATTTGAGTCACTCACTTACCACCACTTTCTCCTTCCTTGAATATGCTTGCCACGACACTAGCCCCAGTGAACCCGTGTTCAAGCCTTGGCCCTGCCGTCCACTGGAGGCATAAGAACACTCCCACAGAAACTACCTAGCCGTGAGCCGCCCTGCTTTCCTAGCCGCCAGCCGGGCCAGTGCTCCCATCTGCCAGGCTTTTTACTTCTTCCTGGTTAGTTTCATCCCCATGCTTCACAGCAGCTCTTCCTGACATCCACTCTCCCTGACCCTGCACCCCACACTCTTGCCTCATGCTCCTTTGAGAAAACTTGATTACATAGGGCTCTGTCTTTTGTAACTTCCTGACTCAACAGTACGTTTTTCTTGTTCCCATTTCATCATTGTTATAAACAATCCCATGATAAACAATAACATTTTTTTTCCATGTCTGGCTATTTCATTACACTAAGCTCCTTGAAGAGGGGTTGCTAATTTCAGTTTTGGTTATTTTTGCCAGATTGTCCTCCAGGAGTGAGTTGATTTATAGTCTCACACAGTGTTCTAATTACAATGTTTTATAATTCTGTTTGTGAGTAAGATCTGGCACACTGAGGTAATGTAGCAAAAATGCTGGGAACTGGGATTTTGGAGTCAAAGTGACTTTGAAACTCAGTCCCCTCAATTATTGGATGTGTGACTTAAGACAAGTACCTTAACCTCCGAGTGCAAAAAGATAATAAAAGTACCTGTCTCTCTCTTTTTTTTTTAAAGATTTATTTATTTATTTATTTATACAAGCACTGGGTACAGTCAGAAGCGCAGGAGGGTGAGAGAATTCACCAGAGCCAGAGCAGGGAGCAGAGCAGGCAGAAGGACCAAAGTACACTGCTGAGGGGAGCAGCGGGTGGCAGGAGAGGTCTGTGCGCCAAGTGGGACCCTCCTCTGGTGGCCGGGGAGCAGCCGGGAATGGAGCTGGTGCTGCAGAGGCTGCGGGCAGCTTTGCAACCCAATGCTCTGCGCTCAACTCAACCGCTGTGCTACTGCCACCAGGAAGGCCCAAAAGTACCTGTCTCTTAAGGTGGTTCATTCATTCAATATATATTTATTGAATACCTCCTCTGAAATGCCATATTATGTTTTAGAGGCTGGAAGAAGAGAGCAGTGAGCAGAACCTGGTCTCCTAGGTCTTACTCTCTAGTAGGGGGAGGTAGACACAGACAAAATGTGTGTGTGTAAATGCATACACATCTAGGTAGAGGAGTGTATAGGTATATATGTGTATACACACATAGGCATATGTAGCATGGTAAATTCAAAGAAGAAAATAAAGTGGAGTAAAAAGATACAGTGTTTGATTACCTGGGGCTGAAGTGGTGGTGAAGATGCTGTGTGTTCAGGGAAAATGTGTGGTTCCTGATATGGAGCTATTTCAGCAGAGATCTAAAAAGAAGTAAAGGAGTGAAACATATGGCCAATGGGGAAGAATATTTCATGGGAGGGCAAGAGCAGATAACAAGGTCCTGAGGTAGGAAAGTGCCTGTGTACATATGAGAACAAGGATGCTAGTGTGCCCTTGTATTTCTTTATATAGCTTCCTTCCTTCCTGCTCTTCTTCTAACTCCCGGCTTTCCCATCCTCAGTGAACCAGACTTACTTATATTTTTCAGAATTTTATAAAAATGGAATCACTCAGTATGTACTCTTTCAACTGGCATAGTTATTTTTTTAAGATTTTTTTAAAATTCATACAAGAGCTGGGGTGTAGGCCAGAGGTGCTGGGGGGTGGGGGCGGTGAGAAGATTCACCAGAGACAGAGTGGGGAGCAGAACAGGCAGATCTACAAAATACACTGCTGAGGGGACAGCGGGCATGACAGGAGAGGTCTGCCATGATCGCACTCACTCGTGCTGCAGTGGCTGCCAATAGTTTCGTAGTGCTGAGACTTAACCCCTTGCACCACCAGGGAGGCCCAACATAGTTATTTTGATATTCTTCCATGTTGTATGATTGCTAGTTCATTTTCTTTTATTGTGAGTAGTATTCCCTTATGTAGAGTTACCATACATTTTTATCCATGTAACGGTGAGTCATGTGAGTTGTGTTCACTCTGACTATTACAAATAAAACTTGGTGACTCTTCATGAACAAGTCTGCCACAGACCAGCTCAGCAGTGGCGGGAGATCGAGACAGTCTCAGGGTTGAGTGAGAACGAGCAAAAGGTGGTCGAAGGAATTAGGGCGAGGGACAAGAAAGAATGACACACAGACACACTCAAGGGAGAGTGAAAATCTGAGTGTAATTTGCTCAAATCATTACGCATATTTATACATTTTCAAAAGGCATTAGGTCACACAAAATCTATTTTCCCAGCATAACAATGTTTCTTGTTACCTAGGCATAGAATACAATTTTCTAGCTAATAGTTTACAAGTTGCTAAGCATATGTGGTTACATTTCCTGAAACTGATTTTTACATATATAGAAAAAGTCAGGTAAGAAGATTAATTATGGACAAGTTGCTAAGTTACTACTTATTCAGAAACAATGATTAACTGGTTAATGGTTAAACTGCTTTGTAGGTAATTCTATCAGGCTTGTTTGTAGGCAACGCTCTTAGCAGCCTTGTTTTCAAGCAAAGAAGGGGTTTTTTACTGCAGGCTTATTGCCTAGATTGGGCTTATAGGCTTGTAGGCCTTGTTTGATCTGAACGCCAAAGTTTATTATGATGAAGCCCCTCGGGGACTGCGCCTGTCTTAGGTCGTCAGGAGTCACAGACATGAGGCTGGCCAGTGCCTTCTTTAGTCTGCCCCCGATCTTACCCGTCATTGACTGTCCAGTCCAGCGCACAGGGGAAGAGGGTCTTACGTACTTTATTTGTGAGCATCCACAGTACAGCCACTCTTTATTTCATCCAATTACTGGCGCGCAATGGTGGCAACAGTGACATTGCCAACCATGGAGGCAGGAGCTGCCACACAAGTCTTTGTACGGACATATGTCTTTATATCTCTTGGGTAAATACATAGTAGGGCAATGACCAGATCATGTGTTAGGTGTACATTAATGTTTTAAGGAACTGCAACTTTCCTGAAGTGGTTGTACCATTTCACATTCCCATGAGTACCATCTGAGTTCCAGTTCTTCCACGTCCTTGTGACAACTCGGTCAGTCTTTTCAATTTCAGCCATGCTTATGGGTAGGTAATAGTATATCACTGTGATTTTAATTTACGTTTTCTTCATGACTGATACAGAGCATCTTTTTGAGTGCTTACTTGCCATCCATAGATCTTTTTAGGGGAAGTATATGATGAAATCTCTGCCTATTTTTTTAATGGAGTTGTTTGTTTCCTTACTACTGAGTTCTGAGTGTTCTTTGAATGTTCCGATACATGTCTGTTATCCAATATGTGGCTTTCAAATATTTTCTCCAGGTCTGTTACTTGCTTTTTATGTTCTTATGTATTTTGAAGAGAAGTCCTTAGTTTTAATGCAGTCCGGTGTATCAGCTTATTCTTTGATGGAATGTACTTCTGGTGTCATATCTGAAAAACCTCTGCCTACCTCACGGTGATAGAAGTCTTCTGAGAATGTTCTAATTTTATGTCTAACAATTCAGATTTGTGTTCCATTGTTGATTAGCCTTTGTATGTAGTATGAGTCTCATTTTTTAAAGGATATCTAATTGTTCCAGCACCACTTGTTGAAAGGACTTTCCTTTTTCCACTGAGTTGCACTGCACTTATATCAAAAACCAGTTGTCCTTATATGTAACTTATTCCCATACCATCTTCTGTTCCGTTGAGTTGTCTGTATTCCTTGACACCAATGCCACACTGTCCTGATTATAATAGCTTTGCAATAAGTTTGAAATCAAGTAGTTTAGGACCTTTGACTTCTTTCTTTTTTATTTTAACCAGAACATTCACTTACTACTCCACAGTGGTGAACATCTCTTTGTAGTTATTACAGTGTTTATGGCCTGCCCATCCCCAACCCAGAATTAAGCTACTTGGCAAGTAAAATCAAAAGGTTGCTTGGTGAGTGTGGAGTAAAACCAAGATAAAAGGAATGATTTATAGATGTTCTTTCACTCAAGCTCTGGAGAAAGCAGGATGTTCTTTCTCTAAGTTATTTTGACTGTTGTAGGCCCTTTGAAATTTCACATTGATTTTACAATGAAATTTTCAAGTACTATAAATGGCTGCTGGGATTTTGCTTATAATTGTGTTGCCTCTGTAGATCAGTTTGGGAGAGAGTTGACTTTTAAGGCTATTGAAACTTCTAACCTAAAAATGTGGTCTTTGTGTTCATTTAGATCATCTTTAATTTCTGTCTGGCATATTTTATAGTTTTTAGTGTATATGTCTTTCATCTTTTATAAATCTTTTATAAGATTTATTCCTAACAATTGCATAATTTGCAGTGATATAGTCAATAGTGTTTTTTAAATTTTAATGTCTAGTCATTGCTAGAATATGACTACAACATGTTTTTTAAATGTGGTGATATAGATAACATAAAATTACCCATTATCCTTAGTGATTTCTAAGTGTTCAATTCCGTGGCATCAATTACATTTACAATGTCGTACAACCATCACCACCTTCTATTTCCAAACCTTTTTCATCACCCCAGTCAGAAGCTATATAATCATGGAGAAATAAGTCCTCATTCACCCCTCTCCCAGCCCCTTGTAACTTATCATTAACTTTCTGTCCCTGTGAATCTGTCTGTTTTAAATAGTGCATATAAATGGAATCGTATTTTTTCTTTGGCATCCAGCTTATTTCACTGAACATAATGTTTTCAAGGTTCATCCTTGTGGCAGGTATGAGAATGTCACTCCTTTTTTGTCTGCATAATATTCCATTGTATGTATGTGCCACATTTTCTTCATCTACTAATCTATTGATGAATGCTTGGGTTGTTTCTGCTGTTGGGCTGTTGTGAAAATGCCCAATGAATGTTGGCATGCTAGTACCTGTTCCATTCCAGTTTTCAATTCTTGTGGGTCTAGACCTAGGAGTGGAATTGTTGGCACATGTAGTAATTCCGTGTTTAGCTTTTTAAGGAAACACCACACTCTCTTCCACACTGACGTCACCAATTTCCATTTCCACCAGCCATGTATGAGGGTTCCCATTACTCCACGTCCTCACCAATACCTGTTATTTTCCATTTTTAAATTATTAGTGCCATCCTAAGATGTAGGAACTGATTTCTCATTGTGGTGTTTTTTTTTTTTTTTTTAATATTCTTGATGACAAGTTTTTTTTTTTTTTTTAAATTTATTTATTTATACAAGCGCTGGGCATAGTCAGAAGCGCGGGAGGGTGAGAGAATTCACCAGAGCCAGAGCGGGGAGCAGAGGAGGCAGAAGGACCGAAGTACACTGCTGAGGGGAGCAGCGGGCGGCAGGAGAGGTCTGCGCGCCATGTGGGACCCTCCTCCGGTGGCCGGGGAGCAGCCGGGGATTAAACCGGCGCTGCAGAGGCTGCGGCCAGCTTCGCAACCCAGCGCTCAACCGCTGCGCCACCGGGGAGGCCCTCATTGTGGTTTTGATTTGCTTTTTTTCTTTGTGACCAACTTTTCATGTGCTTATTGGTCATTCGTATATCTTTGGAGAAATGTCTACTTAAGTCCTTTGCTGCTCTTTTTTTGTTGGTTTTTCCAATAAATTTTTGATTGAAGTATAAGCTACATATGGAAAATGCACAAGCTCTAAATGAAGAGCCTGGTGAATTTTTTGCAAAGTCAATACACTGTTGTAAACAGAACCTGTCTGTGTCACCTCTTCCTGACACAGAGGGCCATTATCATCCAACTTCCATTAGGATAACTTATACAGCAGAGATTAGTTTTGCTGATTTTTTTTTACTTAAGATTACCAGATGTACTTTGCAGTGTCTTCCTTCTATAATTTAACAGTAGATTCATCCCTGTTTTTGCATGAAGTTGCAGTTTGTTTATTTTTATTGCCATGTATTATTCTGTTGGATGAATTTACCGCAGATCATTCATTCCTGTGATGGACACTCAGAATATTTCCAGGTTTGGGCTGTTGTTTATTTATTTTTAAGATTTCATTTACTTTTGTCTAGAAGAACTGACTTGTAGGCCAGCAGTGCGGGATGGGTGTGTATGTGTGTGAAAGAATTCACCAGAGACAGAGTGGGAAGTGGAGCAAGCAGATCAGCTGAAATACACTGCTCAGGGGAGCAGCAGGTAAGACAGCAGAGATCTGCTGTGCCATATATGGGTTAGCTTCCTGGCCAGGGATCAAACTCGGGCCTTAGTGGTGATACCGCTGAGACTTAACCTCTAAGCCACCAGGGAAGCTCAGGTTAGGGCTGTTAAATGTAGTTTGTAATGCAGTTCTTTTGGTTTATTATTATTATTATTATTTAATATTTTTTTAAGATTTATTAATTCATTTATTTATTTATACAAGCACTGGGTACAGTCAGAAGCGCGGGAGGGTGAGAGAATTCACCAGAGCCAGAGCGGGGAGCAGAGCAGGCAGAAGGACCAAAGTACACTGCTGAGGGGAGCAGCGGGCAGCAGGAGAGGTCTGCACACCATGTGGGACCCTCCTCCGGTGGCCGAGGAGCAGCCGGGGATCGAACCAGCGCTGCAGAGGCTGCGGGCAGCTTCGCAACCCAGCACTCAACCACTGCGCCACCAGGGAGGCCCTCTTTTGGTTTATTATTATAATTATCTTGTTTATTTAATAATTTGCAGCTTTATTGAGTTTTGATGAATGCATAGGAATTATATATATATAATTTGTACAAATGGATGTTTCGATAAATATATATACACATTATAATCACTGTACTCAAAGTAACTAACATATCCATCACTTCACATAAAAACCATTTTCTTTCTTTCCTTTTCATTTTCATAGTGAAAACAATTGAGGTTGACCCTTTCACTAAATTTTAAGTATATAATACAGTATTTTTAACCACGGTCACCCTGCTGTGTATTATATATCCAGAATTCATTCATCTTACATTACTGAAGCGTGTCCTCTTTGACCGGTGTCTTCCCATTCCCCCTGCCCTGCTGCCCCGGCAACCACCATTCTATTCTTCGCTTCAGTGACTTATACTATTTTAGATTCCACGTATAATGGAAATCATGCAGCATTTGTCTTTCTGTGTCTGGCTTATTTCACTTATAATGCCCTCAAGCTTCATCAATGTTACAAATGGTAGGATTGCCTTCATTTCTAGTATGAAAATAGTGCATTATGTGTGTATATGTATATATGTAATGTGCACATTATATATATAATAATGTGTATATCTATAATATGTACACACACACACTGTCATGTGTGTATGTTCTCTGTATCTTGGGAATTGTGCATAATATAACAATGAGCATGGGAGTGCGCGGATCTCTTAGTGAACAAATTTGTTTTCCTCTCGACATACCCAGCAGCAGGATTGCTGGGTCATAGGGTATAGTTTTATTTTCACTTTTTGGAGGAACTTTCATATTGTTTTCCTTAGTGACTGTACCAAGTTATACACCTGCCAGCAGGGTAATAGACTTTCATCTTGATGATATACTTTGAAACATGACAATTTCCGTGCTAACTTTGGCGGCATATATACTAAAATTGAAACATGACAGTTTCCAATTTTGATGAAGTGTAATTTATCTATTTTTCTTTTGTTTTTTATGCTTTTGTTGTCATATCTACAAATCCATTGCCAAATCCAATGTGATGAACATTTATACTGTTTACTTCTAAGTCCCTTGGCTCCGAGCCTGTTCCCCCCATGTAGAGGCCAGCCTGGTCCACTAAGCCCTCTTGTGGTTGTGGTGCTCTGTGTGTGTGTGTGTGTCTGTGTCTGTCTCCTGTGCCTTCAGTGTGCTGTGGTTGCAGGGTGAAGGGAGGAGACTAGGGCAGGCTGAGCTTGGAGGGCAGCCTCCAGAGATTGGAGGCCCTGCCCACAGTGGTGCCAGCTTAGGGGTTGCTGGGCAGAGGAGTCTGGGTGGCCACCAACCAGGTGACCAGAGGCCTTAGTTTGTTCCAGAGCTTTTGGAGTAGAGCTCCTTTTCTTTTCATGGAGTAATGGCAGTATAAAACTTGGATGACCAGACTGCCTGGGACAGTTGGTACCAGGCATCTATGGAGGAGCAGCCCTGGAGGAGGGCAGTGAGGCGCGGTAGTCTGGTCCCTTTGCCGCTGGCATGGTGGGGCGCGGTGAGAAGAGGAGTCAGTCATGGTGGTGAGCAAAGACTTGACAAGTCTCTTGGGACTGTGGGACTCTTGCCCACACTGAGGTCTGAAGCCATTCAGTGCTATTGTTTCCCAGGTCAAGTCATGGAAATGCAGAAAGCCCTTGGGCAGGGATATCATGTATGTGGCCAGAGTTGGAAGGAAGGGCAGTCTCTGCCCACAGTGTTGAAGAGTTGCCAGGTAGGGACTCATGGTGCCTATTGAGACCTAGTTCTTTCCTTCAGGGAAGTTTTGTGCGCTCATGATAGGTAAGTGCCAGCTGAACCTGGTCCCTCCTGGGAGGTTCTGGTCCAAGTGTGTGCTTGGGAAGATGCACATCTTCATCTCCATGCTGAGCAGTGGGCTGTCCTGGGCGTGGCGCGCTCAGCTGTCCTGGCCCAGGTACGTGCTGCCAAGCAGGCCTCCTCTGAAAAAGAACAAAGAAACCCTGCGTGTGTGGTGTATTTGAGGGCCTGTTGGTGAGGAAGGTGTCACTAGACTTTAGGGAAAGAGCCTGAGGTGCTGTTGACAAGAGTGGCAGATTTCTGCAGGTGAAGGATGCTGGGGACCTGTGCCAGCTGACTGGAGCCTAATGTTAGGGTGGAGGCACAGTCAGGAGAAGGAGGCCCCAGTATCTGGGAATCTTTGGAGTCAGGATGGGCCTACACCAAGGTAGTGGGGACCCAGTATTGTCTTCTCACAAGGTCACCTTCCTCAGCAAAGACTAATCCCAACCTGGCCCTGGCACTGCAGACCAAGTGAGTCCCCTGGCAGGAATGCAGCGTGCACCAAGAGGACACCGGCCCTCCGTCCACACTCTGGTTTGCCCCGGGTGTGACATTCTGAACATTGCTCCCCTCCACCACCTGGTGTCAGGAGCAGGTGGAGGGATGGGATGGGCCCCTCTGGGAGAAGGATTCTGTGCGTGCTTCTCTTTGTAACTGTATGTACACCAGTAAGAGTGTGCCTAGGGCAGGTGAGTGTTTGCGGGGAGCGTGTGCCCAGTGTGTACTGATGACTTTGCACATTTGCCGGGAGGAGCATGCGTGCTGCCCAGAGTGGCTGTGTGGGTACATGGGAAGCAGGTGGGGTGTGTGTGTCCAGCTCCTTCCCTGGCTTCCATGCTTGGGAAGAGGGAAGAGGATGAGTGCTCTGGCCCAAGACTAGGCATATGTAATCGGGGCCTTTAGGCAGATTCTTAGGGCCAGAGAAATGTTCAGTGTTCTAAGATTAAGCAAGGCCCTGCTGAACCAGAGGGCTTGGCCCGCATGGGGCTCTGGGACACGCCAGGCCCCATCAATGTTGAATGAGCCAGCACTGCCTCTGTGTCGCCTTGATACCATCTCCCTTGGTCTCACTTTTAGTGTAACTGGAGTGCCAGGTGACCAGCCCCAGCTGGGGACTGGCGAGATCGCCTCATGACTGCGCCTTCTGAGGAGGGACCGGAGCTGGGGTGGGGAGGCTAGTGCAGGTTCCCGCGGCGGGTCCTGGGACTGGGAGGGGACCTGCCCTGGCCCAGCCTCACCAGGTGGTTACTTCCAGCCTGGCCTCTCCTAGGCCCCTGAGTCCAGGTGCCAGGTTACATCTCCTCCCTCCTGGGGCCACCTCACTTTCCCTGGGGTGTCATCTGTCCGGCACTGTGTCCTTGGGCCAATTCAGTCCCATCCCCTTGCCTGGTTTGGGGGATTTCCTGCTCAGGACAGGGCTGGAGGGGTATCAGCTAGAAGGAGAGAGAGCCCTGAGGGGAAGGAAGGGGAGTCACAGCAGCTGCTCAGAGTTTCCCTCTTCAGGTGAGTGTGGGTGCCAGTGTGGGAACCCAGAGGGCTGGACTGAACCTGGGGAGCCCCACTGACCAAACCTCTCTCTACCCTGACCTTTCCAGTCCCTGTATCTATGCCTTGTCACACTGCCCGCCCCCACCGCCTCCACTTGTCCACACCCTTTAGGATGATTATTCCTGGACTGAGATCAGCCTCATGGAGGGGTGAGGACAGCCACTGTGGTGGGCACTTGAGTTTGGGTTGGCTTGGCAAGCTATGGCCAGCGGGCTGGCAGCCTGTTTTTATAAATAGTTTCGTGGAACACAGCCACGCCTATTTGTTTACACAGAGTCTGTGACTGCTTTCACACTGCTGTCTCAGAGTTGAGTACAACTCACTGCTGCAAGCCTAAAATATTTATATCTAGCCCTTTAAGAAAAGATCTGCCCACCCTGCTCACACATTCCTGGGGTGCCTGCACCCCTTTACCCTGGAGTCCTTTCTCTTCTCTCAAGCCTGGACACACTGCTTCCCTCCCCGACCCTTCCACTGCCTTCCTGCAGCCCGCTCACCGCTGACTCACCCCAGGCTGAGAGCAGGGTGGGCTGTCCTGGGGTTGGAGTCCTTGGGTTTCCACACTTGGGAACTTTACTTTGGGGACCAATCTCTTCAAATCTCACCACTACTTCTTTCTCTGGCAAGAAGAAAAAATGGTTGTGGGCAGCAGGCATTCTGAATCCAATAGGCTCTCTGAGAGCTGAGGGTCAAACCCAGGCAGCACCATTGCCTGATCCCAAGTTGAAAGTGAAGCCCTTCCTAGACCACAGGAACAAGGTGAGCTTGCTGCTGTCCCTGCCCCCCCCCCATAGCACCTGAAAGGCTGGGCAGTTTGTTAGGAATTCCTCCTACTGTGGGCCAGGTCAGGAGCCAGTGACAGACCTGAAGTTTCCAGGGAAGCAGATACTTGTAGGGTCCACAATACCCTGGAGAGCACCTGGGAGTTAGAGAGGGCACAGCCCCACACATCTCTTCTTGCTCCCTGCAGCTTCCAGACTGTGAGGCCTATTGTTCCCCCACTTTCCTTGAAGCTCCAAAATTTTATCAACAAAGTTCAGTCCTTTTCCTTGGGTCCTCTTTGTTCAGCTGAGTTCAGGAGTCCCTTTTAAGGGAAGGATAGGAGAGCAGGGAAACCCCAGGATGGGAAGGCAAAGCTGCAGCCCTGCTCTACCGTCACTAGGTGGCACCCTTGAGGTAGCAGCCTATGCTGGGAAGGACACTGAGTGTTTTCACGCTTTTCAGTCATCCCGTTCCAGCCTGAAAAGCTGTGATCACACACTCTGAATCCTACCAGCTCTGTTTGCCTCCCTAGACAGCTCATTGACCCCTCCAGAACCTTCATTTCTGGACATTTTACTTGGGAACATTTAAAAGGGGCCATTAGGGCCTACCTGCCTTTACAATAACCTGGAATTAATTGCTTGTTCATTTACCCTCCTCCCCACAGGGCCCCTTGAGGGCCGGAACTTTCTTACTCTCCTTTGGGCCTTGGGCCTGGCATAGAAGGTGTTTGGTGGTGAATGATGTGCAAACAAGAAAGTGTTGCCATCACTGTTTGCCATCACAATGTGTCCGCTGAGTGCCTTGCCAGGAAGCCGGCAGTAACAACCCAAGCATGAGGGGCCCTGGGATGGGAATTGGTTCAGAGCCAGGCTCAGCCTCCCCACTCTGACCCCATCCTAGGTGATGCCAGCATTCTAGGGGGACTCTGGATAGGATGAGGGGCACCAAGGAGACTCAGGCAATGGCCAGAAAATACTGCTTGTTTCCAGGGATCTGCTTGTTTCCAGGCACACCTGGCCTTATCTGGCACTGGGAATAAGCACATGAGCATCACAGGTGAAGATAGGCCTGGGATGGGCTCTAGTGCTTAAGGCAGCCTTGCACCTCTCACCTGGCCCAGCCAGGGCCCTTCCAGGGGCCTCCCTGTCTTAACAGGGAACAACTATGTGGCTATGAGGGTGGCATCTGTGTTAGGGAGGATAGCCCACTCCCAAACCCCTAAGCAGCTGTTTTGGATAGCTGGGCACAATGTCAGCCAGAGACTGCCACCAGCCTAGGGGGAGACAGACAGTGTGAAGCCCGAGGTCTGGATTCTGCTCAGAGACTATGGCTGAGGGATAGGTATCCCTTCCTGCGCCAGGCCCTAGGAAGGAGGGTGGCTATTCCTGTTGGCTGTGTCCTATTGAGTCACTGGAGGCCAGACCAGCTTGCTCTTGAAGTGACCTTAAGAAAAGGGCTCTTGTGACTCCTCTCCGTGATGAGCTGATTCCGACATGCAGGTGCCATTCCCCTGCCTGGAACAATGGGCTGCAGAGTTAGACTGGCATCACTCACCAGGGTAATTACTGGTTTGGGTTCGATTCCCATTCAAAACAGTAATCCCAGGCTGAGCTGGGTGTCAGATCTGAAGGTTGATTATTAGTAACATTTATCAACAGCCTCTCTCAGCTTCAGGCAATTACAGCTGATCTGCCATTTCTGCTCCCAGTCGTGCAAAACTGCCAGCTTCTTCTTGCCCGCCCCCTCGTTCCCCTCTTCTCCCCTTAACAGCCAGCCTAGGGGAGGGCAGGAGATGGGAGCCACCTCTGAGTCACTGTCACCCCCCATAAGTAGGGGGCCCATGTGCATTGGAGGCACCTGTGCTCCCCAAAGGCAATCTGCATGTTGCAGAATCTTGTGAAATAGGAGTTTGCTGCTCTCAGAATGGAGAGAAGCCCCTGCAGTTCGCAGACATGAGTCCATGTCTCCTGGCTCCTTGTCATAAGCAGCAGGATCCCTCCTGCCCCCGACTCAGTCTGTCCTCCCCTCTGGGCCTGAGACTAGATGAGGCAGATGCCTCCAGGACAAAATTTAAGGGCCAGCCCAAAAACTCTGGAGTCAAGATAAGTAATATGTTAATGTAATACTGTTTAAAAATCCAAATCAATGCAGACACACCCATAGTCAACATTTCAACCGACAGGATCAACCCTGGTTTGCAGGTCTTTGCTTCACTTGCCTCGCCTTGAGTCCAACTCCATTAAACCATGTCTTTGTTTAAATTTTTGACATTTTGTTTACCAAGGACATTTTGCATGCAGTGAAGATAAGTATTATTTATGTTGGCCACTGAGTTTTGGGGCACCTCTTTAGTCTTTGTGCCCTAGGCTAGTACCTTATGCCACCCATCCTAGCCCTGACCCTGCTCCCCTACTTAGTGTTGGGCCCCCATGCCTGCTCCCTTGGGTTCTCTGGTCTACTGCCTCAGGGTGGGCCTGCTCAGCTTCTCTCTGAGCTGGGTTCCCCACCATCAGCTGGCCTTGCTGGGTGCCCAGGCCCTACTCCATCCCTCTAGACCCTGCTTCAGCCTTCAGACACCTCCCAAAGGACCAGCAGGTTGCTATGGTAACTGCTATGGTCATTAGTGGACAGAACACACTGGTCTTACTTCTCTGCTCTAGCCATATCCAGCCAGGTCTGCATAAATGCCTGGCAGTGTCCCTCCTGGACTGATCTCGGGAAGCTGAAGCACTGCTCGGCCCCTGTGAGATGGCCTCCCCCAAATCCTACCTGGGAAAAGGACAGCGTGTCGCTAAAGGAAGACTGTGACAATCTCTCTGGGTGGGGGAGTGGGGTGTGGAAGTAGACATGGACACTTGCTAGCCAGCCCTCTGCAGAGGGCAGGTCTAAACACTGAAATGGGCTCCACAGAGCCCGTCTGTCAGCTGAGGCACACTGCTCACCAAAGAACACCCACCCTGCCCGTCCCTTGGGCTGTGCTCAGCTTGCCTAAGGCCTCCCTTCTGAAGCCTGAACAGCACCGCAGAGCTGGCCCACTCTGGTCACCCTGGGCCTCTCTGCCACTTGCTGGGCATGCCACTGCCCCTTTGAGCCTCAGTTTCCCCCCACTGTGAAGTTCCTTTAAGGGGTGTGTTCATTCATCCCTTGGTAGAGAGCTACTGTAAACAGAATGCTCTAAAACTGCCTTGTGCTGTCACAGAACAGTCATGTTCTGTGGGCTCAGAACAGAGCTGGAACCGAAGGGAAGTGTGTGGGCTTGAAGTGAAGAAGAAATTGCCAACTGCAGAGGTGGCGGGATCACTCGGGAAAGAGTGAGCACCCGAGGCTGGCAGTGTGCGAGCAGGTTTCATAACCACCAGGCCATCAGCTTAGCTGTCAAAGGGATTCCTGCCTCCAGGTGTGACCCTTGATGGCTAAAGGCTGTGCAGCCCAAGGTTCTGATTCTTTTTGTCTGTCTGTTTGTCCATCCTTCCCCAGGCTGCCAGGCAACCAGGTCTTATTATCCTTGAGGTGAGGATGGGCCTTCTTAAAGGAAGCTGGCTTCCCCCACAGTAGATATGGCCTGGTCCACTTGCCTGTGGACCAGTGGATAGACCTGAGAGTCTGGCCAGGAAGGGATTCTGGGGGAACACCGTGCTGGCGAAAGTGCTGTCCAGGACCCCAGATTTGAGATACCCTTTGACTCTAATGAGAAAGTTCCATTCTGCGAACAACAGGACAGAAGATAGCTGAAAGGGATTATTATCTGGATTATTAAGATATCATGAGAGGTGGGAGCCAGGTGTCTGGTCCCAGGGCACATACCTATGCTTCCCCTCCAGGAGCTCCTGTGTGTAGTGTCTGTACAAGCACACTTTGTGTGGCTTTCTCCACGCTGGCTTTGGAGGAGGGAAGGGCAGACAGAGTTGAGCAACTGGCTTACCTTCCTCCCTCTGAGCCTGATTCCCATCTGTGGCATGAAAGGGGCTGGGGGATGCCCTTCTCAGCTGACCAGCTAAAATTCTTTTTTCTGGAGGCCATGAGATTTGACATAACGAGCCCACCTTTGCTTTCTCCTCCCTGGCTACTTAGTCTTCCCATGAGGCTTTTCATGTCTGCTTGGTAGACCTCAGGGTCATGCTCTTCAGAGTCCCATCAGGAAAGGGTCAGCAATATCTGGTTTTACATCCTGCCATCATTTTCACTTCAGAAATTTGGGATTGAATCCCAAATATTCCTAATTATTATTCTAAGCTCTCATTGAAAATCTCAGTGTAATCTTGATGGATAAAGAGAGGGAAAAGTAGGATTGGAGGTAGGAAGAGGAAGGCAGAAGGTGACAACAATCCTGGAGCCCAGAGGGTTCCAGAAGGATGTGGACCAAGCACAGTCCCTTAGCCTCTGTCCTCAGGCAGTGGGGAGCTTCTGAGGGGCTTAGCAGGGAGAGGAGCCATGGTCACATTTGCATTCAGAGTGCTCAGTTGAGTACCAGTTAGAGAATGGATTTGAGAAGAGCAAGCTGGAGGCAGGCCCCATCCTGATGCAAGGCCCAGGTAACAGGCTGGAAGGCCTTGTGGAGGATGGAGTCTTGGGAAGAGGGCTGTTGCATGGAGAGAAACTTGCCCAGGTCATTAAGAAGGGCTCGACTGCCATCGACAGCAGAGGAAGGTAGACAGGAAGCTGTGATGGTGCTGAGGGGAGAGGGGCAGATATGTTGCTCACGGAGACAGAATATTTGAGATGGAGGCCCAGATTCACAGGAAGTCAAAGCTGCGTACCTCAGCATGAGGTGCTATGAGCACTCGTAGGGTTGTGTGCCAAGAGTAGGCAAATGGAGGGGCTCTCAAATTTAGTAGCGTGATGGGCCCACAATGCAGGTGTGGGCGTTCTCCATGTAAGAGTTGTGAGAGGTGCAGCCCTGGACAGGGATGAGATCACTCAGGTGTACTTCAGGTGAAGGGAGCGGACGAGAGGCTGAGGACACAGACAAGGACATCCTAGACCCCCCCAATCATTCCCCATACAGGGAGAGCCTGTGTACCCCAGCATAGGGCCTGCGCCTGACTCCTGGCACGGGGCTGGCCACACAGAGGGCATCAGCCAGTGTGTCCTCTGGCTGTGGTTCCTCCCAAAGGAGCCTTTGTCCTCAGTGCACCTGGCTCTGCCTGGGTTGCTATAGTAACCACCAAGGCAGGGATATACAGTCTCTGTGTTGCTGTGGAAACAAGCAGTTGGGTGTCCCCGAGTGGCATGGCTTCTGAGGACTTGGGATTCAGTTTAATCCTAAAGGGCTTGGGAGGGAAAGTGTGACCAGAAGAGAGGATTTCCATATCCTAATGAATCACTAATGATGGTTCTTAATCTGACTGTTGCTACGGTGATGGAGGAAGACACCCCGGTGGGCTTCTGCTCGCTCCAGCACTGAGCCGGGTGACAGGGGATTGCAGGAGGCTCCAGGTCTTTGTGTGCAGCATGAAGCAGGACTAACCCCCAGACTTACCCCTCCTCTGGCCGCCATGGGGGCCAGGACACCTTTGCTTTCTGTATGGGCTTGCAGCCTTTTGCCAAGACAGGGATTTTATTCCCAGGAGGCACTCCCCGGCCCATGGGATCTCAGCATTCCAAGCAACACGGGAAACCCGGGCCCCTGAAACAGGGCCATCGGAGAGACGGGTAAGCACTCAACACCCCTGCTGTTGGCCCTCAGACCCCCCACCCCCATGTCCAGACAGCAGCCCACCCTCACTGACCCTTCCCTTGGAAGTTCCCAGGCCTTCCCTTCCTCATCACCTCACGGGGTCCCACAGGCGGCCCCTCCCAAAGCCTTGGGCTCTAGATAAGTGGACAGGAGTGCAGCTGCCCTCCTTCTGTGCCCAGGATCTGCAGGGGGTGAGTCCACCACAGGAGTGAGATCTCTGCCCTGACAGCCCCACGCTCCCGCCCTCTGCCTCTTCGGGTGGGCTGCTCCTTTCAGCATCTACCCGGCCCCCTCTTCATTCCCATGGCTCCAGTCACTACTCCCTCACCTGGGCTGCCTGCCTGCTGTTCTAGGCCCCACTGAGCAAGCACCAATGGCAGCCCTTCCGTCCTGATCCCACTTAGTTCCCATCTGAAGTGACTGAGACCGAGGCCCTAAAGGAGGCCTTGAACGACCAGGTCTGGCCAGACAGAGGGCAGGAATGGCAAGGTGAGGCAATAAGGGCATGGAGTCACCCCCTCTTTTTCTCCTCAGGAGAGCAACCAGGAGGAAGTACTGGAAGGAAGGAAGGGAGATCGCTCGGTGAGCTGGCACGGGCAGGGTGTGTGCTGGGGGTGGGGGGTCACTAACAGCTCAATGACCGTGGGCCCCAAATAGGTGGGAGGGGGTGTGAAAGGGGGCCCTGAGGAGGGTGGTCACACCAGGCAAAGTCTGTACTCACTGTAGCTGTTGGGCCTTGGTTTGTTCCTTTTGGACCCTCCTATGGTCCCTTTGACCTAATTCCTATCAGGTGATACTGTAGGAGGACCCAGATTCCGGGGCTCTGTTCCCCGTTTGGTCCTGGGCCTCTCAGCCAGGCCTTCCCAGAGGGGATATGGTCTCAGCTGAGGACCACTAAGGAATTCCTTTCCATTGTCCAAATCCCCTGGTTGGTACCCCCAGCCTGGCTGGCACCCCCAAACTTGTCACCTACAGTCACCAGATAGGTTAGGCATCCTGGAGAGGAAGTATCTAGGACCTAATGTGTTCCTTACAAATGCAGGATCCCTGGGATGTATTTCTGGACCCAGGGTAAGGGCAGAACAGCTGTCTGGTGAAGGAGGGGCTCAGCCTTGGGTACACATCAGGCAGGATGATGGCATTCCCTCCCCAGCCCTGGCATGGCTGCTGAGAGTCCCTGGCACACGCGGAATCTACCTGTCCTTCCAGGGACCAGGCCAGAGAAATTGGGGGTGGGGGGTGCACCTGGGGCTCTACTTGCTCCATGGATTTGGGTCCTGGGTTTCTGGTGGAGTTCGTGGTGATGGAGTCCTAAGAGGAAAGCTTTGGATAGTCGTGGGCCTCAGGGGTGGCCCATGGCTGGGGTTCACCTTTTCCACACACAGCCTCAAACCAGATTGACTTTTTCACCAAAGAAAACCTCATGAAGAACAAGCAAGAGGTATGGGGGTATATCACCAACTTTCAGAGGCTCTTGGGAAAGAGAGGGAAGGAAGGGGTACAGTAGTGAACCCCCGAGGGATGACTCCACTGCATGACTCTAATGAGACTTGAAGACTTCAGCTCATTTGTCTTCTGCAGCAGGTGCATTCTGAGTGATGGAGCTGGTGAGTCTCCTTCCGGCCCTGCCCCTGTAGACTATCAAGACTGCAGGAGGCGTTGAGACCCCACACCCAACTCCTTGTTCAGCAGGCAAAACTGGGCCTCAATGCAGGGTCACACTGCAAGTTCATGGCAGAGCCAGGCCTGGAACCTGGGTCCCCTGCTCAACGCTCTTTGTGCTGCAGGCTAGGGAGCCAGCCTTGCTGTGTGCAGTCTAAGACTCCCTGGGAGTGAGTGATCCCTTGGGTATCACCTCGCCTTATGTGGCTAGATGCTCTGAGCTTGGTGTGACTATATCTGCAGCTGATGGCTGGCTGGCAGGGACTCCTGGCTTCCTAGTTTTCTGGGATGAACTCAGTTCTCAGAGTTGGAGCTTTTCCCACCCAATGCAGGGCCCCAACCCCCTCTGGCTCTTCCTGGTTGAAAGTCTCTGCCAGTGTCTCTTAAAAACTAATTCAAGATGGCACCAACAAGCGTGACACTTCACCCATGGTGGCCAGTTCCGTTTGGACCCATGGGGCTTGTTTGGACAATGAAGGTGAGGAACCAGGCAGCTTCAGGGTTAAAGGCTGAGTTATAGGGACAGATATCTGTAGGTTGGAATTGGAATTAATGGAATAGATGGTCCAGCCATATGGGGCAGCAGAGAGAAAGAACCTTGTCACTGTGTTTTTATTCTGGGCTTTGCCGTCACTCTGGGAATGTCTGTATCCTGAGGACAGTGCCCCGTCCCTAGCGTCTGTGCTTCTTTTTGTCTTTAGCTCATGGAATGTCCCCTCCATATGACCCGCCTGTTACTGGGACCTCGTCATCTTTTGAAATGATTCCACCTCTGAAGTGTTACTCTCTCTGTTCTGCAGTGATTCTCATCCTGAACCCAGCAGCCACTGTACCTCCTGTGCCTTCTGTCTCCTCACCTCCGCTATACCTTTGCACAGAGACCTTGGGCTCCTGCTCCTTTTTTTGTTTTGTGTTGTTTTAAAGATTTATTTAGTTATTTATGCATACAAGAACTGGGGTATAGGGCAGAGGTGCAGGGGGTGAGAGGATTCACCAGAGACAGGGCGGAGAGCAGAACAGGCAGACTGGCTGAAATACACTGCTGAGGGGAGCAGCAGTGGGCGAGACAGGAGAGGTCTGCTGCACCATTCGGGTCAGCCAGGGGAATGTCATGCTGCAGTGACTAGGAATAGCTTGATAGCACTGAGACTTGACCCCTGCACCACCAGGGAGGCCCCTCCTGCTCCTGTTCTCGCCTTGGATTATCCCTTGCTCCTTTCAGTGAGCCCTAAGGTCTGTTACATCAACTGCTCACCCACTGTTTGCCAGTAGCCCCTTGAGCCCCCCACACCAACACTAGGACATGGTAGCTGCCTGCCTTCTCTAGTCCTCGTTTGTAGAGCTGGACCTGGGGGTCTCTTCCCGAATTCACACTAGTCCCCATTCATGGATCGCAGCCTCCATGAGCCCCCAGCTGCCCTGCTGCCCAGGCTCCGCCAGCCCCACCTCAGCTATTGCAAGGGTCTCACAGACCCTCCACTTTTCTGCACTGCTCCTTCCTCATTTATTCCCAGAAACCAGCGGGACTCTCTCTGCAAAGAAAAGAAAACTTCTCAGGTGTTCTCTCTGCCCTGAGCTCCAAACTTACCTGCACCCATGCCATCCAAACCTCTGGCCCCCATCTTACTGAGATGGGTGTCCCTCTTCCAGCTCGCCGCTCCAGCAGGGTGCCCCTCCCATCCAAGCACCTCCCTCTGTTGCTGCTCCTCACTTTCTCCTCATTGTGCCCCCTCTTCTGGCTTCTCCCAGCATAACCCAGTTTAAAAACAAAACAAAAATAGGGCCTCCCTGGTGGCGCAGCTGTTAAGGGCTGGGTTGAGAAGCTGCCCGCAGCCTGATCCCTGACTGCCAGGCGAGGGCCCCTCATGGCGCGCAGACCTCTCCTGCCGCCCGCTGCTCCCCTCAGCAGTGTATTTCGTCAGTCTACCTGTTCTGTTCTCCGCCCTGGCTCTGGTGAATTCTCTCACCCTCCCGTGCTTCTGACTGTACCCAGTGCTTGCATAAATAAATAAACAAATCTTTAAAAAAAAAATGAACAACAACAAAAAACCCAAAAATACCTTTGTATTTTTACAAACTCCTGTCTCTCCTGCCCTCCCCAGTAAGCCTGTGGCCAGTGTTTCTCTCCTCCACTTCCTTATCTCCCGCTGAGTCCTTAATCCACAGCAACCTGGCTTCTGCCCACACTTCACCACCCTGCTTGCTCCCTGGGCTGCTGCAGCGATTCTCACCGTGAACTGAGCAGCACCTGTAGTTCCTAGTTTGCCTCTCAGTGGCATTTGACATTATGGAGCATGTTGTGCCTTTGAAGCGATTTTCCCTGCATTCTTTGGCCTCCCTCTCTCCCTCTTTTCCACCTACCATTCCGATAAGTATTTCTCAGTTTTCATCATGAGAGTTACTTCTTCTGTTCACCCTGGAAACACCGATGCGGGTCCTTGATTCTGTCCTGCTCTGTCTTCTCCCTACACTTGTTTCTGGAGATAGCCCTCATCATGGCCTCCACACCCATCTCTAAACTACTAGAGCTGCCCCTAGACCTTTCCCCTTTAGTTTTTCTTTTAAGTTCTTCTCAGTTTTTGCTTCATGTGTATTAGCGTTCTCTGGTCTTAGGCACATAAACATTTAAGGTGGTGATGTCCTTGCAAGAAGTTAATTCCTCATCAATATGAATTGTCCTTCTTTGTCTCTGCTGACCTTTCTTGTTTTGACATTCCATATTAATATAATCGCTCCTGCTTTCTGTTGATGTTTATGGGGCTTATCTTTTTTATAAGATTTATTTTATTTATTTATGCATATAAGAGCTGGGGTGCAGGCCAGAGATGCAAGGGATAAGAGGATTCACCAGAGACAGAGTGGGGAACAGAACAGGCAGACTGGCTGAAATACACTGCTGAGGGGAGCAGCAGGTGAGACAGGAGAGGTCTGCTGCGCCGTGTGGGTAGCTCCCTGACTAGGGATTGAACTCATGCTGCAGTGGCTGTGGATTGCTTCATAGTGCTGAGACTTAACCCCTTGAGCCACCAGGGAGGCCCTTTTTCCCCCACTCTTTTATTTTAACCTCTTTGACTTTATATTTAAAATCAAATCTATGCTTTTTAGAAAGCATATAATAATTGTTATTTTTATTCCATTTGAAAGATTTGACCTTTTCATTGGAGTGTAGACCATTTACATTTAATGCTGATATTGACACAGCTGAGTTTAAACCTACTCCTTTGCCACTAGCATCCTATTTGCCCACTTGTTCTTTGTTCCTTTTTTCTTCTGTTTTTCCTTTCTTTGAGATCGAGCATGTTTTATTATCCCACATTACCTCTATTCTTAACTTATTGATAGTAACTCTTTTGTTTGTTTCTGTTCATTTCTCTTAGTGCTTGCTGTAGGATTTACATCTTCACCTTGCCACAGTCCACCTTTTTTTTTTTAAAGATTTATTTATTTATTTATTTATTTATACAAGCACTGGGTACAGTCAGAAGCACGGGAGGGTGAGAGAATTCACCAGAGCCAGAGCGGGGAGCAGAGCAGGCAGAAGGACCGAAGTACACTGCTGAGGGGAGCAGTGGGCGGCAGGAGAGGTCTGCGCGCCATGTGGGACCCTCCTCCGGTGGCCGGGGAGCAGCCGGGGATTGAACTGGCGCTGCAGAGGCCACGGGCAGCTTCGCAAGCCAGCGCTCAACCGCTACCCCACTGGGGAGGCCCGCCACAGTCCACCTTAATGCTTTAATGTTACCCTCTTGGTGACTATCCTAAGAACCTTACAACAGCGCACTTTCTTCCCCCTTCTTGTCTTTTGAGCTATTGTTGTCATGCATTTTTTGCCTTTTAGCTATGATATAAACCTGATAATACATTGTTATTATTTTTGCTTTAGCCAATCTCTTTTTATAAAAACAACATCTTTATTAAGATATAATTCATATGCCATGCAATTTACCTATTTATAATTCAATGGGTTTTTAGTTGTATTAATCACTAGTATTTTAGAATATTTTCATGAATCCCCCCCAAAAAATACTCTTGTACTCATTAGCAGTTCTCCCCTTTCCTCTACCCATCCCAAGCCCTAGGAAACTGCTCATTTGTTTTCCGTCTTTATGAATTTGCCTGTTGTGGGCATTTCATGTGAATAGAATCACAGCACACTGTCTTTCATGACTGGCTTTGTTCCTTAGTCAGAACAGATGATGTTCTCAGGGTTCATCCACGTCGGGAGCATGTCTCTACTGCATCTCTTTCACCACCAAGTAATATTTCATTGTATGCCTGTACCATACTTTGCTCATCCATTCCTTGGATGATAGACCTTTGGGTTATTCCCAAATCTTTGGCTATTAAAGTGCTGCTGCTGTGAACATTTGTGGGCCCGTTTCCTTTCTCTTGGGTATGTAGCTAGGAGTAGAACCCCTGGGAAACTCTATGCTCAGTCTCCTGACTAACTGCCAGACTATTCCAAAGTGACTGTACCATTTCAAGTTTGCATAAGCCTGCAGTTTCTTCACAGCTTTGCCAGTATATATGTGTTATCTAGCAAGTGTGAAGGGCTATTTCTTTTTTCGTTTAAAGCTTTATTTATTTATGCATACAAGAACTGGGGTGTAGGCTAGAGGTGGGGGTAAGTGGGTGAGAGGATCCACCAGAGACAGAGTGGGGAGCAGAACAGGCAGATCTACTGAAATACACTGAGGGGAGCAGCAAGCGAGACAGGAGAGGTCGCTGAGCCATGAGGGTCTCCTCCCTGGCCAGCTGGGGATTGAGCTCATGCTGTGGTGGCTGACAATTGCTTGATAGCACTGTGTCTTTAACACCTGCACCACCACGGAGGCCCTGAAGGGATATTTCATTGGTTTTGACTTTTATTTCTCTGATGGCTGAAGTGACTAATGACTGAAGTGACTAAAGGCCATTTGTAAGTCTTTTTGATTTTTTGAAAAATTTCTATTGAAATCTTTTGTCCATTTTTAAAATGGGTCATTTGTCTTTTTGTTATTGAGTTATAAGCATTCTTTATGTTCCAGATACAAATACTTTATCAGATAATGACTTGATGAAATATCTTATCCTATTCTGTAGAGGCTGTATTTTCACTTTCTCCTTGTTATCCTTTGTAACATAAAAGTCTTAAAACCTTAAAGTTAATGAAGCCTAATTTATCTCTTTAGTCATTATTTGTGTTTTCGGTATCTAAAGAGCTCATTTGGCCTGCCTCCTGGAGCAGCGTCCTCTGAGGACTCTGCCTGATGTCCTGTTGGGTGTGGGGGGGGTGCTCTCCACTCCACCCTCATGGCCACAAGCTATCCCCAGACTTCTTTGAGTTTCTGGGTTGTTCTACCTACTCCTATCTGGTGATTCGCCCCCTCTGCTGTGTAGTTATCTTACATCCAGTCAAAAAAAGAGGGGGAGCCCTCTACAAAGAGGGCTTTCACTCTCCCTTTCTCTGCCCCATGCGTGCTCTTCTCACTGGTATTTTGTCCATCAAATTCTAGCTGTTTTGGTGTCGCTGAACTCTGAGCTCAGTGAGACCACAGGCTCCATTTGGTTTTTCCCTCCATAGATCATGGCTGTAATAGGGCAGTTATGGGGTTCATCTCACTTATAATTTCTTCCCTGAGGCATCATTGTTCTATGCTGTCCTTTGGCCCATGTCTGAGAGCTGTTGTTTTATATGTTTTACGTGGTTTTTAAATTTTAAGGCAGAAGTGAATACAATCCCTTTAAATATAGTTATTCCATGGTGACTGGAAACAGAAGTCTCTCCTTGGTTTTGGGCTCACAATTTTTTTAATTTAATTTAATTTGGGGGTTACATTTTTGTTCTTCCATATGTGCGCATGTTCACTCACCCTCCACCAAACCACCCATGCCAATACCCCATCTGTTAGGCTCACAAATTTAACTGCTTTCCCTACTTCCCCACTGGATATAACACAGACTCCTCAAATCTCAAACCTGAACCAATATCTACCCCCCCGACATTTTCCTCTATTACATCCCAATTTCATGAGGGTTATCCAGGCCCAGTTGTACAGAACACCGTGGCCTCTTTTTACCCACCACTGACATCTAATTTAAACCCTGTCAATTTCATATTCTCAGTTATTCTCAACTCTATACATCTCATTTTATCTCTCTGGTCACCAGATCTGGGTCGGCCCTCACCATTTTCCATCTAAATCGCTGCTGCAGCCTGCAAATTTCCTCTTTGCCTCCAGCCTTATCTTACTTCAATCCATCAGGTACCCTGAAGCTGGTGGTTTTTCCAAAGCACAGATGTGATCATATCGTCATAACATTTTTTTGCAATGTTGTGCATAAAGCCTGATGTTTAGTGGAGATAAAAGACTTTACTCTCTAGTTCCAGTAATGCTCCCCACCATCCTCTCATCTCCTGCCTTCCCCCACCATCTGTACCAGTCCCCAAACTTATGCATTCTCTTCCATTTCTGAGCTGCACCTGTTTCCTTCCATATCTTTGCCTGGTAAACGTCTCCAGAAGCCTACTCGGAAGTCCTCAGTCACACGCTGTGCTAAAACCTCTATCGTACATCTTAGTCAGCTTTAAAGATTGCTATAGCTAAGTCTGCTTCTGTACTGTGGCTTCTCTGTCTTGCTTGGCTCTGTAACCTTAGTGGAGGCCATGCCCCAGTGCATGCTCAGTAGAAACACACTGGATGAGTAAGAGCTGGATGTGGGACTTGGATGGCAGCAACAAGGAGACCCAAGGCCAGCTGTCTGCCCAGGGCCTGGGCATCCCCAGCACTGTCAGCCCTGGAGCAGGAAGGCTCAGTGCAGCACAGCTTCCCTTCCAGCACTAGCCAGCACCAGACTCGAGGGCCTCTGCTGTGTCCCTCCCTGCTTCTCAAGGACTAGACTTATGTTGGCCTTGGTGTGGTCGCGTTTATATCTGTTTCAGAGAGCCCTGCTCCTCCCTCCTGTCCCGCGAGAGCCTGACTGCAGGGAGGTCTCGGAGCTGGGCTTTCAGCTTCTCACCTCAGATGTCTCCTGCCAGTGGGTCAGAAATTGCCACAAGGAGGCTGATGTGTCATTGGAACTTCTTATCGAAAAGGGATCTTAGAATGGAGGTGATTACTTTGATGACTGGATGTCACCACACAATGTATCTGTTAGAAAAGGTCTCAATTGCCCATTCCTGGAAAATGATATACTTTATCATCATTCAATTACAAACCCCATAAAGGCAGAAGCCATATCTGGTTTTTCATTTTTTTGTCCCTTGTCTACAGTGCATACATACATGCGTACACAGTAAGTGCTGCATAGATACTTCTTGAATGGACAATAACAGCCAGAGCTAATTGAGAACTTAGAGTGTCCCACACATGGTTCTAAGTCATTTATACATATCAACTCATTGAATATTCATGACCTCTCTCTGATGAGAAGCTATTATCATTCTTTCTCTGCAGATGAAGAAACTGGGACAAGTGGTTCAGTAGATTGCCCAAGGTCGCATGGTCACAAAAGTAGTGAGACAAGCTTTCAAAGACTTGTGCCTTTAACCTTTATTGAATGAACAAATATTTTTATTTATAGTGTCTGCAAAAGGAACCTGTGTTAAAATTTCTACCCCTCTGCAAAAGGGGTATTTCTTAAGTCAACATAAGATTTAACATAATTTGGACTCTCCATAAGCAGTATCAATATGTTTTAATATCCATTAAATATCAGTTAAGATATATTAATGTAATTGCATATAAGTATACATAATGCTTATATATATAAATATGTAACTATAGTAATACAATAGCTGTATAGCTTTGTGATCCTATTGCATGCCAGATTTTGTATAAAAAGAGTTTGTATAAATTTGGTATTATATCTCCTTAAATAGTTGATATAATTGACTGGTGAAGCTCTCTGAACCTCAAGTTTACCTTCTTGGAAGAATTTTTACAATAAAATCAGATTTAAAATGTAAAATAAATAAATAAATAAAATGTCATCAGAGAATTTTGAAAAAAAAAAAATACATGCATTGTCTTATTCAATGTTCACAGTTCTGTGAAGTCAGTGATCGAATCCCCATGAGTCTCTCTGATGTAGGTTCAAAGAGGCTAAGCCCAGAGCTTATTACAGAGCAGGAGTTGAGCCCACATCTTCTAGTCTCCACGTTGTGCTCTTGTAGGCTTTAGTGCACTCTCTTTCCCGTGGTCTGGCCAAGGCAGGACCTCCCTTGGACTCCCCAAGCCCTGGCCCCTCCAGGAAGCTTCTGAACCCTCAAGGTGGTTCTACCCAAGAGGAACAGTTCCATGTCAGAGGCACATTCTCCCAGCCCCTGTCCAGAGGGAGAGCTTCCACAGCTCCGTGGTTTCCACAGTCCTGGTGTCTTAGACCTGGATCACCTTCAACTTGTTGGAGCCCATCCCCAACCACCTGACTCAGGGTCTCTGGGGTGGGGCCTAACAATCTGAATTTGTAAGTAGCTCTGTTGGTGATTCTAATGCCCAGACAGATTTGTGAATCTCTGGCCCAGGCTCAGAAAAGAGGAAGTGGTACTCCTTCAGGAAAAGAAGTGAAGGTCTCTTGCCCAGTCCCACTCACAACACCTTTTACAAGTATGGAGTCATCATGTGGCGTGAACATATATTGTAAAATAGCTTTAAAATTGTCTGCAGAATATATGTTGACTGTACATTTGAAGTCCATAAAACAATGTAAGGGGAAAAAATAAGATTACCTCTAATCCAAACATCCAAAGATAAATCCTATCAACATTTTGATTTATTTTTGTTTTTTACCTTTTTTTTGAAAGTATATGTAATATACATGATGCACAAATTTTAAACACAGCTTCTAATGAATTTTCACAGCTAACCACAACAAAGTCAAAACCAAGTAAAAGATCCTTGCCCAGCACCCTAGAAGCCCCCTTTGAGACACTCTGGTTATCCTGACTCCTAATATCATAACTTTGCCTGTGTTTCTGAACATTTATGCAAGTGGGACAAATTGCCATCTCCTCTCTGAGTCTGACTGACTGCTCAATATGCTGTGTGCAAGACCCATCTGACAGGCCTGTAGTGATCGATATTGTTGCTGTATTTAGTTGTGTGACTATAGCATACTTTGTTCTACCGTTGATGCACATTTGGAAAGTTTAAAGCATTTGACAGTCACAAACAGTGCTACTGTGGACACTCTCATAGGTCTCTTGCTGCACACACTTCTGTGGCCTCTGTACCTGGAATGGATTTGCTGAGTTTTCTATTCAGCTCTGGTGGATACTGCCAAAATGGTTCTGCCGGTACACAGTCACCATCAATACAGGAGTTCTGGTGGCCCCACATCCTCACTAGAACTTGTCCTTTTCCATCTTTGTAACTTAGGCTTTCCACTGAGTGTACAGTATGGTGTGGTGGTTTTGCTTTCCTCTCCCTGCTGAATAGTGAAGTTGAGCTGCATTTTTTTCATTCATATCTTCTTAATCTTTTATGTATGTGCCAAAAAGAATGAGTGAGATCGAAATGCTGTTACCATAAAGCAACAACAAATGGGTAAAGTATTGTTACTTTTCCCATCACTGAAGACCGTTATCTTAAAAACAAGTTTTGTTGAACTGTAAGACTTAAAATATGTGCTCTGCTCTGGTGTTAGCTCTTTCTTCCTATGCTTTTCCCAGTGACTTAATTTTTCATGTTTCACCAACAACATTTATCTTTTGAGGAAGCATTTTTATGTGATTTTCACTAATGTTCTCCAAAGAAATGCCATTGTGACAAAGGACAAGCTTCAACTGAGAGTGAGGAAGGAAGCATTGGGTAGAGGGTTCCCAGAATTAGTTCCTATGGTTGTTCCACTGAGAGCAGTGGGGAGCTTTGCAGAGCAGAGTATAGAGTACATGGCAACAATAAGGTTGGTTTGGTTTGTGCTGTGTTGCTACTGTAGATAATTGTTAATTGAAAAAAAGATTTAAATTCTCCCTTTGTGTGTTTGTATGTGTCCTTTTAGCAAAGTTGCATAGGTTGTTTTAACATCTAACTTTTTCATGTAACGCATATGCCTGTATCATTATATATTATTAGACAAATGTTCTAATGATTATATAACAGTTTTTAAATATTTATGCATACAAGAACTGGGGTACAGGCCAGAGGTATGGAGTTGGGGGGTGAGAGGATTCACCAGAGACAGAATGGGAAACAGAACAGGTGGATCTACTGAAATACACTGCTGAGGGGAGCAGTGGGCAAGACAGGAGAGGTCTGCTGTGCCATGTGGGTCACCTCCCTGGCCGGAGATCGTACTCCTACTGCAGTGGCTGAGGATAACTTCATAGTGCTGCATCTTAAACCCTTGCACCACCAAGGAGGCCCGATAGTTATTTTTATGGACTTATTGAAATGTATTTAACCATCTTCTTATTTTGATTATTCGAATACTTTCTAAATTCTCAGTAATGAATATCTTTGTGCATAAATCTCCATGCTTACCTGGTTGCTTTCTCATAATAACTTTAGAGAAATTAAATTAATGGTTCCAGCAATCTATGAACTGTCTCCTTCCTTACTTTGCATTTACTCAAATTACAGTGTCTTTTGCCACATAAAAGAGTGTTGTTTTTAACCTAATAAAATCTGGCCTCTGGACTGAGGAATGTGATTAGAAAAACCCCTCAACACTCTACTCATGATTAGGAAAATATGCTCTCACATTTCTATGTGCAGTTTTGTTGTTGTTTTACAATAAATTTTTCATCTATCTTTTGTTTTGAGGTGAGATAGAGGTATAGCTTCTTCCCCACTTTCCAAATGACCTCTTAACCATACTAAACAGTGCAGTATTTCTTCAGTGTTTTGCAATGCCATCTTTACCATAAACCAGTAGAGTCCTTCTGCAGACATGGGTTTATTTCCACACTGCAATGGTCTGTTTGGTCATTGTCAGGCCAGAATCACTATTTTGATATTTCAGATACATTTGGTAGCTGATATGACCATTGCTTCCTTATTCTCTTGCTTTTACAAAATTTTCTTGGCTTATCTCGGAAAACTAGCTAATTTTTTCAGATGAATTTTGGAATAAATATATCCAGTTTAAAAAAATCCTGCTGCACTTGTCACTAGAATGACATCAAATGCATAATCTCATTTGCCAGAATTTCAATACCATACAGGAACAGAGGCTGTATCTTCTTTTTTAAAGGATGTTTGTTTAGGTAGGCTTGTTGTTTGTCTTATTATAGTCTCAGGATGTTTTCATGTATGTCTGAGACGTTGCTTGAGAAGTTTTCTTACCATGTTATTTTTTCCATTGCTTTTGTGAATAGACTCTCTTGTTATATATTTAGCTAAATGTTTCTGATATGAAGAAAAATTATTTAGAGTTGGTATCTCAGAGCCAAAATCTCACTTCGCTGAGCCCCCCAGAATACTGAGGCCAGAGAATGAGGTTTCACCCCAGGATACAAGGGAGTCATGGCCAAACTGAGTCTGGAGTCCGGGCCCAGATGCCTGGCCTCTGTCCCCTGGACTCCCCAAACTAAACATAATGGAGAAATTGTAACTTTTCAATCAAGGACACCAACTGCAGTTGCCATGGAAACCTGAAGGTGGTTTTCTGCGTGATCCAGGCTGTAAAGTCCAAAGAGAAAAAGCTACATTAGGGTGGGGCTGGTCTAGGGTGGTGTGTGTGCACGGCCGTGTGTGTGTGGTGGGGGGATACTAGGGGGAGAAAGAGGAAGAGATGGTATGGTAGCATTTTCTAAAGAGGGAGGTCCCCATCTCAGCACCATCCTCTAAGGCCTGGATTATTGCTGAGAGGTGCTCTAAGAGGGGGTGTTCTTAAAGTGAGCTGGAAGTGTTCTTGGCGGAAGAGCTGGCATCTGCCCATCATGGGCCCCTAAGCCCAGCTGGCATCTGCTGGACACTGTTTCCTCCTCTCTCCACCCAGGTGGCACAGACACTGGGGTTATGGGAATAAATGCAAACCCCTCATCCCAGGACTTACCTCTGCTGCTGTTGGACTGGGGCCATGGACAGTGTAGGAATCAGGAGACCCCACCTTCAGGTGGGGCTAAGTGTTGGGACAGCCAAGGTCAGGGTATATCTCAGTACAGCTTCAGTGTGGCCAGAGAAAGGGATAGCCCTGGTGTCCTACGAGCATCTGTGACATATGTAGCTGGGAACCCACACTTCCCTAGTCCTCTTCCTGCCAGGTCCTCCCCCAGGATCCTGTGCCTCTTGCTTTCGATCTGTCCTCTTGAGCCCAGAAAAGCCTGAGCTAAGCACTGGCTGCAGTCTGCGCATGGTCCACAGGACCCCCACTTCCACCCCCAGGCCTGCTCTTGCCAATATGGGAGGGCCTTTGGAAGCAATTGGGGCATCTTGCTTTGGGGTGCTAGGGAGAGCAGTTGGGCTGCAGGAGACCTCTGTGGTGCCTGAGGTTAGGTCTGAAGGAAGCAAGGGTGATTAGTCACGTGCCTGTCCCATCCCTCCCCTGTCCTGTGTCATCCCAGCTGTGACTCAGGCCAGGGCTGGATGTCCAGGGAAGGGAGCTGTACCTCAGAGAAGCTCACCTCACCTTTCCCACCTCATACTGCCAGGATCCCCCTCAATGCTCCTTGATCCAGAGGGTGGGCTTTGAGGACTAGAGGTGGGGTGTCTTTTGTCTTGGAACATGGGGGTGATATGAAAATGCCTTGAGAGTGAGTTCTGTGGATGCAGGTGGCAAGTGTGAAAGCCTGTGATGTGCAAGTGCTGAGAGAAGCAGGTGGGTGACGGTCTACTCACATGGACAGCATGTGCAGAGGGGAAGTCTGAGCAGTATGTCAGGAGGGATGGGTGTGGTGGGTAGGATAGCAAGATGTGTGAGATGCCTTGAGGGGGCTAGTGGGCACTGGTGAGTATGAATGTGAGAAGCATGTGAAGGCGTCTGTGTACATATGCCTGTGTATTTGCGGCCTGGTGGATTGGGCATATGGATATGGAATGTATATGAGATAGAGTTGGAGACAAAATATGTGGCGTGTCTGTGGGAATGTATGGAAACAGTCGTTTATCTATGTGTGATAGAGGACGCGCTGGCATGTTTTTGCATGTGGTGAGATTTGAGAGGGTACAGACTGTGTGGGTGCAAAACACGTGGATGGTGTGTGAAAAGCAATGTGTGTGTGTTAGGATGATGGAAATGGATTAGCATGTGAGTGTACAGTGTATGTGGAGAAGAAATAGGCCTTGGCAGGCATGATTTTTCTGCTCCAAGTTGAGGCTCTTGAGACTGAATAGGGGAGACAAGCACCCACAACATGGTCTCCAGAGGGTTAGGAGAGGGACTGACCCCTCTCCTGGGCTGATGGGTTATGGCGGGTAGTGTTCAGTTCTTTAGGGGTACCTCCTGGAGCAGCTCTGTTGGTTCACAGAAACCAGTTGCAGAAGAGGGAAAATTTCTGTAAGCTAGGTGTTAAATATAGTCTTAAGAATTAAAGTATATATAAAGTTCAACCTAAAAAAATTACCTTAAAAACAGAGGTGATAAATGCTCAAAACTCACCACTTCCTAGTGTTTCACTATGTTTTTCTACATCTGTGCTTTGAGGTGACTTATGTCTGTTGTGCCTGGTGGTGGAAATACTCTGCTGCAAGGAGCTTGTCTCTCCCCAGTCAAGCGTTCAGTCACGTCACAAAGTCAGCCGTGGAAGGGACATTGACTCCAAGGAAGTCAGCAAATATCACAAATTAAGACTTGATTTATTGTTTTGTGGATTGTCTAAGCTTCAGGGGTAAGGGGGAAGATAGCATTCCTGTAGAAAAACTTTGAAGTTTGTCCTCTCTGCAGCTGCTACATTGTGGATAATACAAAACATTGACTAGTCTTCCAGGATTCAAAAACCATTAACCCATTCAGCAAAGAGCTCACTCAACTCAGTGTCGAATGACTGAAGTTCTGACATGTCTTCATTATTTCACTTTCATCTTGTTAAACAAAATCCACCAACATTCAGGTTGGAGCCACACGCGTTTGTCACTGCAGGTTGGCTCCAGGTCAAAAGCAAGGCAGAAATTATTGATTTCTGGGATAACCACTTGACTGTATGGAACTTTTATTTGTAAATATCAGAACAGCTTATGGTAAACGTATGTATATGTGTATGCAAATATTTTTTGGAGAACTGGGAATTAAACATCACTGTTTAAGGCTCTCAGTGGGGACTGTGTTACACCCTGCCCCCCCCACCCGCCTCTATTGTACCTGAGTGGAGGGGACAGCTGCAACCTGCAGCCTTCAGAAGCCCTGGGATCCACTTCTCAGGTTTCCAGATGAGCTGTGACTTATCACAAACAGGGTGTGATCTTCTTCTGGACCTGGGCATTGGGGCTCACTGAAGGCCCCATTCATAATGAGTTAGGCACTCACTAAGCCCCTTTGCTGTTTCAGGTGCTAGGGACTTACAAAAGGGGGAAGATGAGGCCACTGCCCCCATGGAGCTCACAGCCCAGAGAAAGAGATGCAGTTTTAGCTAGTCTCTCCCTGGAGAGCCTGGGGCAGACAGCAGCCCCTTACCCAGCTGCAGAAGGAGGAAGGCCTGGACAAGAGAGGTGGCCTGATAGAGGCCTTCCACCCAGAGCAGCATGTGGTGTGCAGTACCCACAGGACCTCTGTTAGAAATGGAGAGAGTCCTGCAGTAGGTCAGGGCAGAGCAGTGCCCAGGAGCTAGCAGTGTGCTCTGGATGGTGAAGTGGGTGACCCCTGGGGCACAGTTGGAGAAAATTCACTGGGGGAGAGGAAAGGGTGTAGGCAGAGGCTGAGAGATGAGAAAGATGATGTTGTGTTGGGAGATCTGCAAGGAGACTTTTTTTCCCCCTAAAGATTTTTTTTTAAGATTTATTTATTTATTTATACAAGCACTGGGTACAGTCAGAAGCATGGGAGGGTGAGAGAATTCACCAGAGCAGGGAGCAGAACAGGCAGACTGATGAAGCACACTGCTGAGGGGAGCAGCGGGCGCAGCCATGTGGGGCCCTTGCTGGCGGCCAGGGATAGAACCAGCGCTACAGAGGCTGCAGGCAGCTTCGCAGCCCAGCGCTCAACTGCTGTGTCACTGGGGAGGCCCAAGATTTATTTTTTTATGCATACAAGAATTGTGGTATAGGCCAGAGGTGCGGGGACGGGGGTGAGAGGATTCACCAGAGACAGAATGGGAGCAGAACAGGCAGATTGATTAAAATATACTGCTGAGGGGAGCAGCGGGCAAATCTGCTGTGCCATTCGGGTCTCCTCCCTGCCTAGGGATCGAACTTGTGCTGCAGTGGCTGCGGATAGCTTCATAGTGCTGCAACTTAATCCCTTGCACCACCAGGGAGGCCCCTACAAAGAGACTTTCAATGAGACTGGAGCAAAGCTGAGGAGGGCCAGCCTGGGGTAGGTTTGGGCCAGAGTTCGGCAGGAGATTCTGGGAATCAGCTCTCAATCTGCCCTGTGGGATATGGATCCAACAGAGGATTCTTGTTAGCAGACAAATGAGATGCTCAGCCTGGCTTTGAAAAGTGGTGCACTTGGCGTGGACAGAACTAGAGGTAGGGAGACTGGAAGGAGGCTAGGGACAAAGGAACCTTGAACCCAGGCAGAGGCATTAAGGAATAGGAGGTGGGGTCAATAGGAGGGCACTGCAGGTCTGATCCCCAAGGCTAGAGGGAGTGAGGAGTTGAGTGGCACCTGGGTTTCTGGAGTGATGACTGAGAGGATGGTGGGGCCAATCGTATTGCCAGAAAGCACAGGAAGAGTAGGTCTGGCATGAAAAAAGTTGCTTGGGATCTGGAGAGTTGAGGTGCTTCTGGAGGGGTCCAGAGGCATTTGGAGCTCAGGAAAGGCATCATGAAGTAGACTTGGGAGCTACTGTAGAGGGGTGAGGAGCTTTGGAGATAACCTGGGGGAACACAGATCTAGTCCTAAAGAGCCAGGAGCTCAGGTGCTTGACTTCGTCTCACTTCTGGGAGTGTTGACACAGCCAGGTCCTCCCATGCAGGAGAGCCAGAGAGTGGGCAAGCAAAGATTGGAGGAGTTCCTTTGTTGAGCTGGAGGCCATAATAGTTAGGAGTCATGGGTCCCCAGTTCTAGCTCCAGGCCTGGCTCTGCTACCAACTTGCTGTGTGACCTCTGGCAAATTACTACCCACTCTGGGCTCAGATTTTTCACCTGAGAATGAAAAAGGTTGGACCACACCAGTGACTTTCAAATGACATTTGGAGCCACAGGGTCACTCAGAAGTATCTCCAGGAATGGGGGGTGAAGAGATGGGAGAGGCTGAGGGTGTGAAATTCCATTCCCTGCCCCACCCCCGGCTTCTTCTAGGGCCACTTGCTTTTCTGATTTCTGTGTTGACTGACAACTGAAGACCACTGAGACAGAAAGTCCCACGTCTGCAAAGCCTTTTCAACAGAGATAACTGATGTAGATTGAAGAGTAGTAAAACACAATGAGAAAACCAAGTATTCCCACCAGATGTTATGTGAACCTCAACACTCTTTTCCCATCTCGCACAGTCAGGGTTATGCCCCTGGTCACATAGGACTCAGCTCGGCCTACTTATTGGTAATTTCAGCAGTTGACGCAGCCCCACTTGCTCCCTCCTTCTGGTGGTGGTCACCGGCCTCAGTCATCACAGTGTTCCTTTAGGGTCTGTGTGACCCCAGCCCTTCATTGCTCCCAGGGCCAAGCAGAGTGAGCCTGGCTGTGAAGCAGCAAGTTGGCCTCCCTGCTCCTTGATGTTCTCTGACCATGGTCTCTACAAAGATAGAGAAAAGACTGAACAGGACACAAAATACTTGAGTTCTTCCTAATGCCGAGCCTCAGTGAGGATGCCTCTCCTTGCTGGAGGTCTCAAAGGGTAGTGTCATCGAGCTTTCCCCAAAGAACTCTGACAGCTGGGCATTCTCAGTGAACTGGAGATGAAGCTGGGCCTAGGCCAGAGTGTGGGAGGGCCCAAGATGGGAGCCGAAATGCCCTTCTAGTTGCCTCAGTGGAGAAGATGCAGACCTTTAGGTGTCTGCAATCCCCCATTCCCAAAAAGCCCACATCTGACTACCTCCCTCAGACCAGGGCCTCTGAGGTGGGGAGGGGCAGCTGCCGCACCCATGCTCTGGAATCTTGTGGTGAGGGAACAGAGTGAAGGCAGATGGCTCAGAGGGGCCCAAGATTATGCACATTTATCCCAGGCCCTTCAGCCCAAGCTCTTGTCCCAGCGCATACCACCCTTCCTTCCTCTGAAGTTGTGCTTCCCCTATTCCCTAGGGGACCCAGACCCCCAAATCAGGCTGTGCTGGGCCCCAGAATCTCAGGTTTGAAGACAGTGCCTTTGAGGAACTCTCTTACTACTTTGGGAACAATTTGGAGAAAAGCTCAACATCTCAAATAGGCCTCAGAATATTGCTCCAGGACCCCTGAGAAGAGACTTTATCCCCAACCTGGGTGATTTGATGGGGACTTGGGTGACGACTCTCGGTGTTTCCTAACAACAGGCTGGGGGACTCAAGCACCAATGTGAAGCTGAAGAGTGTCGCGGAGACAGGGGGCAATGAGATGGAGTCTGCCCAGGCCACGCCAGTGGCTGGGGTGTGGCCCTGGGCCTGGGGAGGGTCGCTGTTTGAGAGGAGGACGCAGCTTTATAAAATGACTCCGTAAGTATCACCTGGGCAGGTGGGGCCAGAGGCCCCACCTGGGACTTGGGAGTGGACCAGAAGTACCTGCAGCAGGCAGCCCTGCGGCAGGCCGTGGGGGACCTAGGGAGCTGGGAGGTTAAGGGTGTTAGGGTAAACAAGGCCCAGGCTAGCAATGGGCCTCTGGGGAACTCTGGAGCCTGTGTGCTTTCAGGAGCCTGTGGAGCACCCTCTCCCAGGCTTTAGGCCTTGGCATCTTCCCCTGGAGGGGAGGGGGGTGTTATATGTGTGTACACATGAGGGACTGTGGTCTCTGCCATGACCACCGAGTGCAAACTGGCCTCTGGCCCAACAGAAAAGCCCTCCAAACTCAGGAGCCCAGGAAGACAGGAGGCTCTACAACAGTTCCTTGCCTCATGTGAACCTCCAGGAGGGTTTAAAAAATGCATATTCCCTAGCCCCACCCCGTAGAGTCTAGGAGAGGGCCCAGGTATTTCTGTTTTAAAAGCTCCCCAGGAGAGTCTGATGGAGAGCTGTAGCTGAGTAGAGAAACCATCACTTCTGGGGCACCACCTGTGGCCCAGATGTGGGGGAGGCCAGGCCTCTGTCTGCAGTGCCACCATTAGACACTCATACCTTGGCTCTTCAAGATGTTATAGTCATCCAGAATTCAGGTAAGGGAAAGACCCAGCCAGCTTTTCAGCTACCTCTTCCTGAGACCTGAAAGAGAATCATGAGTGTACAGGGCAGGCCCTTGAGGACAAAAGACTCAGGAAGGAGAGGGAGGGCTCCTAATGAGAATTGCTGCAGCATAGTGTCTGGGGACTTACAGGGCTGTGGGCCTCACAGCCTCCTGGTGCAGGGCACTCTGGGGACACACCAGTCCCTATAGTGCTCCCAACCAATTATCTGGGGAAGCCTGGCTCTTTCTGCCTGGACACAGGGAAGAGAAAATAGTGGTTAGGGAGGTGAGTGTGCCCTAGGTCAGTTATGAAATTTGGTAGATGGAGTTCCTTTTTTAATGAGTTTAATGTCTTTTAAAAGGAGAATCCACTTAATTTAAAGTGACCTTTAAAGCCTGCCTGATTAATGTGAAGGGTACAGACTTAGGTGAATCATTATAAAGGGAACAGGGAGTACCTGCTGAGCACTGACGTGGGGAAATTGGTGCCTAAGCTGTGTCTTCCACCCTACTCCCAGGGCCAGCCTCACCCCACCTGGAGCACACGTCCACGCCTCCAGGCTGACAGGCAGCTGAGGTGTTCACTTGACCCAGTTTGCTTAATCAGTCCCCAAACGCTGAACCTTTGGGCTCTTTCCAATTTCTTGCTATTATAAATATCACTGCTATGAATATCTCTGTGCAAATTACTTTCCCAGTATTTTACTGGGAAGCAGCCCCCACATGGAATTACTAGGTCAAAGGGCAGAAGCAATTTTATAGCTCCTGTCACATATTACTAGATAGTTCTCTAGAAATATTGAGTCCGTTTTCTATGACACCAATTATGTAGGGCTGTCCCAACAGCCCTCCACTATTATGGAGCATGACTTTAATTTGTTTGGGGTTGTTTTATTTTGTTTGGTTTGTTCCTCATTTGTCATACTGGTCAGGAGTAGGGCTACAAAGATGTTTTCTATAGGTATTGCTGTCATGATTGGTGAAGCGGGCATTCTCCAAAGGTCAGCCTAGTGGGCACCCTTGCCCTGCAGGGGTTACATACAGTGAGATCAGTCCTGAGTCAAAGAACTGAACCAGAGCTGGAGATGCAGTTTTGAGTTCCTAAGAATCTTCACTCCTTAGCCATAAGCCAGCACACACCCCGGGCCACGGTTCCAAATGCTCAGAGGCGTTTGGAGTGTGCTTTAAAAGCAGCAGCCCTGGTCCCTGGAAGAAGCCTGGGGTGAAGGGCAGAGGGATGCCCATGGCCCTTGCCTGACCAGAGCTCTCTGCTCGAGCACTGCACTGACACCTGCTACAGGAGTGGCCATAGGGACAAATCAGACATAAGGCTTTATAGCACACCTCCTGTTGTTCTGACCCTGCTGGCCACTGGGGAGTTGCGCCGAGCATTTGTCTCCCTGTCAAACCGGGACTTTGGTTTATGGCCAGAGAGCCTGCCCTGGGAAAGGCCAGGAGATCTGGGTTCAGGTGTCTTGGCTGAGGTTTAAGCATGGTGAATTTGGGACAAGGAGTGCTTGAGGGACCATGACCCAAGTTCGAGCCCAAGACTGCAGCTTGCAGATAATGTTGGGCAGAGACTCTTAAGTTGTATCAGGGACAGAGATGATGAGGTTCAGGGGCATGAGACATGGTGATGCACTGGATGCCATGGCTGTTGTAGACAGGGCCACAGGACATTTTGGGATCTCGACAGACAGGAAGAGAGTGAGTCTGGACCAACAAAACATAGAGTGTGAGGTCAGCTGCCGAAGTCAAGTTATCAAAGTCAGCAAATGAGAGTCAAACTTGGACATTCAAGGTGCTCTGGGGAGGGGAGGACACAGGACAGTGTGTACTACAGAAACAGGACTCAGCCTCTTGGGTGTTAATTGGCAGAAGCTGGTCCTGGGATCATCACTCCAGCGTAGCTTCTGGGTTAGGGCTTCTTGTGCACCAGCAAGCCCCTGTCACAGACAGCAGGCTGAGGGTGAAGCCTGCATGTTGCTGGGTGGCAGGAAACTGTTCTGGACTCGCCAGGGTCCTCCAGGCTTTGGGAAGGAAGCAGATCCCCTTTCCCTGTCATATCTGGCCTACTGCTTATAAAGACAGCGTTGGGTTGGGTTGGGTTGGGGCAGATGGGTAATGGAAGAGGAGACAAGGCAGGTGCTCCAGACTCCCAAAGGCCTCTGGACAGAGTGAGAAGCTGTTTGGTGCTATAGAAATGTGGACTTTAGATCTAGAGGCCTGATCTGCTCCTGGCACTGTACTTTATTGTGACCTTAGTTTTATGTTCCTAAGTCTTAGCAGCCTCTTTTATAAAAAAGTTTTTGAACCTCAATTTCCTTATATGAAAAATGGGTATAAGTTACCGGCTAAAAAGATTGCACAGATAACTGTTGCTCAGCAAATGGCAATTTCCTTCCTTTTGCCTGTTCTGGTACCTGCAGCAGAACTGAGTGTGTGTGTAGACCTGGATGTGCTCCCACCTTAGGCCAAAAGGACCTTGGGTGGGATGTAGGGAGTTGGGGGAAGGTAGAAGGGATCGCGTGTTGTCTGCTAAGCCCAGGAACAGAGCTGGACTAGAACTTCAGCTGCTGACTTAATATGACCTGGCGGTCATGGTGAATTTAGCCAGGTGGATGTACAGTGTTTAACATAGGGAGCAGCAAGAGGATGGGTTACAGTCTGGCAACTTCTTGAGCCTCAGTTTCCTTATCTGAAAAATAGGTATATAAATGTGTGTGTGTCACAGATATATGAATACATGGCATTTGTGAAAGTCTGTTCTGTGGCTACCTATGTTACCTTCAGAATCATATCACTCTGAGGAGTTAGTATGAGGGGTTTCCCTGTGTCACCCCAGGGCCTAGCTTGGAGTTGGCAGACATGGAAGAGGCATATGCATGGTGGTTAGCCTCTGGCCAGTCTCTGGCTATTCATGTCATCCTAGAGTTGGCTGAGGAGGGGAAAGGGGCAGCAGGAGGTGCCTTTAGCTCCCCCAGACCTGTAGGGGCTGCAGGGTATGGCCAGGATTGAATGCACTCAGCAGTTTCTTTTCACACAAGGTGTTCTGGGAGTGGCAAGTGCTAGCAGGTCTGCTCAGGCACTAGGCAGAGGACTCATTTGGCACCTGGTGGGACAGCCTTGTCCCCTGCAAGAGTATTACCTGAGGCAGGCAGCATGGAGACCAAAGGCATCTGGAAGCGCCCAGCATGGCTTGGAGGTGGGTAAGGATGGGGGTGCCAAGCAGGACTACACAATTCACAGGGATCTGGTGCTGGTTTTGACCTCGGGACAGCGCATCTGTCTGTGTCTTGGCCCCCATCCCAAGCCTGGTCTCTTACAGGGGACTAGGTGATGAACATTACCTTCTGTGGACAGGAGGACCATGCAGAGTTCAGGTACTCAGGGAGAGTGAGGCTGAGCTGTTTCAGCCTGGCTCCAGGGCTACCCTACTCTGGGTACCACAGCTGTGGAGCAAGAGGATTCCTGAGTTCTGAATCCCAAGCAGGAAACCTGGGGCAAGTCTAGGCTATCCTACCCTTCATCTCTCTTTTTGGAAAGTCAGATGCAGTACTTGTGCTGGGCATGCAGCAGCGGGCAGAATCAGACCCGATCCTGGGTCATGGAACTCACAGTTCAGGAACGACTAGTGATTACATATAACTGCTGGTATTTGGGGACTTCAGGAATGGTTATAAACGTACTATGAAGGGGTGTGAAGTACCTGCACCAGCTTGACCCCTGCCAGGTAGGCAGCCCCTGCACTTTACAAATGGCCTCTAGTCCCCATCCCACCAGGACAACCCTGAATCTGTCCGGACCTGCCTGGGTCCTCTGGTCAACACTTCATTGCATCACTGAACCAGTTGGTGCATGAGACAAAATTTAGGAACACAGTTAATCGAACCAGCTGCCAGTCATGGTGGCAACTTTGGTTTTTTTTATGGCAGAACTTGGGTTTACAAATCATCTTGGAGCTTGCATTGAGAACCTGTTTAGAACAGAACAACCTGTTCTATTTTCCCATCTAGTCCTACTGTAGAAATCAGAAATGGGAAATGATTCCCAGATTGTCAAATCTCAGAATGACTGAGCTGGAAGGGCCAGTCCTCTGCATTAATCTCATATGTTTGATATGTTCGACTGAGGCCCAGAGTGGGGAAAGACTTAACCCAGGCTCATTCAGCTGGGAGAATTGGTGACTAGAATTCAGATCCTTGCCTCTTGCTCAGTATTCTTTCTGCTTTACTGAACTATCTTTGCTGTTTTACATAAAATACCCAGAGAGAGTCAGGCTGAGCTGCTTCAGACTTCCCCCAGTTAGTAGTCTGTAATACTAACCATTCAACTGAAAACCATCCCATGATGGTCTTCCAGACAACCAAATACATACTTTATCTTACATCTTTGTCATCACAATTTTGTACCTTTTCTTGCTTTGTATTCTCTTTCATTTTTTTGGTAATTAAAATTTAAATTAATATCTTATAAAGAATAGTATATTTCTGGGTTACTTATTTTCTTCCATTAAAGTTTCATGTGAGCTCTGTGTCCATCACCACACTGTTTTAGTAGTTGTAGCTTTATAATATATTTTCATATGTAATTGAAACTGATGCTCTCACTAATCATGATTATCAGGATCTCCTTTGTGTTTCTTACCTACATTTTTTTCTTCTAGATAACCTTTACCTGAGTTATCTAGAGGAATTAAAGGCAAGGAAATAGTTTATCCCAGGCTGCCCTAAACCAGATACTCTTAACTCATGCCTGTGAAAATGGAAAAGAGGCCCATTGATTGGGTGAAATAGGCAAAAAAGAAAGTAGTGGCACCATCTCCTTGGCCCACTTCCCTCACCACTGCCCCCTATTCTGCCTCCTGGTAGGATGCCTCACAGTGTAGACTCACTTCCTCAGGATATAGCTGGTCCTGGGCTCTCAATGATGGGGCTCTCCCTGAGACTGGGAGCCCCTTAACTGCTTCCTTGTGGAGTAGGCAATCTGGAGGACAGGCCCAGCTCATGCTTCCTTTGGACATGCACCTGTGGCACCCACACCTATCAGCAAGGGCACATACCTCCTGTAGAGTCTGTTCCACCTCTACATCTTTTTGCTTTGGTGCAGAAGTCTGCCTTTCACTGCCTTCTCTCTCAAAGTTGTTACCTCAGAAACATCTCTTATTAGCCTATTTATTCCTAAAGCACACTTACTTGTGCAGAATTGATACTTGATTGCATCACTGAGCCAGTTGGTGCATGAGACAAGTTCAAGAACACAGTTAATCAAACCAGCCAGACAGTCAAGGTAGCAACTTTGGCTTTCCTATTTCAGAACTTGGGTTCACAAATCATCTCAGAGCTTGCACTTCATTCCTTAGTTTATCTCCAATGGGAACCTTAAGAAATCCTGTACACCATCAAGTTTTACAATCCCCTTTTGATTTTGATTTGCACTTAAAAGAAGTTAATTAGGGCCTCCCCTGGTGGCACAGGGTTTGAACACTGGCTGCTTCGAAGCTGCCTGCAGCCTCTGCAGCAACAGTTTGATCCCCGGCCCCCCAGCGAGGGTCCCACATGGCACGCAGACCTCTCCTGCCGCCCGCTGCTCCCCTCAGCAGTGTGCGTTGGTCCTTCTGCCTGTTCTGCTCCCTGCTTTGGCTCTGGTGAATTCTCTCATTCTCCCATGCTTCTGACTGTACCTAGTGCTTGTGTGAATAAATAAATAAATCTTTTAAAAAAGAAAAAAAAAGTTAATTTAGGAAGAATTGCTATCTTTAAAAAAGTCTTTATCATGTAAGATAAGACATACATTAGGAATTTCCATTTAATTCAAGTTCTTTTTACAGATCTCAATCATATTCTATAATTTCCTTCATATGGATTACAAATAAGCTCATTAATCTTATTTTAAAACATTTTATGCATAATTCTGCCATTGTCAATGAGATAGCTTTTATATTTCCATTCTGTAGTTATTTCCATTCTGTGATCTATATAGAAATGTTTATTTTCTTTTTATTTTTTCATCTGATGACCTTATTGAAGTTTTTGATTCCAGAGTTTTTCTTATCGATACCTTAAGTTTTCTCAGGGTTCCAGCACAGTGTATCATTTCCAATAGCATAAATTATGATTTCACTTTTCCAATATGGTAGACTAATGCCTGTGCATCAGTGTCACACTCAGGAACTTAAAAAAAGTTGTTGGTCGAGTCCCATCGTCATCCCCACTGAGCCACAACCTCCAGCTCAGCAGTAAGTCCTGAGACTGGGAGGGGTGGGTGAAAGGTAGATTCCAGGCAAAGTCCTCCCTGCAGAGGAGGTAGCACACAAGCCCAGCTTGTCTGAATGCAGATCAAAAGCTGATCAGCCTTGTAGACACTGAGATTTTTTTTTTGGTTTGTGAGCAAGGGAAGTTGGTGAAAGCTTTTAAGCAGCAGGTGCAATGGTAGAATTGCATTCTGAAAAGATGACTCTCACTGCCACGTGAGAACAGACTGCAGGGGACCAGCGGGAAAGGGGTGCAGATCATTATGTAACAACAGCTAACTCGTGCAGCTTTCTCCTGACTATGTGCCAGGCACTGTTGAAGTGATTTACATATATTAACTAGGAAGTCCTGGGTGCACAGGGAGTTTGTGGCAAGGCCTGGTTTAAAACCAGCAGATCTGGCTGCAGGCATCACACCCTGAAGCAGCCCAGGTGTCCCACACCACTGTCCCACACCACAGATGAAGTAGTTTGACAAAGGTGATGGCGCTGAGATGGTAACAAGGGGACAAATTGGACATGATACATAGGATCTAAAATCAGTAGGGCCTGGTGATGGGTTGCATTTGGGGTGACTATCAAGGAACCAGTTTTTCCATATGTTTGTGGCCATTTGGTGGTTATCTGGGACTTTGTTCACTTTTGCTTTTGGGTTGTTCATACATGCTTATTACCCTGTACCCATGTGGACAGAGGGGATTCACAGCCATTGCCAGGGAGCTTTTTGAGCCTCACTGCATCTGTCTTCTGACTGTGTGACTGGGCAAGGGGGGGGGGGTGTCTCTGCTCACCGTAGCTTTGGCTTGGTGGTATGAAAGCAAGGTGAGTTTAGTCTGAGTGTCCCCCACTCTCCCAGGGCAGTTGGGTTGGAGGTGAGACGTGGATAATCTGTTTTATGTCAGTTGTCAGATGGGGCTCTAGATACTGGGAGCCTTATACATTAATCCATGCCCCTCGTCTTATAGACTACTACACTGAGACCAAGAAAACTGGGAAGAGATTTGTCTGCACTCAAGTAGGAGACCAGAGACTTGGATCTAGAACTCAGGTTTTGCAACATCCAAGACTCTCATGGCATCTCCAGATCAAGTGAGCATATTAGCCAGTGACATTAGCAAGTTTCTGGTCACCTGCTTGGGTGGGCAACCTGGGGAAAAGCCAGTTGTGCCAGACCCAACAGTATGGTAGGTCAACATTAAGAATAGTTTGGGTTGAGCCAGAGAAATGGGTGCTAATAGCTCATGAAAGTCAGACAGGCTAAGGTTTGATTGTGGAACACTAGGGCCCAGTTAGAGACCGGGAGAATTGTGGAGCAGATGGCAGGAATCTGAGGCAAAGCGCAGGGTAACCTGGACTAGAGGAACACACCAGGACACCCCAGAAGTCCTTGTGAGTGTTAGGGGTTGGACAGGATCAACTCTCAGGAGATGTCCAGGTCAAAATCCAGGACCAGTCCCACAGAATGGAGCCCCTCTTCCCAGGGCACCCATTCCTGCCACCCAAGGCTGGCAAGATCAGGAAGGATGCAGTAGGGAGGGTGGTGCCTGCAGAGGAGACTAGGAGGAGGGTGGTCTGTCATGAAAGCCAGAAATCAGGGAGAGAGATATAGAGGGAGGCCTGGAGAAAGGCAGGGAAGGATACTGCCCCACACATCCCTGGCAGCCTGGCAGATCTCACCTTCGGAGGCCTGGAGGGACTGCTCTCAGAAATGCTGGGGCTGGGGGATGGAGGGAGCACCCATCCCCTTCCAGAGCTCAGGAGGGCAGCACTCCCAGAACTGCCTCTTCTCGTTCTCATCTGAGATGCCCCCAGACCCATGGCATAGGCTTTGGCTGAGGCTGAGTAAAATCCTTGCTCTTGTGACCTCCCACAGCGCTAGTGCTTCTTTCTGTATAATAGCTCCTCCTGGTAGCTGTGAGCAATCAATGAGATAATACACGTAATGCTTAGCACAGTGCCGGCCCTACATGCGGGCTCGATAAGTGGAGCTCTAATTAGGAAATACTGTCACATCTCCAGGGGCTTGGGACTTTTGACACAGTGGTCACAGGTTCACAGTCACCCTGTGCAGCAGACAAGGCATGCATTGCTCCCACTTAATGGAAGAGGAAATTGAGGCGAGCCCAGGTGATTGGTCCCTGGTCATCTAGTGAGGGGGCAGAACAGAGAGGACAAGAATTTAGCAATCCTAAATCTGGTATGTTTTCACTGCTGTGTTTCTTCTATAAAATATAAGACTCTTGTTCTTATTTCTTAGTTGTAGAAACTATAATCATCTTCCTGCATCTCCTAACTGCAAAGAGTCAAAATTATCAGGGAAATTTAGTGCTGAGAGGTAACCTTCAAGAATGCTCTATACCCTAGACTTCATGAGGCATAGAGAAATAAAAGACTCCATCAAGGTCACACAGCACATTTGTGACAGAGCCAGGATTGAAACCTGGGTCTAGTATTCTTTTCTTTCTGCTTTCATAGGTCTTGAAACTTTAATGCCCATTTCAGAGCTGGAAAAACTGAGCCAGAGAGGTGAACTGACTTAACTATAATCCTGTGGCACCTGCCCTTCAGGGCACCCTTTCTTCAGTGACTTTGCCATTAGAGCCTGCTCTTTCTAACCCATCAGCAGTAGAAGGGGAAGGGCCATGGAGCAAGACGGTGGTGTGTAGGGGCAATAAACTTTGTAAATAGTTTAAATTGTATTTTGGTATCTGATTCCTCTTGCTAGAGATTATGGTTTGTGAATTCAGATTAGGATTGTTTAAAATGCATTTCACATTTAAAAACCATGGGTTTCTTAGATGAGGGGAGAAAAACAAGTCAAAAAAGCAACCTCACAGGCCTTTCCGAAAGGTTACAAAATAAAATGTTCTTTGCTGGAGGATATAAAGGCAGTGGCTCTGTTTGACAAAGGAGAGGGCTCTGCTAGATAAATTCTGTGTTATGAACGAATGAAAGCTCTCTCCCTCTCTTTCTGGTCAGCTTAATTCCTTGTTGCTTATCTGCAAATCCAATAATGCTGGTAAAACAAACCCCTCCTGCAGTCTGTGCACAGGGACCCGGGCTCCTCAGAAGCTTTTTCCTATTTATAACCTCAGCCCCTGTTCCTTGGAGACCTGGGCTTAGCTGTCAGGTGGGGAAGTGGGCGGAGGACTTGGCCGTGGAGCACGGGACCAGGACACTGCGTTTCCGCTCCGAGCCTCCCCTGCCTGTCTGGTCTCTGAGCAGTAACCACTCAGACCCTCAAAATGGAGCAGGGGAACTAGGCAAAGAATAATCCTGAGGTTCCGCATCCTTCCTGCAGCTCCCTAGGTTCCTCCAAGGTAAACAGATGGGCTCAAAATTGCAGATGTTTTTTATGAATGAGAAATGCATGCATTTCAATGTGGCCACCTGGGCATCACCTTAGTAATGCATCACGCCAGCTGACTAAGGATATTTCGGTTGCTTAGTGAATGGATGCTTAGTGACCCATCCTGTGAACATAGAATTATTTACCTACCTGAGTCCCACTGGATAGACACCGTGTAGCCCTCACATTTGCCATTTCTCCCCCAGCTGGAAATAAAGCTGTGATGCTCATCTCTGTCCATAAACTTGACTCCAATGCATTTTTCTCTTGACTAGATTCACAGAGCAGGAGTGAATGCATCAAAAGCTCTGCTCTCATCATTTGGTTTTCTCTAGAGGTAGCACTTAAGACTGTGGACTCTAGATCTCCCCACTGTCTGAACCATGGACTCTTTTTTTTTTAATAATAAATTTTATATTTATATTCCCCATACAATTGCAACCCCCCCATTCTGACCCCAATCCCTCCCCTCCCGCCCCCCACCCCCCAAAAAGTGTCTCTGGTTCATAGTTTTTTGTTGATTTTGATTTTCACTTTCTTATAGTTATTCATTTTCCTGGTCCCTTATTTAAGTTTTCTAGATTCCTGCTATGAGTGAGACCATCCGGTATTTTTCTTTTTCTTTTTGGCTTATTTCGCTGAGCATGATCCCTTCCAGCGCCATCCATGTTGCTGCAAATTGCATGTGTTTATCTTTTTTGAATGCTGAGTAATATTCCATGGTGTATATGTACCACATCTTCTTGATCCAGTCATCTATTTTTGGGCATTTGGGGTGTTTCCAAAGCTTAGCTATTGTAAACAGTGCTGCTATAAACATAGGGGTGCAGGTGCTCTTTGAAATTGATGTTTCTGTGTCCTTTGGGTAAATACCTAGAAGTGGAATTGCTGGATCATATGGAAGCTCTATGTTTAGTAGGTCCAGAAATCTCCACACAGCTCTCCATAGTTGAACCCTGGACTCTTACTTATGGCTTTGAGCAGGTTGTGTAAACTCCAGTTTCTTCATCTTTAAAATGGGGATTAATAATCATACCAATCTCAGAGCATGATGGAGTGTGGAGAGAAGCCATGTGTCACTGATAGGTGGGATTGGCATGACTCAGGAGATGTAATCATATAGCAAACTGTTTTTGTCTTCCATGTCTTATGGGTTTGTTTTTTCCTCCTCAACCTAAATGAAACTGAGGGTAGGTCCCTTGACTTTGGGGGGCATTTTCAGGCAACCAAAGGTCACCCTGTCAATAATTAGGATGTCCTGTCTATTGGAATAAAAAAAAAAATTTAAACCTCAGCGTTATACCTCCTGGATGTAGTAGAGGATCCAGCTTACAAAAGAGAGTTTGATCCATTCCGGGAACCAAGGTGAGGACAGGCAGGGGAAGGAGGAGAGGGGCAGGGAATTTCTTCCCCTGCTAATACTCTAACGAGATAATGTCACACTCTCCTGGCCTCTCTCTCTCAATGGCATACTTTTATAGGTCCATGGATGCTGTCCATCACTGGGCTATTTCCCCAAATGCAGCTCCCTTGATGTGGGTGATATTTTCCCCACCCCCCAATAGATCCATAGGACAAAATGATTCCTTCCTCAGGCCCTAGGAAACCTTAGCTTATACCTTCCACCAGAGTCAGCTCCCCTTCAAACAATGCTTATGACTGGGATCTACGACAATCCCATTTGCTCTCATACTGGGGCTCACATAGGTCCTCAGGAAACACTCCTGTATCCTTTGTCCCACAAACCTGGGTACAAAGGCCTTGTCTGAGGCAGCAGCACCCTCTCGGCCATCAGGGCAGCGAGCTGCCACCCCATTTGTGCAGCTGCCAGGTGTGAATCAGAAGGCCATCCTCTGTGGCCCCAACTCTGCTGTAACCACATATTAAGGCCTACTGTGTGTGTGGGGGGGTCTCCTTTAAGTCAGGCTGCACTCTCTAGGTTTCAGATGAACAAAATAGAAGCCTTCAACCCCCCGTTCGTCCCACTTAGGGCTCACTGGACCTGAGGGCCCTATCTAGAATTCTTCTTCGACCTCCAACACCCCTTTTTCCAGCTGCTTTCGTATTTCTTAGGTACTAGAGGCCCAAGTCACATTGGGACCCATCTCACTTTTGGGATCTGAATTCTGTCATCATGGAGCCTGAACTAGAGAGTTCCATTTCACTGTTTCTGGCCCATATTTACTTTTATAAAACAGTGGCGCACGTGGCAGAGAGGACTTACTTGACAAATGATATTCACATACGATCCGCTCTCACAGGCTCGCCTTTTATCACTTCTTATCATTGGTTTTTCTGTTACCTTACTTTATGCTTTAAGAGTATTTTTTTTTTTTAGATTGTGCTGTTTGTTGTTTGTTGAGTTTTAGTTGCTGCCTTTGGCAGTGACTTGAAAAATAGACATGCTAGTTTTAATTCTACTAGTGGTTACCATACATTTTTTTCAGAGATATCAATAAGCCCGTTGACCTCATTTTACTCATGTAATGGGGCAATGATCTTTAGATACTCTAAGTTACTCAGTGGGAAGTTCAGAGGGCACACATGACATCTGTCTGACAGTGTTTAAAGGCACTGGGCTCTAGTTTAGGCCTGCTTGTCTCTGTTTTGGAGTCATCCAGGAGTTTCCAATCCCTTTCGTCCCCCACTGTCTCCATTTTGCTCCCAATCAAATCTTTCTGAAAGGTACAGCTGGGCAGGTTACTCTTGGCATAAAATCCTCTAGTAGTTCCCCATTGGCTGTAGAATAAAATCCAAACTCTGTAGCCTGGAGTTCAGGCTGCCACGTGATCTGAGCCGATCTTAGCTTTCCAGAATCATGTCCTGACACACAGGACCACTCCCTTAGGACAGGCCACCATATAGGCTGACATCTTGTTTTTCAAGTGTGTGGGTCACATACCCTCAAAACCCCCATGTTTTTACTCATGCCATCCTCTCTGTCTGGAGAGCCCAGCCTAGTGCCTGGTTGGTTGTAGAATCTCAGTAACTGTTCATCTTCTCCTTTTACTCTTATCAGTCTGTCAACATCCTGCTCATCCTTCAAGGTCACTCTTTTTCATTTCCTGGAAAGGCTTGTCCTAACCTGCCCCTGCCCCCTCACACACTGTACACTAGCACCATGGTATCTGGTGTCTCCCCTAATGACCCAAAGTGCCTGACGGCAGCAAGACCACCGTGGCCCTGCCTTTGCCTTTGAGCCCAGTAGGGTCTAGTCCATGTTTCACTGATTGAATTGTTTTCTGAGACTGCAAGGATACAAGTAGGCAGGTCCCTTGGGACTCGTTGAATTCATATTCATTTATTATTCATATCCTTTGGCTTCCAAAATTGACTAGAAGTAGCCTACACTCAATACAACTTAAATTAGAAATAGAAAATTGAAGAATTCACATGGAAGTAGCAAGATGCCAATACACTGGGTGGTGAACTGGAGCTTGCCTGAGGTTTCCCAATAGGGGTGACATATGAGGGTGTCTGTTGGGCTACTTCAGGTCCCACACATTCCTTCACTTACAAACTCCCCTTACAAACTGTTTCCATGTTTGAAAATTCCTAAAATGCAATAAGAATTGAAATTCATAGCAAATATCTCATCTTTGAAGGATTTGGATAGGTGGGGGGTGGGGGATGAGGGGATGAGCTTGTTATGTGGCAGCGCTTCAGTAGAGATAACCTTGTCCTGGGGCTAAGCCTGAAAAGCTTAGGTGTTTCCTCAAGGGCCATTGCACAGTATGGTTGTGCCTTAACTGGGACCTAATACAACGTTCCTTGATTGGTGCGCTGGAGTGGCTTTTGATAGAAGCTAAGGAGATATATTTAAACTGTCACCCTGGGAAGCCATTGGAGCAGGAAAACCCGTCTCCAGTTCTTAGTTGAGTGTGTGTATACACACCCCTCGGAATTCACAAAAGTGCACTTAGATCTTCCCCACGCACATACATCAACACCCCACCCAACAAATGTCCTCATGGAGACGCATTCAGACTGCAGGGACAAACCCCACAGATACACACTCACCCACACTCATACATCCATGGGCACACAACCCCACTGGCTCCCCCACATCTCATAAGCATATGTACAACCTCCGCAAGAAGAGACATGGAGAGCTCTTATTTCTTCACCTCCTTATGCCTCCAGATTTTGCTCCCTTAGGACAGAACCTAACATGTCTGTTTAATAGATTCAATTACTCCAGACTCCTGAGACCTTCCAACTCATTTCTGATTGTGTTAAGGTGTCAGATAATTTGGGAGTAACGGGGGGGAAGCAAACTCCAATGCTTGAAGATAACTCATAGGCTCTAGTCTGCTCTGAAGTGGTAGCTCCTGATTCCAACTCAGGGAGCAATGGTCTGGAGGGTGGGCCAGCCTCTTGCTTTGAGGCAGCATTCTGTCCACCAGCCCTGAGGACAGGCCCTGGGGTAATGCTTATTCTGCTGCATTGGCCTCCAAGGTTGGGACAGTTCCTTTCTGCTGTCCTTTCTGAGTGCCTGAGAAGGGTGAAAACAGGCCCAGGCCCAGTGTCCCAGCAGGCAAGGAAACCGCCCTACTTTCTGCCTCCTGCATCCCACTCCAGGGTGATTTATTTTGTCTGCTCTCTGTCTCCAGTAACAGCGATAGCTCCTGAAGGTTAATACATAATCAGAGGTAACAGCTCTCAGCATGGATGTTGTGTTAGGGAGAGATGGGTCTGATCTGATCCTGTACTCGGGAAGCCTGGAGAGAGAGGCTGGGTGTGTGTGCTGCATGAATTATGATGGAAAGCAGGCTAAGGGCAAGGGCTGTGGACCTAAACTGCTGATATGTGAATTTCAGCTTCACCATTCCATTGACCAATGATGTGATTTGAGCATCATCTTTGCCTTCTCTGTGCCTCAGTTTCTTCTGTTATAAAATGGGTCTGTTAAGGGAATCTAACTCCTATGGTGGTTGTGAGGAATGAATGATTATGGTATATAGATACCATACAGCCAGGCACCATATGATTGTTTTTTAAAGGTTAACAGATGTGGCAAGGCTGAAGAGGGGAGAATCTGGGGCTGGGGAGTTCTGGCTTTGGACCCAGGGCAGCAGGGTGGGGGTGGGGCCCGCCCTCAGCCCAGCTGGCAGTTCTCTTGCTCTCTCCCGCAGGTCATGCAGTCATGAGGGCGGCCTGTTTAGCACTGGAGGAGCTCCACCTGTGCTCCTCTGGCCTAGGGGGAGAAAGGGGTGGGCTGATGAATCCAGAGTGCTCTTAAGGGGAGACTGTGTCTTCAGCAGATCCCTCCCTGATCCCCTGGCCTCTCCACCACTCCTTTGTGCCCCCCTTAGCCTGGCTGTGGCTGCTGTGCCTGCACCTCAGCTTGCCACGCCTTGCTTTAAAGTTGGGGCTCCTCCTAGCCAGGACCACCTCAACACTCAGACTTTAACACCACCTTTGACCAAGGATTTTGCCTCCCTTGGATTTTGGAGGCCCGGAGAGGTGATTCCAGCCCCATGGCTTCCTAGCTTTATGTCCTTGGGCATCTTAACATCCCAGAGGCTTTTTTCTCTGAGAAACAGAGATAAAACAAAACCCTCTCAAGGCTATTGTGGAGATTAATATTATAAATTTATAAGGATTGGGATTGCAATAGGCAGTAAACGTTATTTTCCCCTAGACTGCTATAGCTTTAGCCGGGAAGGACTCTGGAAACACCTCCTTTACCAAAACCAAATCGAAGCAGGGAAGGGTGCGTGTGAGAACTGGGGAGCGAAGAGCAGCAGACAGGGGTGCAGGACAGCCTCCCTATCTCTGACCTGAAGGCTCCCCGGGGCCTCTCTCGGTCCTTACCGGCATCATCCATCCCCTTCCTGCACACCTGGATCACCCTCCCCTCTGCCCGCACGCCCCGCGGCCCCCAACCTGAGGTGTGGTCCCCCAAATCCTAGCGGAGATCCGTGGGCTCAGTGGGTAGGTAGGTGTCAGGACTCTCCCCGTTCCCAGAGGAGGAAACGGAGCTGGGAAGTCTGGGGACCCGCCCAGGGCGACGCTGCCCTGAGCCCCGGGGGGCGCGGGCGCGGTCACGTGGTGGAGTCAGGCTGCCGGTGGTTTCGGGGAACGGGGCGGGCGCCGTCCTGGGGGAGGGGTCTCGCCGGGGGCGGAGCGAGGGAGGAGGGGGCGGGCCGCCGCCGCCGCGCAGAGCCCCGGCCTCGGGCGCCCGGACCGAGCCCCCCTCGCGGCGCCGGGCGGAGCGCGCCGCCCTCCGCCCGCGCCCCGCGCGCCCCCCGCTTCGCCCTCCGCGCAGCGCCACGCAGGCAGCCGCTCGCCGAGCCCGCGGCCGGGGCCCTGGCGTGCAGTGCGGGCCTCGGCGGGGCCCAGCGCCCCGGCCCGGGAGGATGCGGCCCGGGGCGGCCCGGGAGCTGAGCAGGGCCCCCGCGCCGGCCCCGGCGGGCTCCGGCCTCCAGAGCCGCAGCCGCCGCCCCGCCCCCGAGAGACATGACTTCCAAGCCGCATTCCGACTGGATTCCCTACAGGTACGCGGGCGCCGGCCCCCGCCTTCTCTTCCAGCCGGGGAGTGGGGTGGGGCGCGGCTCGGCCACCCCTCCACGCTGAGGGTGTAGGGCAGGGTCGAGGGCGCCTGGGGGCACCTGGCCAGGGGCGCCCCCCACCCCGGCCCGGAGCGCAGGCTCGCTGGGGACACCGGGCCGAGGTGCCAGACACCTGTACCCGCCACGGGTACCTAGCCCCGCACGGGGACGTGGTTTGGAGGCATGGGTCCGACCTACCCCAAGTTTGGGAGCCCCGGGCGAACCCAACCCGCCTGCCTTGCTCCACTCCGTATCCACTGGGGACGCTGGAAGGGGGGTAGCTCTGGGCCAGTGGGGTCCTTGTTGGGTTCGGCAGCGCCCTCTGGGAGGAGGGAGTGCACGCTGCTCTGAGCCCCCTCGGAGACTGGGGATTAGGGTCACGCGCCCTGGCCGTACCACACACCCCTACATCTGCAGGCATGCTCCACATGACTTCTGCTTGTTGGGCTGGAGACACTCCTGCTGGTCAGTTCACTCATTCAGATCATGAATTCCTCGAGACAGTTATTCTGACCCAAGAGCACACAGCTGCTCATATACATATGCAGCATGTATTTACACACACACACACACACATACATACACCCCGAGTCTTCGGCACACACAAGCACACTCCTACATATCTGTGCACATACACATCCTGTATTTGAAGAACATCTGACACCTACTACCCACTCACAAGTACTACTCCTGTCTCTCAGAGACTCTGATATTCACTTCTAACAGGTCTATATTCCGGCACACACCAGCTCACAAGACAGAACTATCTTTACATGCACAGGGGCACTCAAGAACCCTGGCACACTCAGGGAAGCACAGCTACTCTGTGTTCCAGACACCCAGGGAACCTTCAGGTTTGTCCCAAGGACATCTGGGCCTTCCTGCCTGCATGGGAGTGGCACGGGGTGGGGGAAGCTCTGGACCTCACACAGGTGCAGGCCTTTCCCCATCCACTCTACTCCCTTCTCCATTATCACTGAAAGGAGCTCATTGCCATGGCAGCACCAGATCCATGGCCACCCATTGGCTCTTTGGTTGCCATGGGCTACGAGGCTGCCTCTTGGCCTCCCGGAGAGACATGTGTGTAAGAAGGGTGCTGGACAGCTAAGGTCCACTGTGTAACTGCCCTCCCTGGTGGTAGGAACCGATCCTCGGAACCCACCTCGCTATAGTCTGATCTCAGTGCGGGACCTGATTCTAGTCACTGATGGAAAATAATTTTGACAGAGCTGTTCAATGAGTCTGTCCAGACAGCATCCAAAATGGAAACCAGCCGAAACCGCCTGAGGCTTGTTAAAAGCAGATCCTTCTCCGAACAAGCACCTGTCACTGGAATTCAGGGTTTACCTTGAGAATCGTTTGTTGCCTAATCTCTGATTCTTTGGGGCTCTAGGGCTTCCCAGGTTAGAATTTGTGGGTGCCCTTCCTGCTAACACAGACACATGCACAAGAAGTCACCCATAGGACTTTCTGCAGACACATGTAGTCACACTTCAGAGTCTCAAATAGAACAAGGAGATTTTCCCATCAGGGCACTGGGCTCAGCTGACTCAGAAGAGCTGCCACCTGCACAGGGCATCTCGGATGGGGGCACAGGGGGTTGCTGGGGCATCCTGGCCTTTCTGACACGTGGGCAGGGGGCCTTTAGGAAGTTAGTGCAACCCCACAAAGTGCCACTAACTTTTTCTAGCCACCCAGCAGAGATGCCCTGGAAGTGCCCATGGGCTGAATGGCCCCCAGTGCTGTAGAAGTATCTATGTGGGGGTTCAGATGGCAGGGTTGTGGTCAACACTAAGATGGGGGACAGGACCTGTACTGTGGCTATGAAGAAGGCTTGTTTAGGGTCTGCAGACTGGGGTCAGGCTAGGTCATGGTTTAAGGAAGCCTCTTTCAGGAGTCAAGCAACTTATAAAGTGAGTACACAGGTCTTAGAGAATGTCAGCCTCAAGCTGGCAAGGCTGAAACTTGCCCCTGTGAAAGGGACTCTGCGGAGATGGGGTTTTCTCTGGGAAACGGCTCTACCTCCCAGCAAGTGCCAGGACACTTAACATCCTGCAAGGAATGACTCGGCACTTGTCCAGCACAGCCCCCCTCCCCCTCAGCTCTGAGGAGCAGCCCAGCTGGGCCGACCCCATTATTCTGTCAGCCTTGCCATCTTGCTCTGGGGCAGGGAGGGTGAGTGTCTGGCTGGGAGAATACTGTGTTCAGAAGTTACCAGAATCTCTCCTGCCTTGCTGGGGTCTTTTCTGAGCATGCATGGAGCCTGGGAATGCACTGAACTTGGGATACAGTCTTCTAGAATGGGGAGACCTGGGCTGCGAAGGCAAGTTGCAGATTGCCTCTTGTATTAACTGGGCTGTTGGTTGCTGTCAAAGCCAGTCAGTGGCTTTGGAGTCTGTCTGATCACAGAAAACTGGGCAGAGAGCAGGCAGGCAGTCTACTTGCAGGTGTGGGGGATGGGCACCTGTACATGTGCTTTGGCCTTAGGTTTCCCTAATGTCACAGCATGTCAGACCTGGAATGTGTCATCTGTTTTGGGGGAGAAAGATCGGTGGATTTCTTGTTAGCAGTGCTGGTAGGGATTCTGTTCCTCCGTGTTGGTTGCACCTGCATTCCCAGGGCTTGGCTCAATTTCTTTGAAGTAATGACAGGTGGTGATAATCTAATGGGTAATTGTGGCTCAGGTTGTAGTGATCATGGATTAATCTCACATTCTCTCTGGGAATGGTGTCAATTAGCTTATGAGGTTTAACAAATGGAATCCTTTTTTCCTTTTTTTCCTATTACTAATTCCTTTTCTGATATATTCCTTTACCTGTCTTCTTGGGGGGGTATTCTAGACCCCTGGTTCATGACTTTACCACCTTACTGAGTTGTAGGTGGCACGCTGAGAGTCAGGAAGCACGGCTGCCTGCAAACTCATTGAAGGACCCGTCATCCTCAGTGATTTCTGCATGGTCCTGTGCCCACAGCCTGGCATCTTCCTCACCAGCCATGAACTCTTGGAGAGCAGGGGGCTCATCTGGTTGTTGGCTGTGTGCCTAGCATGACCCAGCAGAGAAAGATGCCCGGTGCTTGCTTCTGCTGGCCCACCCGAGGGATCAGCTGCTCTCCCGTCATGGTGGGGTTTCCTGGAGTCCGTCTGGGAAGGCATAACTCCAGGTCACAGAAGGAGCTTCGCAGGCCATCCAGGCCTCTTCGTGAACACTTCCCGTCGCATCCCCTGCCCAGTGGCCTTGCATCAACTAGTGTGACTCTTCCAGAGTTCTTCCTTGGGTCGCGCCTAAGCATGTCTCTGGATTTCCCCTCCTTTTGGCCCTTTTAGGGCCCTTCCTCCACGTTTTCATTCAACTTCCCAGGAAGCAGAAAGATTGCTGCTTAACTAGAAGCGCCCAACTCTTTCATTCCTCCCTGTGTGTAGTTTCAGAGGTGCTCTGGGAGCCTGGGCCCGCTGCTGGCAACAGGCAGAACTAGCAGAACCTCTGCTTCTAAGCCTGTGGTGAGTCTCTTCACCCGAACTCCAGGCCCCTGTGAAATTGTTCTTGCATTGCCTGGGGTGGGGAGAGCAAGAAACACTAGATTGATAGAGAGGACTCAAGGGCCCTCATGGATGCCTCCGGGTTGGTCTCTGCCCTCCTGGAGCCGCGTGCTGTGTCCCAGGGGTGGCCATTCCAGCACCAGGCAGAGCAAGGGATTATTTCCTCACTCAGGACCCCTCAACCCTCACCATCATGTGGGGTGGTGTAGTACCAGGATGGCATAGTGCAGGTTTCTATGATGGAGCAGACAGGTAAAAGAGAGAGTCCTGGAGTCCTCGGTGGCTTTTCAGGCTTTTATTGTTTTCAGGCTTTTATTGGGATTTTACCAGCTTATTGGCAGGCAGGAGTGCTGGGGGGCCGGGAGGGTGGCCGGCCTCTCAGCCCCCAGCAAGTCTTCACTCTTTCTGGGCTGTCCGGCATTCCCCCGTGTTCTCACTCTCTTGCTTCTGCTTCTCCTTCTGGCGTCCCCGTGATGCTGCCCTTATAGGCCCAGTCTCAGCCCAGGTGAACCCACCTACGCATGCCCACACCCCACTCCAGGTGTCCACTGTCAGGCATGCATTCAGGACCGCAGGGATCCATCATCAATCCTAGTGGCAGGAGGGCAGAAAAGCCTGGCAATCATTTACCCTACAGGTGGCTCCTACACACGGACCAGTCACTCCCAGCCCTCTGAGAACAAAACACCCAAGTCTTGATTTCAGGCTCATCAGGCGACCTACCGCCTCTGTTTGCCTGTGTGGGGAAGGGCTGGGGGAGGGGCCCCACATGTAGGACTTGACCTTCTCCCGCTAGGGTTCTGCTTGTTGCACACTCTCCCAGCTTTTCACTGTCTTCTTCCAAGGAATTCACACTGTCTTAGTGAATAGTTTAATATCTCTTCTACCTTGTGCTATCTGTAAGTTTGCCGAGAGGCTGCTTTGTCTTCAGGTCATGAATAAACATGGTGACTGAGAGACGCGTGATGCTGGAAACGTTCCTTGGCTGTGGCATGACTTGTTGCAAAAACCCTTGAGTGGGTGTCTGATTAGACTCACGTGCCCCTTACGTTGCTGCCCGCGGCCCATGAGTTAGCATCTCTGGGCTCTGTGATTCCATGCGAAAGGCTGGCTGTTGCCCTGTTTGTTCTGATAGGCCAAAGGACAATGTGCCATGACTGTGAACTTGCTCCTAGTGGCCTGGTGTGTTAGACTCTGTAGCGGCGGGATGGCATAGAGCAGGTCTTCTATGATCCAAGCAGACGGGTAAAGGAGAGAGTCCTGGAGCCCTTGGTGTCTTTTTCAGGGTTTTATTGGGATTTTACCAGGTACCTAGCAGGCAGGGGTGACAGGATACCTGGAGGCTGGCAGGCCTTCTAGCCCCGGCAAATCTTTACTCTATCTGGGCTCTCTGGCGTTTCCTCGTGGTCTCGTTCTCTCTCTTCTGCTTCTCTTTCTCTCTTGTTTGTTCTCTTAGTCCAGTTCCATTCCGCGACGCCGCCCTTATAAGCCTCATTTCAGCCCAGGTGTACCCACCTTTGTATGCCCACACCCTACTCCAGGGGTCCAGCATCAGGCACGCATTCAGGGCCACAGGGATCCATCAGTCCTAATGGCAGGAGGGCAGAAATGCCTGACCGTCATTTACTTTACACTCACTCATCTCCAGACTCTTATTCCTTCCCCCATTTGGACATAAAGGCTGCATTTCCAGCCTTAGAGGAACTCTCTAGTTCTTTTTCGCGTCTTCAGAGCCCACCAGCTGTGGCTCATGGTCTCCATTTCCATGGCTGAGCATTACCATCACCTGCATCAGCAAGGCAGGGGATTGTTTCTAGGTCATCTGGCAGCCATTCTGAGCTACCACATTAGGGCCAAGCACCCTAGAGGTTTTCATGTACCTGGTGAGTTTGGGTGCTAGTGGCTGCAGTGGAGGTGCCCATCCAGGGAGGCTGGAGCTCCTGCCAGGAGTAGCACCATTGTCTCCCTTCTGGAGCTGTCCCAGTTCTACCCCCATCGTGTTTCTGCTGCGCTCTAAGCCATCACTAGGCAATGGAAGCCATAGAACTGACATTCTGGGGGTCTGGCATTGGCATGGGGTGTGGGTGGGATGCACCCAGGTACCCTGGGTGATCTTTTCTCCTCTGACAGCCCACTTCCCTGACTGCCTACATTCTAGCAGGGCAGATTGCAGTGCAACTGAGGGAAACATGAGGACAGGGACGGGGAGGGCAAAGTGCGCTTGGGGAGTGGGGTTGCCCCTAGTGACCTGACCTCCAGGCCTCTGGTCAGTTCTGGTGGATTAGCTGGAGCATGTAGTGTGGAGTACACAAAATGAGGAGGATCTGAAATCGCTTTCCCAATTCATTGGCCATAGAAGATGTGCCCTCTGCCTCCCTGCCCTCATTTGTTGTCAAGTATGGTTCACTCTTCAGCTATTGTGGGTGTCTTGGGGAAGTAAAGGGCTACTGAAGGGCTGTCTCCTTGTTGGTGAGGGTGCCACTTTGTGGGCCCTGGGCAGATGCATGGATTGGTGCATCAGCACACTGGGTTTCTCTGGCTCTTGTGATCCAGTGGCCTGTGCTTTCCTGGGCCTCCCTAGTCTCACTCCCCAGAAGGAGGCGACACTCCAGAATAAAGGAGCCACCAGGGTCAGCTGGAAGACCCATCCATCAGTGTCCCGTCTCCTTATCCGAGTCTCCTGGCGGGCCTGCAGCTGGCAGCCTTGGGCTTGGCAGTGATTCCATAATTGGAGCCCAAGTCATTAAAAAGCCATTACTGTCTCCTTGTGGTTATCGTTTAGTGCCGCCTAGGACAGCTCCGGCTGGCCAAAGAGCATTGGTGAGAGAGGATGCCTAGGGGAGGTGCTGTGTGGGAGATGAGAGGCAGGGCCCTCTGCTGGGGGCTGCGGGAGGTGCTGAGGCTCTGCTCTCCCTGCAGTCAGCCTTCATTGTCACTGTTCTCTAGCATGCTGCTGCTGTCTGCAGAGGAGTCTTTGCTATTCATCAGGACAGATGTTGTGCGCTCCAGGTACCTGTCAGGTGGAAACACCCACCCCGTGCAAGCTTGTCAGTACAAGCGATTGGCGTCTACCGCCGTCCTTTTTGGTTCTCCCAGAAATGCGGCTGCACCAGGCATCTGCTTGACTCTGCATGGATGCCCCCTCACAGCCGTCCTGTGTGGGTCTTGCTCAGCCAGGCGCTTTCCTCTTCACCAGGCACAAGTTGCTCCCCTGTTCCTCTCCTCCCCCGCCAGTTGCCACCTCCAGTCAGGCCTGCTCTTTCCTTGCATGGCTCCAGCAGGCCTAGTGGTGACTGAGGGGGCGGGCTGCTCTCTAGGCACTTCCAGGGTATCTGAGGTTTCTGGAATCTCTTTTCAGAAGCCGTTGCATTCATCAGTCCTTCTCTGAAGGTCAGTGGTTGAGTCCATTCTGCCTAAAATCTCACTGGCAATCAGTGTTACTAAAGCCTGTGGCTCCTCATCACTCTCCCCCAGCAGGGAGTGCAGGGGACAGAGGAAGAGGAAGTCATGTTTGCATGAAAGCATGAAAGCAGCCTCCCTTCCCGGGGCGTCATGGGAAGTTCGTGGCAGTGGGAGAGTGGGGGGTAGGAAATGCGCCCCACTGCCCAGATAACACCATTGGGAGGCCAGGCAGTGAGAACACTGTGGAGGGCCCACCTGTTGACACTTGAGCAGCCAGTGACCTAGCAGTGCAGAGGCTGCTCTGCCGGTGGGGCCCCACCTCCCAGCTAGACGTCCTGTTTTCTGAGTGACCCTGGATGTTAGTGTCAGCGCCACAGAAGCCCTCTTCTTCTTCTTCTTCTTTTTTTTTTTAAAGATTTATTTATTTATACAAGCACTGGGTACAGTCAGAAGCGTGGGAGGGCGAGAGAATTCACCAGAGCCAGAGCGGGGAACAGAACAGGCAGACTGATGAAGTACACTGCTGAGGGGAGCAGCGGGCGGCAGGAGAGGTCTGCGCACCATGTGGGACCCTCGCTGGCGGCCAGGGATTAAACTGGCGCTGTAGAGGCTGTGGGCAGCTTCACAGCCCAGCGCTCAACCGCTGTGCCACTGGGGAGGCCCAGAAGCCCTCTTCTTTGTCCTGCCCAGGGAAAATGTGAGTGCCCTGTATCATCCCAGGAAACCATGAAATGGCCTCTCCTGCTGGCTGAAAGTGGGGGGTGGGGAGTGGTGTCACATGGGCTGCTGTGGCCAGGCCACTAGCACGTGACTGTGAGAGAGCAGGCCGCCCCGTGCATGCCTGGCACAGAGCTTGGCAAGCAGAGCATAGCTGGCCGGGGCTCTGCGGCTCCCGTCAGCCAGGTGCATGCACAGCCCAGTCTGCAGTTGCATCCCCGTCCTGGAAATAGTGGACTGGCACATGCTGCTTTTGCAGCAGACCACACTCACAGTGGTTTGGGGACTCATCTGCGCAGGTCAGTGTGGAAGCAGATGTTTTGCCCTTGATCATTCCATCAGGCCATCATTTAAGGTGGAGAGACAGTCACAAGAGTTGTAGTGTCTGCCTGACTCACCCCGTGCCTTCACCCTTTGCCCTCCGGCCTGTGGCGCCGCCTTCTGTGATCAGACACTTTCCAAACCAGCAAGCTTGAATTTATAGGAGCTGGCTCCCTGTCCTCCATCCTGGAGGTGCCTTTGGAGAGCCCCAAATGCAGTGGTGTACCCTCTCTTCTAGAAGACCGGGGCCTTGACAGAGCAGCCCCTCTGTCAATTAGTGTTTTCTCCCATGCTCTGGCCGCCAAGGAGCTGGTGAAAGAAGCTGTTGTGTTCAGAGCCCAGATCCCAGTAGGGGCTCTTCTGAGTGCAGAGCAGCCCACAGTGTCAGGAAAGGTCACCTCAGATGCCGAGTAGGTAGAACAGCTGACAGCCAAACATAGACAGTGTCCTCATAGGTTGTGGCCAGGGAGGCAGAGTGGGTGAGGCCTGAGGGGGTAGGGACTGCCTGTAATCTGCAGACTTCCTGCCATTCCCTGGCTGCCTTTCCCCAGCACAGAGACACAAGTAGTTTGGATGGGCTAAAGGGACGTTTCAGCTTGATTGTTCCAGCTGCAAAGTGCTGCTGCTGTCCGGGGAGGTGGGCAGGGTTTCGCTGTATCCTCTGGGTGATTTGACCTCATCTTTCCCCCTTACACATGGCACCTTACTTACCTGCACACAAGCACACCCTCTGTGCCTCTGACACGGGTATCTGTGTGCAGACGAGCCAGGTCTGTGCTCACACAGGCAGATGCACTCGCACCGTTGGCCCCTCCCGCATGTGTACATGTGGGAGGTAAAACTCCTTAGACTTCCCTCAACCTCGAACATGAACCCAGTGCACTTGGGTATGCCTGTGCAGGTGACCCCACCACTTCCATAGGTCTGGGGTGTCCTTCAGGGGTCGACTCCAGGGGTCGACTCCAGCGTAATTAGGCTAGGGCAGCCCAGGGCTGTTCCCAGAACTTAGGTCCTCAGGCTCCATCTCCCCTCCCCCATGCAGCTGGACTCTGTTGACCTCAGCTTTTACAAAACATGGGTGCAGGTCTCATGCATGTCATGGACTGGGAAAAAAGCTAAGTGCTTTGAGTTACCAGCTTCCTGCTTGTTATCTGTCTTCCTAGGAGGCAGGGCCAGTCTGTGTGAGATGGGGCAGTGTGTCCCAAGGCCCCGGGGACTCGAGGGTCTGATACCCTGCTACTCCCGCACCCTGTCTGTTGCCTGCTGACTGCTTGCCTGTGGGCTGTGCATTGATGAACTGTTACCCCCTGCAGACACCCCCACCAGCCCTAGCCCTGCCTGAGGGCCTGGCTGGTCTCAACCTCCTCCCAAAGAAGGGGACCATCAGTCTCGGAGCATTGTCAGCACCGCTCATTGCCACCTAGAGACCCAGAGGGGTCTGCCCCAACCTCCTCCGGAAATGATAAAAGATGGAGGGGGAAGATCTGGTGAGATCTCTGGGTTTGAGATCTGACCTTGGATCTGGTTGCACCTAATGCCTCTGCACAGGGTCCCCTGGATCAGGCCCCACTCATGGCCCATGGGGAAAGTCTCCTCCAGGAGCCATTCTCACTGGTAGCCCTTGGGCAGCAGAGATCACAGCAGGAGTTAAGTTCCCAAGTCACAGAAAAAAGCTGAAGCTTTTTTGTCTGAGCCGACTTCCAGCTAGTAGTGTCCCCCCTCTCCCCTTCCCCAGGTGGGCTCCCCGAGGCCCAGGAGTCACGACGGGAGGGCTTAAAGAACCCAGTTGTGTTGGGGCAGGAGGGACTCTGGGCTGTATCCTGGCACCTGGCGGGCAGGCCCTGAACGCCCTCTCTCCCTCTGCAGTGTCTTAGATGATGAGGGCAGCAACCTGAGGCAGCAGAAGCTTGACCGGCAGGTAAGTGAGGCTGGGGCTGGGCAGTGGTCAGCGCTTGTCAACCTGGCCAGAGCCCAAGCCAGGAGTTCCCAGGAAAGAAGGGAGTGGGCTGTCCTACTGTCTGGGGTGATCTTATACAAGATGAGAGGAGGACCCCCAGAAGAAAGAGGGGTGTGCACTCTCATCAGCTCAGTAGTTACATTATTCCAGTTCACAGGGTTTCTGCCTGCCAGGCAGTTGTAGGGGCTGCCGACAGGGACAGGGGGCCTGACATCTGCTGTGAGCAGCCTTCTCGGCTGTTTTGCTACCTTTTTCTGAACCCCCCAAATCATGGGACCACAGTCCAGAAGGCACAAAGGCACAAAGACCACAGTCCAGTAGGCTGTGGATGCCATTGCCTCCTCTTGAACCCTGCCAGCAGGGCCTTCTCTTCAGTCCCATGTGGAGGCCCCTCCCTCCAGGTGGAGGTGGTGGGCTGCCCTCTCCAAGCACCCCAACCTCTGTGCCATCTGCCATCTCTGTAGCGGGCCCTGCTGGAGCAGAAGCAGAAAAAGAAGCGCCAGGAGCCCCTGATGGTGCAGGCCAATGCTGATGGGCGGCCCCGGAGTCGGCGGGCCCGGCAGTCGGAGGAGCAGGCCCCCCTGGTGGAGTCCTACCTCAGCAGCAGTGGCAGCACCAGCTACCAAGGTACACCCTGCCTGCTGTCCCAGGGGCCACCCAACTGGGTGGCCCCTGTGCTGCAGCTCCACACTCCCCCGCCCCCGCCCCCCGCATGCTTTAGGGAGCTCAGGGACTTCTTGCTGACCTTAGCTGGGGTCGGGCTCCTGCCAGGCTGAAGGTGGCTCCCAGCCCAGGTGGAGCAGGGCGGGCAGGGGGAGGCTGGAACCTGGAGCTTGGGCTGGAACTTCATGGGTCTAGGAGTTGAAAGTTCATGGTTCTGACTGGAGTGATTCGCTGAGAGCCGGAGGCCGCTGCCAGGAGCTGAGTCTGCTCCCCGCTAGGGCTCTGCATCCCGAGAGAAACCCCTCTCAGCATCCTGCCCCACACCAGCAACACCCCTGTTCCCTCCTCTCCGTGGTCTCTCCACACCCTCGGTTTACCTGGCACTGACCTGCAGCCTCCAGCTCCCATCCTTACGCTTAGCAGACCCCCCTTCGGGGCGAGTGTCTGCAGCGCATCCCGGGAGGGGGTATGGACTCAACTGCCTCCCTGTGCTCAGGACCATCGCCTGCTTAGGTTATGTGTACCTCGGGTCTGCCAGAGGCTTGGTCTCTGAGCCTGGAAAAGGGATTCAGACCCAGTTCACACTGCCCCCTGTGGGTGTCAGCAATCCTGGCAGCTTCCTCACCCACTGACTATCGTGGCTTTTGCAGTTGGGAAGAACCTCAGCGACCTTGGTGCCTCCTTCTCTAGCTTCAAGATCTGGAGCCTCCAGCCAGGGCAAATTGCTGATCATTGCCTTTTATCAGACAGCGTTGTCAACTAACTGCCGGGCCCCTCTTTTCACCATATCCCCTGGCCCACAGCCTCTCAGGTTCTACTAATGCAGCCCTTAGCCCCCTGCATCCCCTTGTCTGCCTAGACAGACAGCTGTGTCTTGTCTGCAGCTTTAGACCCTCCCCTAGCATGCCAGTGGGGCCCTCTCTGAAGAAACCCCTAATAATAAAGTATGACTCAGTATTTCCCAGTGGCGGGGCATGGCACTAGCTGCTTTGCCTGCATTGTCTCATTCACAGTCACTCACAAGTCCCACATGATCAGGTAGGAGATGGCTCTGAGGATTCAAGAACTTGCCCATGGTAGGCTTCTAGAAAGCAGCGGGGTGAGCCCAGGAACCCAGGCCTGTCTGACTCCAGGCTCCCTGAGAGGACCGTCCACAGTAAATCCCCTGCTAGTGCTCCCAGCTCAGCACTGGCTGTTCCACGTGGAACTGGCCCCAACCCCACCCTTTCCCAGCAGCCCCCTTGTGTGCCTGTGTGGATATGCCCAAGGCTGGTGGTGGTGCCCTGCAGAGAAGCCACCTGCTGCCCTGTGGACATCACAGCCCCTGCTCTGCCAAGGCTACAGCTGGACTGGGAGTGGCTCCTAGGGCCTTGGGCCCTTGCTGTCTGTTATGCCAAAGGCTGGTGTCACCAGGCTTTAAGTCTGCAATTTGTCATTGTGCAGGCTTTTTGGTAGTTGTCTTGAGAGTGCCGATGGTGCCAAGCAGAACCAGGACTCAGAAACTAGTGCCTCTGGAGGGAGCACCACCCTCGTCAGAAGACAGGGTTTCTGGTCTACTGGTCCCCTGCTCCTTTGTGACTGAGCAAGTCACTTTTACCCGCTGAGTCTGCTTCCTCCCCAGTGAAGTATGAAAAACTCTGTCTCAGGGCTTTGAAAGTTGAAGCAGCCGCCGGTGTGGCCAGGGCCCAGTTAGCCGAAGGCTCTTCCTTGGAAGACTGCAGAATAAGCTGGTGGTGCTGCTTCTCTGGGCCCAGGCTTTGCCAGCTCCAAGCGGAGGCTTGGGGATGCTGCTGCGCATGTGGCTGGTGACCTGGGGCTGCTGTTTCCAGGAGCATCCCTGCCGCCTCCAAACGTTAGCTGCCTGCTGCACTGCCCTCTGCTGGCTGCTGGCCTTACGTGCACGGGACTGTTCCCAGAGGCCAATGAGGGAGTTGAACGTGACTCTCATGTGTCCTGGTGAACAGTTTTCCACCTTTTGGCCATGCGCAGTCACTTATACATTCATCCATTTTTTTTTTCTTTTTAACTTGAGAGTAGGTTCAGCAGGTTTTTTTTTATATTGGGATATAATTGACCTAAAATATATTAGCCTCAGGTATAGTAGGAAATGATTCTCTATTTGTATGTAATGTGAAATGATCACCACAGCAAGTCTAGTTAGCACTGGTCAGCATACCTAGTTACACGCATTGCTTAAATATTTATTGAGGCCTGCTTTGTATCAGGTTCTGGATTAGAAGCTGGGGGTCCATGGTGAGACCCTGGTCTCTGCTCTCTCCTGAAGTTTAAGATCTAGGAGGCGAGAGGGAGTTAAGCAAGTCTGCTCAGGTGTGCAGAAGCAGCCAGGCCCTGCGTGAACCACAGCCTGATCCCAGAGGGGAGTCAGAGAAAGCTTCCCTGAGGTGGGAATCACCTGAGCTGGAATCTGCAGGATAAGAGGGAGTTAATGGGGCATTGGGGTCAGGGTGGGGGTGGGGTGGGGGTGACACAGTAGTGAGGGCAGCCCAGGCAGCAGGAACAGCTAGAGCAAGGCCCCTGTGGACAGAGGGAGTCCAGTGTGAGCAAGGTGCTGAAAGACCCTGCAGTGGCAGGGAGTTGTGCGCCCCGGGGGTGAGGGGTGTAGTTAGGCCAGGGTGGGGGTGGGAGGTGGAGGCTGGTCTCCATTATCAGGACAGTGAGAAATCAGACTAAGCCTTTCAAGGACTTGTCCAGCTGTGACCTTCCAGACCTTGCTATTGGTGGATGCTGTTCCTTGTATCCCCTAGTTAAGCTGCTGCCCCATGGCTCATCCCCAGAGGGCCTATGCAAACTCCCTAGAGCACTTGCCTGGTGTGGTCTCTTGCAGAAGATACAGCCTTTCTGTCTCCACCCACCATCTGCAGTGACCCACATCCGCCCTCTCTGCTTCCCTGCCCGGGCTCAGTCTGTTGGTGCAGGCTTGGGCTGTTCTGCTTTTCAGTTGATCACAGCTTGACCAGGCCTTTGACTGATGTGCTGGGCCATGCTCGGTTGTCCCAGGTGCAGATGAGCTGGCGCTGACTCTGTGGGCCCAAGAGGCGTTCAGAGGCCCTGTGGGGCTTGGGTGGTGGTGCGGGGACCTGGGAGTGCTGTGATGGAAGTGTGTTCCAGCTGGAGCTCTGGTCTCACCTCGTGTCCCCTCTCCCTCTCTCTTCTCCCCTCCCCCCTCACTCCCACCCCCCCCCCAAACCTTGGGCTCTCTCCTGAGCAGTTCAAGAGGCCGACTCACTCGCCACCGTGCAGCTGGGAGCTGCTCACCCGACAGCACCAGTCACAGCCAAGAGAACCAAGGCAGCAGCTGCAGCGGGGGGCCAGGGTGGGGCCTCTAGGAAGGACAAGAAGGGGAAGCATAAAGGTTGGCTCCTCTTCACTACCACCCGTCCCTGGAAGTCTGGCCCTCACTCTTGGTTGGGGGGTGGAGATTTACCATCTTCCAGACTTAGAGGTGGGGGACAGCACAGGAGGCCCCAGCGAAGGTACAGAATGGCATGCGGACCCACCTAGCTGGCTCATAGGACCTCCGGGCTGGCTTCTGGGTATAGGCATGCCCGCCTTACTGCCAGGAAGTGAAGTCCAGCTCAGCTGTGACTCAGAAGCCCTTCTGCTTGGCCTGAGCTCCCTCTTCCTCCATCCTGACTACTGGAGATCTCATTCAGTCTGGGCTAGGACACCCACCTCACTCCCCCAGGCAGCCTGCACCATCTTGTGCAGTGCTCACTCTTCACGCGTGCTTCCTCAGCTCTGCCGTAGCTCCAGCCCCACCCTGTGGGTCTGTGGACCCTTCTGCTCCCTCCACTCCTCTCTCTCTCCAGAAAAGACTCCCAGAGAGCAAAGACAGGTACGGTCACCCCCACCCGAGTCCCATCTGTGCTGGCTGGATGCCTCATTTCCTGAACCCTTTGTGCAAAGGGCACAATTTCCAGGCAGTGATTTCTGGGCCTCCAGGTCACAGCTGGGAGTGGTGTCAGGCTTCACAGGTGTCCTGAGCTGAGTGAGCATGTGGGACACAGCCCCCTGAACAGGGGGCGCCACCTGTGTGGACCCAGCCTTCTTTTGCTGAAGCTGCAGCCCCTGAGCAGAGAGATCCGCATGGGGTGGAGGGCCTCCATGGGGAAGTGGTATATGCCAACCGCAGTCTTAAGAGATCCAAATGTTTTTTTAACAGTGTGTGTGTCACTGTGCATGTGTCTGTGTGTGTCTATGTATGTGTGTATGTGAGAGTGTGTGAGAGCGAGCGAGGACCAGCGCTGGCACGTGGAGTTGACATGGCTGTGAGCGAGTGGTGACCTCTGCTGTGGTCTGGATCAACCTTTTCTTCCAGCCTGTTTTTTGCCACATGCAGTTGATCTTGTAGAAGGCTGCTGTCGCCTAGGGAGGGAAAGCATTCACAAGAAATGAAGCCCATGTTCCTTCATCACGTACAGATCGTGAAGAGGCTGGCAGCTGTCATTAGCTTTTTTAAAATCAGTTTTGTGAATCAAGTATTTCAGAGAGTCTCCCCAGCTCATCCCTCACCTACTTGCTGGACATCTGAGGATCCAGACCCTCCCTCACCCCTCCCTGCCCCCCCAGCTGGGACTCAGGAATGTCCCCGGCCTGCAGGCACTGGCGGGCCAGCAGAACTGGCAGAAGACAAGTCCGAGGCCCGAGGCCCGGTGCAGATCCTGACTGTGGGCCAGTCGGACCATGCCCAGGACGCAGGGGACACGGCAGCTGGTGGGGGCACACGGCCCAGCGGGCAGGAACTCCGAACCGCGATGCAGAGGAAGGGTGAGCCCCGCGGGGGTCCAGCGACACCCCCTAAAGCTCAGTCCCAGGTTCTCATGTGTATCCTCTTTCAGGATCAAGGCCCTCCTGTATCTGCACCAGCCCCTCCCCAGCCCTGGTCGGGGCCACACTTGGAGACCAATAAGAAACTTGGGCAGGGGCTCCTGATAGGGGTTCCTCCAGGCCAAAGGGAAAGAAATATGCACTAGAGTACCCAGCTCTCGGTTCTGCCCACCTCCACCCTCATCTGCGCCAGGAAGGCCCAGGTTTGAGGACAGATCCTCCCTCCCTTTGTTCCTTTGAAAAATCTCCCTGTGCAGAAAGTTCCCCTTATGTCAGATGAACTGGGGGAGAACGGGGCCAGGATGCCAAGAGGAAGGAAAAATCTAAGAAGCCTGCTGCCCTGATGACTTCCCTGTAAGCCCTGCCCTAGGCAGCCTCGTGTGGGGAGCAGAAGGGACCCAGCAGAGCCACACACACTCCATATCTGGGATGGCTTCCTGGAGACGGGGTGGTCCGGGCAACACGGGGCAGGGGATGGCATTCTGGGTGGGGGGAGCATGTAGGAGTTGGTGGGCCCACATGTCAGACGGAGTAAGAAGCTGAGCCTTTCCCGAGCAGATTCCATGGTCTTGTGCAGCCAAGCCTCTAGTGGGCCTGAGTCAGAAATGGAGGTTCCCAGCACAGGATCAGGTCAGTGCAGGCCTGGCTACAGAGGAGACAGGCCCTGCCTGCAGGAGAGAAGGGGCTCGATGGCGGGCCTGAGCTGGAGGTGGGGATGGAGGGGCACATCCTGAGGATGGTGACCAGCCCCAGTCACATGTATACCTGAGATGTGCCCTTGTGTTTGTTTGGCTGTGTGTGTGAGAGAAAGTGTGTGTGTGAGTGTCTCTGTGTGTGTGTGGGGGGGGGGCAGTGTGCGCGGGTGTGTCTAGGTGGGTGGCCAGTGCATGGAGGTGACCGCTTACCCTTCCTACTCCTCTTCCTGCCCAGGCATGTCCAGCAGCATGAGCTTTGAAGAGGAGGAGGAGGAGGAGGAGAACAGCTCCAGCTCCTCCCAGCTGAACAGCAACACACGCCCCAGCTCCGCCACTAGCAGGAAGTCCAACAGGGTGAGCGAGGTGCTCCGGCCCGGCAGGAGGGCGGACGGCAGTGTTCACAGGTCATTCGGGCCGGAGGGACATGACTGAGAGGACATGATGGCCTGCCTCCCCTTCTCTTCGGCCAGGCCACGAGGGTGGGGTTGCTGGAGGAGCTGGAGTTGGACATGACGACCCCTGAGAATCTGCCTTAACCCCACCTCCACCGCAGGGACTGCTGAGGCCAGGGCAGGGATGCTGGGCCCATATCCCAGGGTCCCTGCCCCGCCTCCCACCACATCACCAGACAGTTTAGGGTCCCAGACCACCAGTTCAGCTGCCTAGGGTCTCTGGGGCTTAGGGTGCCCTTTTCTCCCCTGCAGGAGGCTGCCTCGGCCCCCAGCCCAACAGCCCCAGAGCCATCAGTGGATGTTGAGGTTCAGGACCTTGAGGAGTTTGCCCTGAGGCCAGCCCCCCAGGGTATCACCATCAAGTGCCGCATCACACGGGACAAGAAGGGGATGGACCGGGGCATGTACCCCACCTACTTCCTGCACCTGGACCGTGAGGATGGCAAGAAGGTGAGGTTGGCCTGCACAGGGCTGTCACCCAGGCTGGTGTGTAGTCCCGGGGCCAGACTGTGGCTAGAAGTGTCAGGTCTCACACTGACCTTTCAGTTGCCCAAAGGAACAAGCACCTCCTTGTGGGCCCAGCATGCACCTTTGTGTTAGCCAGAGCACATGTGTGTGCATGTGCTCGGGAGCTGGAGTTGGGGGGTCACGCGTGCTGGAATAAGGGTCATCGGTGATTGTGGGCTGACCAGAGGCGGGTCTGGAAAGTGACCTACTCCACTCCCCAAGGTGTTCCTCCTGGCGGGAAGGAAGAGAAAGAAGAGTAAAACTTCCAATTACCTCATCTCTGTGGACCCAACAGACTTGTCACGAGGAGGGGACAGCTACATCGGGAAACTGAGGTACCTGCCCTTCCTGGAAGTGGGGGGAGGGGGGGTAGGTCAGGCTCTGTGAGGGCAGCTCCTGTCCCCAAAGGGCCGCCTGTGTCCATCAGATCCAACAGTGGCCCGAGGTCTGTGCCAGCCCACAGCCAGACTTGGAGTTATGCTTTGCATAACCTGCCTGGGAGGTGCAGGTCCCCCGAGAGGGACTGACTATACCCCAGATGTCGCTGATGATGTAGCCACCATGCAGAGCTGCCTTGGCCCCATGTTCAGTGCCAAAAGACAGGGCTTGAAAGAAAAGAGCCATAGCGACCTTGGGACTAGGGAAGAGCCTCAGGAGGAGGGAGGGCTTGCTGAGAAACAGGGCCAGATTTGGGGAGCAGTGGTCAAAGCTTAAAGGAAAGGAGCTAAAGCTGGACATAGAATTGGCTCAGATCACAGGCTGCATGGGAGAGAGGAGACCATCCCATCTGCTTCCACAGCGTGCCGAGTCCCCACTACAGTCTTGCCGGATGCCATTCTGCTTGGTCTCCTCCCATTAGGGGAGCACCTCATTTCTGTGGAACCCACATGTATTTCCCTGAATTTCCCTCACTGATCTGAGAGGCCCTGTGGTTAATGCAGAACAAGTCCAGCTGGGCCTCTGGGCCTCTGCCTATGAGCAACTTCACAGATGGGGACCCAGTGAGTCCCCTAGATCTGCCCCTGGCCCAGCCCACAATGCTTTGTGGCACTTTGTGGGAGAGACTGAGCTAGTGTGGCTCTGGGGCAGCGCGTACACGATCCCGTCCTGATTGTGCCTGCCCTTCAGGTCCAACCTCATGGGTACCAAGTTCACAGTTTATGATAATGGAGTCAACCCTCAGAAGGCATCATCCTCTACTTTGGAAAGTGGAACCTTGCGTCAGGAATTGGCAGCTGTTTGCTACGTGAGTGTTGGGTTCTGGGTCTCTCCTCTCCAAGTTAGACCTAACACCCAGGACTTGCTGCCTGATCTGGAGACTGTTCATCTATCTTGGTGGGTGGACAAGGCTGCGCAGAGGTGGGCAGCCCTTGCCTGGACGGGGGCCCTGGCCCTTTCCTCCTAATTTATAACTCAGGCTCCCATCTGCCTGGGGAGCTCTGGGAACCTGAGTGCTCCCAGGGAAGGAGGCAGCAGGAGGCCCATTCATGTTGGTGCCTCTCCAGTCCTCCCTTGGCATCCCGTCCTGCAGGGACTACAGGCCTTTGCATAGTTGTCTCACTGGGTGCTCAGCATGAGCTCCATCGATCCTGTTTTTTTTAATCACGTAGATGAGGAAACTGAGGTTGGGTCACTTGCCAGTGTGACACAGCTCATCAGTGACCAAACTGGAATATAAACACAGGGCATTTTTTCACCTCATTTTTAAAATGAGGGATTGGTACCCCCAGCAACTTGCAGTGAGGTGGTACTTGGAGGCTGAATGGGAATCCATAGCTATTTGTGTGGACCTATGATGCCACCTGCTGGTCAAGCTTGGGAAGGCAACTTGAATCTCCAACAAATAAGAACCCGAACTACATCCCAAGGACCTGGAGGCACTGAGGATGTAGTAGTGATCGAAGCAGACATCCATTTACTCTCTTAGGGGGAGAGTGGGGGAGACAATCTATAAAACATAAAAATTAAATGCTAGAAGGAAAAAATGAAGTAGGGAGGAGGATCTGACAGGTCCAGAGCTTTTAGGAAGGATGGTGGGGGCATCTCTCTAAGCTGCCACGTGGGCAAAGTTCAGAAAGAAATGAGAGCCCGTGTGTAGGTGTCGGGGAGAACACAGCGAGCACGGAGGTCCCGGGCACTTGGTATGTAGGGGGAGAAGCAGGAGGGCAGGGTGAATGCAGGGGAGAGCAGAGGGAGGTGATTGGGCCATGATCATTTCAGGCCTCACAGGTCAAGGTCAAAGCCAGCTTTTACCCTGACATAGAGACCGCGTGCTGCTGTGTGCGGAACAGATGGTGGGAGTGGAGGCTGGACGGGGCCACAGAGGGCAACAAGATCAGTTAAAGGCTCTCACCATGGCCTGTGATTGGTGGTGCCAGTGAACAGGTCAGACCTTGGTTTTAATTTGGAGGTAGAGCTGACAGCATTTGCTGGTGGATTAAAAGTGGGTGTGAGGGAGAGGGAGGAGCCGGGAGTGACTCCAAGTAGTTTGCCTGAGCAAACAAGAGAGGTGAGGAGGACTCGGAGCAGAGCTGCGTTTGGCAGCTGGAGACTCAGGACCTCAGTTCTGGACAGGATGCGTTAGAGATCCTGTTGGACCTCCTAGTAGATGGTGAAAACCAGTTCATCATCCCCATTCCCTTTCCCCCTCCCCAGTCTCCAGTAGGCAGGCAGAGTCCTCAGATGGCCGGTGCTGAGCTCTGTCTCTCTCTCTTTCTCAGGAGACTAATGTCCTAGGCTTCAAGGGGCCACGGAAGATGAGTGTGATTGTCCCGGGCATGAACATGGTTCACGAGAGAGTCTCCATCCGACCCCGCAATGTGAGTCTCTGCCCTGCCGCACCCCTTCCTGTCTTCCCAACCTCTCCATGAGCTTCTAGGATAATTCCTGCTGGTGCATGTAACGTAGGAGACACAGTGTGAGGAGCCCCAGGGGTCTAGGGAGATCTAGGGACCCTCGCCCCCGGGACAGAGCTCTCTTTGGGGTGGTCATGGTGCCACAGCCTGGGCGTGGCTCAAGTAAGCTGCCCTCCCAGGAGCATGAGACGCTGCTGGCACGCTGGCAGAATAAGAACACAGAGAGCATCATTGAGCTGCAAAACAAGACACCTGTCTGGAATGACGACACCCAGTCCTACGTGCTCAACTTCCACGGTCGTGTCACTCAGGCCTCCGTGAAGAACTTCCAGATCATCCATGGCAATGACCGTGAGTGTCTGCCCCTACTCTCTCCTGTCCACATGCTACCTGGCCCCCTTCGCTCAGATTAAGCTCACCTAGCCCAGCCCATACAGGCCAGAGTTTAAAACTGGTTACACGGCTTAGGTTAGATATGAAGAACTGCGTAACCACGACTGGGAGGGCCTGCAAGAACCTTCCCTGGAGCCCTGCCCCTCTCATCTGTGCACTCGGCAGTCCTGTGTACATGGAGGCACCCTCTGAATGTTCTTTCTCCTCTTCCCCCATCTCCTGCTGTCTGTTCGCATCTCTCTCCTTTGTCATCTCTCTCTCTCCCGCCCCTCCCTCCGCTGCTCTGTTGTGCCCACTTTTAATTTCCTTGGCATATCTCTGTCTCACTTCCTTTCCCTCCTTGTGGTTTGGGTGTCTGTCCTTCCACATCTCCACCACCCTTGCCCTGGCTCTCTGTCTGTCTTCCTGTCCTGCCCGGCTCCAGCGGACTACATCGTGATGCAGTTTGGCCGGGTAGCAGAGGATGTGTTCACCATGGATTACAACTACCCACTGTGCGCGCTGCAGGCCTTTGCCATTGCCCTGTCCAGCTTCGACAGCAAGCTGGCCTGCGAGTAGAGGCCTCCTCGTGCCCCTTGGGGTTGCCCAGCCTGGAGTGGAGCCGCTGCCTGCCGTGGAGACAGCCCTGCCTGCTCTCTGTACATAGGCCTCCTGCCAGATGAACCTCTGGTTCTCAGTGGGCTCCGTGGCCCAGCCAGCCAGGATCTGGCTCCTCGGTCCCCTCTGCCAAGGCAGAGGAGTCGGTGGGTGTGTGTGAGGAGGGACCAGAGTGTATTATTTGTGAGCCCCAAGGTCAACACACACCCCACTCGGGTGGGTCCTGCTGCTATGGTGTTTGCCATGTGGGGAGACCCCTTCAATCGGGAAGGCAGGAAGTGGTGTAGAGGGAGAGGAAGCACAACGCAGGGCTGAGGCCCCACCTTCCCTGTGGCCCAGGATTCGGAAGACAAGGGGACCCCACAGCAAGGGGCTCAGTGAGTGTGCGTGTCCGTGGTAGGCGGTGTGGCCACGCGACCCGGCAGAGTGCATGCTGACCAGGTTGGCCCTTCCAGCTGCAGAAGTTCTCCAACTTCAGAAAACCTTAGCCAAGACTGGGAAAGGTTATGGGGGGCAGGGGTGGAGGAAGGCGAGTGGAGGACCCTGCCAGGACCGCAGAAGCCTGGCTGTCAGTGACTGTGGGAGCTGGCCGCAGGCTCTGGCTCAGTTGATGTCTCTAGGTTTTCTCTGTGCTCTCAGGCAGTGGACAGCTGGCCCTTGAGGCCCAGCGTCTGAGAGAACAGAGCTTGCAGGAAACAGCCTCCCTCCATGGGGACTGACCAGGAGCCTGGTTGGCTACCCCTGGAGCGCTCTGCCCAGCAGCCCCTGCACAACCCCCAGGAAACAGATGGGGCCCGGGCCCCCACCCCTAGACTGCACACAGATCGGTGCGCCGGGCTCCTGTTGGCAAGGCACCTTTCCTGGGCCATGGCACGCTCCAGGAAGAACTGCTGGTCTCAGGACAGACCGGCTTCAGGTACTCTTTCCAGCCCTGCAGCACCCAGTGTGGCCAGCTGAGGTCGTGGATGCCGAGGCTTGTGTGTGGTTCTTCTTGGGTGGGAATAGTACAAGTCGAAGACGGCAGGGAATATTTTGGACCCAAGGAGATCAGAGGTGGCAGGACCCTTAGAGCTCAGCTAGAACCACCCTGTCACTTCTGGTCGATCGTGCTTGGAAAGTGCATCACCTGGTTGGTTTAGTGGCAGAGTTCAGAACCCAGCTCTCTTGGTTTCTTTGTTCCACAGTCTTCCCCGAGAAACAGCTCTCCCTGGCTCTCTGGCCTTCCTGGGACCCAGATCACATATCTTCCTCCTCTCGCCTATGCCAGAGAATTAGGACTGTCAGCACTGATGCAGGAAATTGAAACCATTTCCATGGGAAGCTGGGCAGTTCCTTGCTGAAAAGCTGCCTGGCTTTTTACAGGCCAGTCTGATCAGCACTGGCCCTTGTCCAATTCCTCCCTGAGGGCAGGCCCTGCAGGGCGGCTGGCCTGTCTCTGCAGGTGATGATGGGGTGGAGTGTCCGGGGCTGGGCCTATCTCTCCCCCCACCACATTTCTCCATAGAGGGCACCAGCTACCCTGCATGCTTGGAAGCTCCAAGCTCTCGCCTGCTTGTCCCTTACCCCATCAGAGGCTACTTACCTCGTTGGAGATCCATGGGAAGCAGGCAGGCGTTATTCTTCACTTCTTCACTTCACTGCAGCCTGTTTGGACAGGCTACGTAGGATTTAAAAAAAAAAAATGAAAAGCATATTTGAAACATGCTAGTGAGGCTCCGTAATGGGTGCCGAGGTGGTCTGGGCTTGGGTGGAGGTAGTGTGCTCTCATTTCCTTGTGATCTACCTTGAGTGCTTGAAGACAGGCCTACCTATTCCAGCTTGGACCTGCCAGCACCTCGGGCCTGTGTCTTTGTGAGAAGCCCCTCCAGTGATCTAGTTTCGTTCACATGGTGATCTGGCTTCTAGACAGCTCTAAACTTGGGGACATTTTGAGGGCAATGGGACTCCACACAGGTGGGTCCATTTCCCAGTGAACTACTGTGGTGTCCCCTTCCCTTCTATAGTCCCAGCTTAGCTCTTCCTTCCCTGACTTCAAGAAGACACCTGCTGACATGTGGGGTGATGGAAACAAGATTCTCTAAAGGCTGCTCAAGTTGTTTCTCTTCTGTGAACCGGCTGATCTTGGGTCCTAGTGAGAAGGGGGATCCAGTGGCAGAGTAGAGAAATCAGAAGCACAATGGAAAACTCTTGGCCTCTACTTTCTTCTCGAGTTATTGGGAGAAGGATTGGTTGGAAATTTCAGTGAGGTTAGGAACGTGGACTGAGCTTCCCAGCCAAGGCATGGAGAAAGGTTAGCCTTGGCATCAAAACCCCTTTTGGGCATTGAGTGACAAGCGAAAAGTCAGCTGAGTCACCTGCTCAAGACTTAGCCTCACGAGGTCTATTCTTGAAACCCTGTTCCTGTGATGCTGATTTCCTCTGACCACTGGCCTCACAGCCATGGTCCCAAAGACATAAAGCTGCCAGGGCCCCTGGAGACCACCTGGGCTCAGCCTCTCCCACCCTCCACACAGGTGGCCCTTGGTCAAGCAGGAAACTCGATGGCGTGAGTAATCCCTAGGCATGTTGGGCAGCGGGGGGCTGAGGCAGCTCCTCTGTAACTGCTCCTGGCCCTGTGACTCCTGGAGCCGCCCCCAGAAATTCTGCACCCTCTGCTCCCAACAACTCTGCAGAGTGGTGAAGTTCACTTCCCCAGTTCTAGCTTTTCTTTCCTTCTGGCTTCAAGGTGCTCTGTGTCTGTCTGTGTGTCTGTCTGTGTCTGTGTGTACTCGGGGAAAAGGGCAATCTGCAAACAATCAACTGAGGTTTCTTAAGATCACATTATGAGGACGAGTAGGGAAGGAATAGGATGTAGCTATGATCACCTGTGGCTTTTGTTCATTTCACGCCCTTTAACCAGAAAGCATACCTGGGAAAGTGCCAGCACTTTCTCCCAACATCTCTGACCAGGAGGACACCGTCCACTGAGTTTTCAGTCCCCACTCTGCATTCCCTAAAGAAATCAGTGTGTTGCACAGCATGCTCTTGGGTGAATTTGAACATATTCTAGTGAATGTGCCTTAAAAATCACGACACTAGTTCAGAAGCAGCATGTAAGGACCACACCCACGCTGAGGACGGGCCGGGAGCCATGGCATGTGATAAACACAGAAGAGAACCATTGGCACCCACGTGCAGTGACAAGAAAGGTAATAGAATGGTAGAAGCAGAAGTCCTTGCTTTCCTCGCAGCGGGTCTGCAGTGACGGAAGAGGCCAGGCTGGCCATGTCCGTGGCTGTTCTGCAAGCACAAACCCCATCCTAGGTGGAGGCCCTGGCTTTCCCTTCCTGCGGCAGCACTGGCCTTCCCCTCTAGGATCGCTCACCTTGGTCATGACATCTCTGTGACCTCAGGATGCCAGGTGGCGCTCAGCACTTTCTTCTTGATGGCTGTGTGCTTTCTTGGGATACCCAGCTGGGCGGGCTTGACTCCCTGCTACCTGGGTCTGGAGCTGGGACCCTGCACGGCCCTGGGTCCTGGCTGGTAGGCCTGAAGCTGCCTCTAGAACAGGCTGAGGGACAGGCTCTTGTCCTTCCATACCTCCAGTTTGCAGTTTTCTGTCATTTCAGGATAGCGGGGAAGAGGCATAGCAGAAATCCCGGGACGGGTTTGGCTTCCAAGTTTTCCAACCAAGTTGAGAGAGTTAAGTTGGTTTTACAGGAAGCCCTGCCACATTCGGTGGCTTCTGAGGTGTTGAGCAAACCATGTAATGTCTTTAGGTCTGTTTTCTCATCTACAAAATGAGGTTGGACGGTCAAGCTTGTAGCAGGCTTCAGAGTGAATGAAAGTTGAGCCTTGCTTTCATCACTCCCTTTCTAGCTCATCACGGTGCCTTTTTCCTTTCCTCAGACAGACGTCCCGTCACCCTTTCTCCTGCCCCTCCCTGTCCCCCCATCAAGGTCCAGGCAGAGCTGGAGAGGAGGCTGTGCCCCGGAGTCTCCTTGAGGGTAACTCAGTGACTCAGAAAGGGAAGGCCGAGTCTTGCCTCTTTAATCCTGCACTTGGTGACGGAGGCGACCTGGTCAGGCTAGACATGGGCGTTTCTCTCGCGGGGAGCATACAGTTAGCCCGTTTCCATAATGCCTAGAATGTGTGTGTCTATTTGCACAAGATTGTCTTTTCCTATTTTGGAGTGGTCAGACATTTTATTTTTGTTCAAAATTATCTGGAGTTTTAGACAAACTTGCAAAACTGTGCTTTTATTAAGTGACTTTTTGAATAAACTCTTTGGTATTCTGGAGCAAATGTATTTATTTATTGGTTTGTGCAACGACAAAGTTGGTATTTTCCCATGTTGACATTATGTATGTTGTAGAACTTAGTGTTTGTCTAAGTACAGAACGTATAGCAACGAATTAAACTTGAATTGTTTCAACACTGCTGTGTGCTTTTTTAATCCCCACCCTGCCACATAAAATGGAAAAAAGTTCCCTGGAATGTTTTTCCTATGTCTTTCATTCCTTCAGTCCCGACTCTCCAAGGTGGATAGGAGGGTGGTGGTAACAAGGGGATGACTGCAGGGATCTCATGGCAGGTGAGTCAAAACTGCTCTTGACCACGCCCTTCCAGTTTCAGGGGGGTCAGGACTTGCAGGCTGGGAAGGACCAGAAGAACAGAGAGACTTGAGGTAAGATTTATTGCCGTACTCCTATGCCTGTTCAGCTGTGCCCACTGGAAGACTGCGCTGTCGTTCCCAAGAACGCGTCTGTGGGCCTGGCATTTGAGAACAAAACAAGCCATAGAGCCGGGAAAGGTAGGAAAAGCCCAGGTGGCAGAAAGGAGATCCAGCCACTTGGTCCCACCGGCCCACCACAAGCCTCACCTGTGTAAACAGTGTGGCCATGTGTGGGAATTTTCTTTTCAGCTTGTGGCAGATCTGAAGCCAAGAGCAAAGAAGGCTACAGTAGTGACCGGGAGCAGACATAAAAGATGAAGGAGGAGGTCCAGACTAGTCACCCAGAGACCACAGGAGCCGATGTGCTGCTGGGCCCTTCCCGGCCAGGGGACCAACGGTGCCAAGTGTCACAGCCCGGCAGCCAGGCCTTGGACAGTGGTGATGCTTTTGATGATGCTGTCACAGGCACCTGCCACGTACTGTACCCTGGTGTACTTTCTCAGAGTATCTCATTTAACCCTAACAGCCTTGCAAGGTAGGTATTATTCCATATTCATAAATGAGGAAAAAATTGGTGCTTGGAGCAGTCAATAAATGAGCTAATGCAAATTAGCCCTATTTGTGTAAAAAAAAACAGGAAGGAGAAAATGAAGGTTGGGTTGAGAAATATGTATAAAAACATTCAAGGCAAAGACATGGACACTGCATGTTTTCCTTCAGCACTGCTGGGTAGCTGAAGCACTAGGTTTTTCTTTGGAGTACTTTCTGGGCTATGGGGAACTTCATAAGTAGGGCTGTTTATTACACCAGATTTTGAGTTTTTATGTTGCTGGGAGCATGTCCAGCCTTAAGCATGGCCTAAGGCCTGCAGCTCTGTACATGCAGTGCGATGCTGAAAAGGAAGGAGGGTTAGTTGTTTAGTGATCAGGTTAAAGGCAATTGTTTTTAATTCTTTTTTGTATTTTTTTTTAAAGATTTATTTATGCATACAAGAGTAGAGACACAGGCCAGAGATGTGGGAGGCGAGAGGATTCAGCAGAGACAGAGTGGTGAACAGAACAGGCAGATCGATGGAAATACACTGCTGAGAGGAGCAGCGGGCGAGACAGGAGAGGTCTGCTGCGCCATGTGGCTCCCTGGCCACCTGGGGATCGAACTTGTGCTGCAGAAGCTGCGGATTGCTTCATAGTGCGGTGCTTAACTCCTTGCTCCACCAGGGAGGCCATCTTTTTTGTATTTTTGAGGTTGGGATACCTTTATTGTGGTATAATTGACATACAGCATTTCAGTTTCAGGTGTACCACACACCTCAGCATATGCATGCACTGCAAAATGACCATTGCAGTAAGTCTTTTACCATCTTAGCAACTTTCAAATTTGCAATGCCTTGTTTTTGATTATATTCTCCATACGTTTCTGTGATATATTCTGTAACTGGAAGCTTGTACCTATTCTTCCCCTTCATACCCACTCTACTCCCAACCCCTCTTCCTTCTGGTAACCTCCAATCTGTTCTCTATCTCTATGAGTTTGATTTTCTCTAGGTTCCACATAGAAGTGAAATCATGCAGTATTTCTCTCTCTGGATTATTTAACATAATCCCCTCAGGGTCCATCCATGTTGTTGAAAATGGCAAGATTTCATTCTTCTTCCCGACTGAGTAATATTCCTCTGTGTGGATGTATGTATCACTTTCATCCATTTATCCACTGAGGACACTTAAGATTGTTTCCGTAACTTGGTTGCTACATGCTTCAGTGAAAATGAGGGTGCATTTATTCTTTCAAATTACTGTTCTCATTTTCTCCTGATAAATACCTAGAAAGGAAATTTGAGATATGGTGGTTCTATCTTTTATTTTTTAAAGAACTTCCATGTTCTTTCTCCATAGTGGCTTTCCCAATCTATGTTCCCACCAATGGCACCCTAGTATTTTCTTTTCTTTACATCTTTACCCACACTTGTCTTTTTTTTTTTTTAAGATTTATTTATTTATTTATACAAGCACTGGGTATAGTCAGAAGTGTGGGAAGGTGAGAGAATTCACCAGAGCCAGAGCAGGGAGCAGAACAGGCAGAAGGACCGAAGTACACTGCTGAGGGGAGCAGCAGACGCAGCAGGAGAGGTCTGTCGTACCATGTGGGACCCTCGCCCGGAGGCCAGGAATCGAACCGGTGCTGCAGAGGCTGTGGGCAGCTTCGCAATCTAGCGCTCAAATGCTGCACCGCTGGGGAGGCCCTTGTCTTTTTTTTTTTTTTTTTTAAGATTTATTTATTCATTTATACAAGCACTGGGTACAGTCAGAAGCGCGGGAGAGTGAGAGAATTCACCAGAGCCAGAGCGGGGAACAGAACAGGCAGACCGACGAAACACTGCTGAGGAGAGCAGCAGGCAGCAGGAGAGGTCTGCACGCCATGTGGGACCCCCGCTGGTGGCCGGGGATCAAACCCGTGCTGCAGAGGCTGCGGGCAGCATCACAGCCCAGTGCTCAACCACTGCGCCACCAGGGGAGGCCCCACACTTGTCTTTTTGATGACAGCCTTTCTGAAAGCTTTGTGGTGATGTCTTATTGTGGTTTTGACTTGCATTTCCCTAGTGATAGTGATGTTGAGAATCTTTTCATGTGTCTGTTGGACATCTCTATGTCTTTGGGGAAATTGTTCAGTTTCCCTACCCATTTTTGAATTGCTTTTGATCCATTGTTTTTTGAGTTGTAATACTTGTTTTAATGCATTTTGGATTTGTTAATAGTTTTCACTGCTATGCAGAAGCTTTTTAGTTTGATGCAGTCCCACTGTTTATTTTTGTTTGTTCCCTTGTTGTTTGAGTCAAATCCACATCACTGAAACTGATGTCCAGGAGCTTATTTTATATATATATATATATATATATATATATATATATATATATATATTAGTTATCATGGTTTCAAGTCTTAGTCTTGAGTTAACCTTTGATGATGATGTAAGATAGTGGTCCATTTTCATTTTTTTCCATGTGGCTGTTCAGTTTTCCCATCACCACTTACTGAAGAGACTGTCCTTTTTCTCCCATTGTATATTTTTGTCATCTTTGTCATAATTAACCATGTATTTGTGAATTTACTTCTGAACTCTCCATTCTGTTCCACTGACACTGTTCTTATGCCAGCACCATGTTTTGATTACTACAGCTTTGTAAAACAATTTGAAATCAGGGAGCATGATGCCTACAGCTTTGTTTCTCAAGAATGCCCTGGCTGGTGGAGTTTTTTGAGGTTCCCTACAAATTTTAAGGTTTTTTTTTTTTTTTGTCCTATTTCAGTCAAAAATACCATTGAGATTTTGATAGGGATTACATTGAATCTGTAAATTTCTTTGGATAATATGGACATTTGCATAGTGTTAATTCTTCTAATCCATAAACATGGAATGCCTTTCCACTTTTTGGTGTCACTTTAATGCTTTTCCAACAATGTCTTGCAGTGTATGGGTCTTTTACCTCCTTAAATTAAGCTTAATCCTAGGTATTATTTTCAATGCAAATGGGATTGATTTCTCTTTCTAATACTTCTTTGTTGGCATATAGGGACGCAACAGACTTGGTGTATTGATTTTTTACTCTGAAACTTTACTGTAGTTATTATTTCTAAGTTTTTTGGTGCTGTCTTTAGGATTTCCTATGTATAAGATTGTGTCATTTGCTCTGGCTAGAACTTCTAAAACTGTTGAATAAAAGTCGTCAGAGTGGGTATCCTTGTCTTTTCTAGATCTTTGAGGAAGTTTTCAGTTTTTCACCATTGAGTATGTTAATTGTGCATGTCATATATAGCCTTTATTATGGCCATATTTATAACTTCTTGGAGGCATGTCCCTTCTCTGCCCACTATATTGAGAATTTTTATCAAATGCCATTTTTTGCATCTATTGAGATGATCATGATTTTTATACTTCATTTTGTTAATGTAGTATATATCACATTGATTTTTTTAGATACTGAACCACCCATGCATCCCTTGAACAAATTTCACTTGATTATGGTGCATGACCTTTTTAATACATTATTGAAATTTCATTTGCAAATATATTGTTGAAAAATTTTTATCAATGTATATTAAGGATATAAACCTGTAATTTTCCTTTATTGCATGTTTTTATCTGGTTTTGGCATCAGCAAATGCTGGCTGCCTAAAATGAGTTAGGAAGCATGCCCTCCCTTCAATTTTTGGGAAAAGTTTGATAGAATTCACTGTTGAAGTTCTGGCCCTGGCCAATCTTTAAATTTTTTTTTTTTTTTTTGCAGTTTGTGGTTGTACTGTTTCAATCTCCATACTAGAGGTTGGTCTATCCTGATTTCTACTTCATGATTATCTTGGAAGGTGGTTTCCTTCTGAAAATTTATCTATTTCTTTCTGGTTGTCTAATTTGTTAACCTATAGATATTCATAGCAGCCTCTTCTTTGTATTTTTGCAGTGTCCATTGTTAATTCTTGTTTGGTGTTATTTGAAGCTAATTTTTCTTAGTCTAGCTAAAGGTTTGTCAATTTATGTTTTAAAAGATTTATTGATCTTTTCCGTTGTCTTTTTGGTCACTTATGTCTGCTCTGATTTTTATTTACTTCCTACCACTGACTTTAGGTTTTCTTTTTCTCGTTCCTTTAGGTGTGAGGTTAGATTGTGTACTGGGATTTTCTTATTTCTTGAGGCAGGCCTGTCCTGCTATAAACTTTCCAGAGTACCCACTTAACACTGCATTCCATAGATCATATGGTATGTCATGTTTTCATTTGTTTCCAAGTACTTTTCCTTGATTCCCTATACCTAATATTATTAATCAAATTGTTTAATTTCCAGTATCTTGTTTAATCTCCATGTTGGCCTTTTTTTTTTTTTTTTGGCTTTCTCCTTGTAATTGATTTCTGATTCCATACCATTGTGGTAGAAAAGATTTGATATGATTTCAGTCTTAAATGATATATGATTGATATAAGATTTCAGTCTTAAATTTGTGATTTGTGTTCCAATAAATGATCTATCCTTGAGAATGTTCCATGTGTACTTGAGACTATGTATCCTGCTTTTGGACAGAATGTGTATTAAGTTCATCTGGTCTAATGTGTTATTTTAAGATTGATGTTTCCTTGAATGATTCTGTCTGGATGATCAATCCATTGACATATTGGGTATTTAAAAGTCCCCTACTTTGACTTGTGTTGCTTTCAATTTCTCCTTTTAGGTCTAATAATTTTTGCTTTGTTTTAGTGTCCTATCTTCTTGGCGGACTGACCCTCCTGTCATTAGTAATGTGTAATGTATATCTTCTACCTTGTATTAGGCTGACTATGCAGATGACTATAATGATAGTAATTTTTTTTTTGAGGCAACATTAGTTTATAACACGTGTTAGGGGTACAGCCTCCCACCTCAATATCTCTACATCATGCCCACCAACCAACCAACCCCTCTATCTGTTCCCTCCCCACTTTTTCCTTCCTGTATGTTAGCCGCCTTTTTCTGTCCCTTCAATTCTAGTCTGTTTTCATCCTTACATTTTAAGTGGGTCTCTGGTTGGCAATAGGCAGTGTATAGATGGGTCTTGTGTTTTAGCCATTAAGGCACTCTGTATTTTGGAGAATTTAATCCATTTACATGTAAAGTAATTGTCAGTAGGTACATATTACCGTTTTCTTGTTATTATATAGTTCCTCTTTTCCTTTGTTCTTGTTCTTTTCCATTTGAAGTTTGATAACTTAGTGTTATGTTTAGGTTGCATTTACACTGTAGATTGTGGTAGAAAAGATTTGATATGATTTCAGTCTTAAATGATATATGATTGATATAAGATTTCAGTCTTAAATTTGTGATTTGTGTTCCAATAAACACAATCTACAGTTTCTACTGTAGATTGTTGCTTTGTGGTTACCAGGAGGTTCACATATGACCACCTCTGTATATAAATGTATATTGTAAATCCATTATAAGTTGATAGTAACTCAATTGAGTTCATTCTAACAGTATTTTTACTGTTCCTAACCCATTTTATTTTTGATGTCATTTAAAAAAAAATCTATTTGTCATGTATCCCTTGACTGGTTATCGATGTTTTCGTTACTAATTCACTCTCCTTACACTTTTAGCAGTGAGATATTTTTCCTTCCTATGTTTTCGTGTTACTAGTCTTGCTGAGGCTGGATGAGTGAAGTTGTTTAGTTTTTGTCTGTCTGGGAAGCTTATTTATCTTTTTAGTTCTGAGTGCTAACCTTACCAGGTAGAGTATTCTTGGTTGGAAGTTTCTTCCTCTCAGCACATTGTGGACCAGAGGTAATGGCATAATCAAAGTTTCTGATGAGAAATGTGCTGATAGTCTTATGGGGGTTTCTTCTGCCATTTTAATTATAACATGGGCCTATTTGGATTCATCTTGTCTGGGACTCTTAATAGATTGGGGTGTGCTTCCTTCCCTGTCCTCCCTTCTTCTGGTACCCCTATCAGTATTTTACACCTGATGTTGTTCCCTATATTCCCTTAAGCTATCTCTTTTTAAAATTCTCCTTTGCTGTGCTACTGCTATGATTTCCATTGCCCTATTTCCCAAGTCATGATTCTGTCTCACATATTCTGTTGAACCCCTCTCTTGTGTGCTTCAGCTATGGCTTAATTACATTTTCTTTTTGTTGAGTATCATTACCAGGTAAATTTTCCCTTTTTTTCCTAGCAGCTTTACCTTTTAAAGATTTACTTATACAAGCACTGGGTACAGTCAGAGGCCCAGGAAGGTGAGAGAATTTACCAGAGCGGGGAACAGAACGGGCAGACTGACGAAATACACTGAGGGGAGCAGTTGGCGCAGCAGGCGAGGTCTGTTGTGCGGAATCGGGCCCGGCCTGCGTGCAGTGGGGCACCCTCGCCGGTGGCCGGGGATCGAACCGGCGCTGCAGAAGCTGCGGGCAGCTTCGCAGCCCAGCGCTCAACCACTGCACCATCAGGGGAGGCCCAATATAACTAGATTTCTTAAAAGCTTTGAACCTTAACGCTTTGAACCTGTGCTGCAGAGGCTGCAGGCAGCTTTGCTAACCCAGTGCTCAACCACTGCGCCACCAGGGGAGGCCCCAGCTTTACCTTCCTTCATGTGAACATTTACCTCTCTCAAAGGACTGGACTTGTGTGGGAGATGAACTTTATTGTTTAACCGTGTGCTAGTTGTTGTCTCTGCTAGTGTCTTGAATCAACTCTCTAACAAATCTTTTAAATGGACAAGATGATCACATATCCAAGATGGTTCTGGTTTACAACCATTGCATAATTATTACTAGAGCTGTCTTTCTTCCAGAGTGTCCCAGTTTGGACCATAAATTGTTTGATCACCCAAGCCATGGAAGGTACGGAGCATGGTTCTCACAGGCCTCAACCCCTCAGTATACCCTCTGAACTCGACTTCTAGAGCATAAAGATAACTAGCCCTGAGCAAATGACACACTTTCCTGGGAAGGAGATCTTCAGGCTGGATCACCCACCTATTTCACCGACTGTGGATCCATAGGATGGACTTGTTTTCTGGGCCAATTACCTGCTCCCAGAGGTAATGACTTCTGTGCTCTATAGCTATTCCCAGGGTACTGATCAAATTGTAGACCAGTTCAGAGAAATGAAGACCATGAGGAAAGAGGCAGCAGGCAAAAATACGAAAACCAGACCTTTTTTTTTTTTTTTTTTTTGGGGGGGGGCATCCAATTTGAAATGATTGAAAAGAACAACAAAATTTCTGAAATTTAAATATATAAATATATTCCTGATATACATTAGCCAAGCAGAGCCATTTCTATTAGACAGTTTTCCCCAAAGAACAACATGTCAGAATAGTTATGTGATATCTTACATACCAGACTCATTAAAATACCTGAATACGCTTTCTACAGCACGACTTTCTGTCAAAAATGTCCTTTCTCATCCTTGTGCACTTCCTCTGTAAAGTTTCTTGGAAATACTTTGCTATATGGATCTAGATATACAGGAGATAATTTATGCTGTAATTGGCAAAAACATTAACTACCACTTAGTTATCATTTATTACAGGACCAGTGCTACTTTATAGGCACTGATTATTTCATTCATCCTCATAACCAGTCCTTAAGAGCTAGACTTACTCCCCACTTTAAATATGAGAAAAATAAAGGCTCAAAGTTAAGGAGCTGTCTCAAGCTTCTACAGATAGCATAGGCTGGGTGGAATCAAGCAACATCTCTCTGCCTGCAAAATTCACAATCTTGAGCCCACTCATAGTTCATGTGAAAGTAATGGATGAGGCTCCTATATGAAACTGCATCTTTTTGAAGATGGGAATTGAGCCTCCTTCTTCCAATGCCTTTCTGAGTAATGTGTACTAAATCAATGAATAGGCTAAAAGGAATCTAACATGTAATCTCTAATCAAGAAATCCTATCCTTAAGCCAAAAAGAAATTTGAGCCAGGATTCTCCTCATAAATATACCTATCATGAATGAAAAAAAAATGAGAAAATAATTTATCGTAACAGTAAAGAGCACCTACATTTTTGTTTACCTTTAACATTATATGTACATTGTTTTCAGTACATTTTAAACTATAAGTGAATCAAATGTTCCACATGGAGACAGATGCAAAAATATTTTCTATAGACTCACTTTTCAGTGACTTAACAAGAATGCCTAGTATATGGCGTTATCTTCCTATGATTCCACACCTAGCAGCAGTTGGTAAGCTTATATATGCAATTAAAACTATTTTCCAGACCTATCATTCATACCAATTGTGCAGGGCATGATGGAACACTAAAAGCCACATATGCCTTTACATAATTTTCAAGCTTTCCACATTTTATTACTGGGACTGTTCTTAGGAGTGTACTCGTTTTAAACTCAGGTCTTACAGGTAAACTGAATCCACTCATCCTTCTTAGGCCCAGGGCTGCCATCTTATCTCAAGAAGAGACCTAGCAGCATAGAAACTAGGCCTTTAGTTCAGTCAGAATCCCTCCAGTTCTAATCTAATTCTTACTTTTTTCCAGCGCTACCAAATGAACCAGATATCCAAATACCGAAACAAACGGTCTCCCCCTCTGGCACAGCCACATTGGAACTCTGCCACTTCCCTGCTGGGCTGGCACACAGTACATGTGGTCGTAAGAACATCCCCGGCATGACATACAGGTAAGTACAGTGCATCAGTACACGGTTCTCTCCCGTCACCTTTTGAGCATCTCATGGCAGGACCACCACCCAGGCAGGCTTTCCTGCAGCCTCAACATCAAACCTTTGCAGGGCAAGAACTAAAGTTTACCTAAACTTCCTCTGGCTGCTGAAGGTCAAGAGGTACAGTGGTGCTTCTGGATTTAGCAGTTCAGTTGAGCAGAGCAGAGCAGAGAGAAGCTAGAGACCCAGGCAATATATGAGCCAAACAGTGCCCCAACAGGTTTCTGTGTTCATTCTCAGGTCAGTGGGAAGTACTATTCTGGAGCAATGGTTTCTGATGCCATCTCAGCTTTCTTTTAAAGCAAAAACAAGGCCCTGACTGTGAGGTAAGGGGCTTCAGCTCAAACAGTAGTCTTAACGTCTGGTCCCACTGTCCCCACAAAAATGTTTTCCCAAGTCCAGGGACAACTAACCTGCTCAGGGCCCACAGAATAAGGCATCTTGAAATTGAAATCTTCATTCCTTCAACCGTTAAGTCCCGTCATGTGTAAGCTGATGTTTGTTCACAGGTAAGCCATCTGCTACTCCTAGAATGCAGAGCCAGACCTCTGCCCCCACCTCCCACCTGTAATCATAGCAGAGAAAACATAATTCCCTGGTGGATCAACTCTGAGGAGGAAAGACAGAGAAGACTGAAGCTGTCTTGTTCATGCTGATCTCTACGATGTTTTACAAGATGACAGGTGTGTAAGAGACATGATATCTGTGGCGGTGACTGGCTATGATATGTGAACACAGGGGTGAGGTACAGGGCACATGGCCAAAGATGAAATCAGAGAGAAAAGAAAGGTCACCCTGGGGCCAGAGGAATGGATTTCACCAAACTGGCTGTTTTCATTCTAAACCCTGAGGGTTCCGCTTCCTCAACATATCACCTCTATCTGCTGTCTTGGTGCTGGCACGCAAGCCTTCATCTCTGCAGTCTTGAGGCCGTACTTCCTTGGTGGTTTCCTCCTGCTCACTGGAACCGTCTGTACCGAATACAGCATTCTCTGCCAAAACAGCAGGATCCTCTTCTTCATGAAAACAGCAGGAACAGGTTTCTGGCTGTGAGTCAGAAGAGGGAACAGAAGGATCCTCCTGAGCAGTGGGGTCAGTGGGCAGCTCCCAACCCAAAGGGTCTGCGTCTGCCGTGAGCGCTCCCATTTGCTCAGCTAGCTCTTCAGCAGAGGGTTCTCTCGGGTCAGGGCAATCCACCAGGATGCTTTCGTGCCTATGTCTGATGCAATCTGAAATGTCGTAAACTGGGTAAGTCTCTTCAGGGTAACCTAGAGAGAAAAGGAGTGCAAAGTCTTGTCAAGACTGTCTAAAGAAAAAGAAAAGACCAGCCTCAAAGAATACTCTTGGGTAGCAGCTGTCCTAGCCCAACAGATTCATTTAAGAAATCTCTAAGACAACACTTGTTTCACTTGAGAAAATTCTTAAAGATCTGGTTGACTACGCTGGCGCTCTTTAAAATACAAACCAATTCAGATGAATATCCCTCCTTAATGTGCAGGGTGCTTGGGGCAGAGTGTCAGTCTCACACCTCAGGCTTCTGCAGCAGTGACAAAGATTAAACAAGAGCCTCAATTTAAAAAAAAAGCACTAAACACCAGATGGAGAGCGCATAGCTCAAGGCTAGTGTTTAGAATTTCTATTGGGAACAGTTTCCAAATCTTCTTTGGGGGGGGGGGGAGGTGAAAGGGGAGGAAGAAAGGAAAGCTGAGTGAGCACCATGAAGCTTTCTAGTTATCAACACAATTGAAACGACTTGCAAGTGTCAGAAACAGAGACGGCTTCAGCAAGACATGCCCAAGATCCCAGAGGACAAGCATTGCATTTGCAGAAGACAGAATTCCCGTTGTTGGCTGCTTCGTCTTCACAAAATGGAACAAAAGAAAACAACAAGCTGGGAAACAAAATGAGTAATGCTGGTACTGAATCCCAGCTATGATAATGAAGAAAGAGAAAATGTTGCCAAATTAAAGAAGGAAATGAAATAAGTCTGTGTCAGCCAAGCCTGTGCAGCAGATGGGCCATGCTGAGCGCCAATGCCAGGGCTGGCAACAGCCGCTGCCCACGGCACAATGTGAAGACGCTGGAGAACTCAAGTTCCATTTGCACGTTGTGATAATTGGCAAATTCAGCCCTAATGTAAATCATTTTTGCCTACAAATTCTCAAGAGTAGGGATCATTTTTGGTGAAGTGTAGAGCATGGAGAGACATTTTTACAACATTTACTGGGTTTTTTGTGTGTTGTAAAAGTCATGCAGACTCACTTAAGAATTTGAATAAGAAAATTTGAGTACGTTTTAAAAAGAAAACACTAATAATCTGTTGCATTGTATTAGTCTGGCCCATTTATCATATATAAACATTTTTACTCTTTCTAATGAAGATCATATTCTACATAAAATGTTGTGTGTACCGATTTTTTATTTTCAAGGGCATTTCTCCATGTCATCAGGCATTTTAAACTTGACTGCAAAATTATCCCCTCATACAGCTACACAAGCGACAAGATTTATCATGTCTCTTCTTTAAGACAGACTAACCATTTTTTTTTTTTTTTGGTTCTATAAGGGGCACAGCAGTTGAGATCTCCAAATATAAATCCATGTACACTTCCCTATTTCTTTAAGATAGACTTCTAGAATTATGAAGACCAAGGGGAATGGCCACTGTAAAGGTCTTTTTTACACCCTGCTAAATTATTTTCCACAAGAGTGGCACACATTTTTATTCTGACCAGTGATATACATCACTCCGTCCTTACCAGCACTGACAGGAATCTTGCAGATGGGATCTTGGAATTGCAAAGCTTACTTGGCTGCAGATGGAATGCAAGGTAAAAGGGAGCTCAAGTAGCTTCCTTGGCCAAGGGCAGGTGCTAGGAGGTCTACTTGCTATTTGGCTCTCAGCCACTGAATGCTTAAGAGGACTTTCTTTTGTGACATGTGCTTGACTTCTCCCCACGCCAAGAACAAACCTTACCTTTGGATTTCCGCGGCTATTTTGCTTTAAGGTGGGATGGCTTGCTGAAGAAAATCAAATAGTAACACATGCTGAAGTAGCCTGTATCAGCCAACATGAATGGTTACTTGTGGACTTCATTAAAAATACGCAAGCAACAAAAATTCACTGGTCATATAAGGAAATCAACAAAACAAGAAATTTTTCCTATGCAAATGAGTAACCCCTGAAAAGTAGTCGATACAGGGAATAGGGATTAATGTCAACTTATAATTAGATCTACTTAATACTACTTAAGAGGGCATTGCATGGATAATAAGAGGGCATTGCATGGATAATAAGAGGGCATTGCATGGATAATGCTTCAATATAAAGGGAGGAAAATGAAATAAGCTATCAGGAAATCATAATTATGAAATAAATTTAAAGTTAACAAAAGAAGAAAAAAGGTTGAAATGGACATAACTGAAAACCAAATATAAGTCCAAGTTGAGGCATTATCCTAGGCTAAATATACAAATGACAAAAAAAATAACTTCAGGATATTCAATCTTGGAATTATTGGAATTCTACAATGAAGGCAGAGTAGGTTACACAAAACAGATCATCCAAGAAATTGTAAAAGAAAACATCTTTAGTCAAAGAAAGACTAATTTTCAGGTGGAAAAAAATAACTAGCAGTTCACTAAATGCTGGGCAAAGATACTGTGAAAAGTCCATTAATACATACTCACAAATGCCAACGAACCTGCTAAAATTCAAATTTTTATAAAACAGAAAAACTAGGTAATTGAAAACAGGTAGCTTATTGAGAAAAACAATCAGACTAGGGTAAGATTTTCATCAAATGAAAGTGAACAAAGCAATGGTTTCAGACTTACAAGGGAAAATAGCATGACCATATAATTTATGTCCAGCCAAACAGTGGTCTGTATTAAGAAAAAATTATATGTATAGATATCCAAGTACTCAAAAAGTACACCACTCTGTATTAGGGGGTGGACGTGATATTTAAGTATTATGAAAAAGAAGAAAGTGGTAACAATAATCATTAAGAATTATTGATATAAAATCATTGAAATTGCTAAAAATTTAATATCATTGCTAATAAAACAGAAAAGACTGATATCTTCAATATCTTTAAAAGTTGGTATCACGTGCAGTTAAAATTTCACAAACTGGTCAATAAAACCTAAGGTAGAAAGAAAATAAACATGATAGCATGTCATGTAGTGTTTCGCCTGTATTTCCTTCTATGTATTTTATGGTTTCAGGTCTTATGTCTAGTTCTTTAATCCATTTTGAGTTGGTTTTTGTGTATGGTGTGAGATAGTAGTCAAGCTTCATTCTTTTGCATGTAGCAACCCAGTTTTCCCAGCACCATTTATTGAACAAACTTTCTTTGCTCCAGTGCATATTCTTTGCTCCTTTGTCAAAGATTAGTTGACCATAAATCTGTGGGTTTATTTCTGGATTTTCTATTTGGTTCCATTGGTCCGTGTGTCTGTTCTTGTTCCAATACCATACCATGCACATCAAAGACATCTTTTCAGACACATCACCCAAAGCAGTGATAGTGAAGGCAAAGATAAACAGCTGGGACTACATCAAATTAAAGAGCTTCTGCACAGTAAAAGAGACAATAACAAAAACACAGAGAAACCCCATCGACTGGGAGAACATTTTTGCACACAACACTAATGATAAAGGACTGATCACAACAATCTATAAAAGAGCTGATGAGACTCCATAAAAACAAAGAAAATTATCCAGTCAAAAAATGGGCAGAAGAGCTAAAAAGAAACTTCTCCAAAGAGGAAATGCAAATGGCCAACATGCATATGAAAATATGTTCAACATCACTTGTAATCAGGGAAATGCAAATCAAAACTGCAATGAGATACCACCTTACACCAGTGAGAATGACACATATTAAAACAAACTAGCAACAACAAATGTTGGCGAGGATGTGGAGAAAAAGGAACTCTCCTGCACTGCTGGTGGGAGTGCAAACTGGTCCAACCACTATGGAGAGCTGTGTGGAGATTTCTGGACCTACCAAACATAGAGCTTCCATATGATCCAGCAATTCCACTCCTAGGTATTTACCCAAAGGACACAGAAACATCCATTCCAAAGAACACCTGCACCGCTATGTTTACAGCAGCACTATTTACAATAGCTAAGATATGGAAACAACCCAAATGCCCAAAAAATAGATGACTGGATCAAGAAGATGTGGTACATATACACATGTAATATTACTCAGCAATCAAAAAAGGTAAACACATGCAGTTTGCAGCAACATGGATGGAGCTAGAAGGGATCACGCTCAGCGAAATAAGTCAGAAAGAAAAAGAAAAATACCGATGGTCTCACTCATAGCAGGAATTTAGAAAACCTAAATGAGAGACCAGGAAAAAGACTAATCAATACAAAGTAATAATCAAAATCAACAAGCAACTGTAAACCAGAGACACACTATGGGGGGGGGGGGGCAAGGAGGGGCAGGGAGAAGAAGAAATAGAGTCAAAATAAGGGGAGGGGGTGCAATTGTATGGGGAATATAACCAATGAAAATGCATACATTGTGCAAAGATGAAAAATGATGTAAGAGTTATATAAAATTAAAATAAATTCACCAAAATAAAAATGAGATACATCACAAAACAAAACAAAAAACCGTGATAATGATTTTACCTTACTTGGGAACAAGGTTATATGATGATTTGTAATTGTAGGAAACAAGGAATCTGGGAATTCCAACTTCTATCTTATTGATTACTAATGAGCTTGAAATAGCTCATGTTTTGCATTTGGTTGCCTTTTTCTTTTGGGCATTTCTTATCCAGGAGGAACTGTATTTTAAATAGTTGATTTTATACAAACACATTTTTTTAAAGATTTATTTATTTATTTATCTATCTATTTATTTATTTATACAAGTACAGTCAGAAGCACAGGAGGGTGAGGGAATTCACCAGAGCCAGAGTGGGGAATAGAACAGGCAGACTGACCGAAATACACTGCTGAGGGGAGCAGTGGGCGGCAGGAGAGGTCTGCGCGCCATGTGGGACCCTCGCCAGCGGCCTGGGATGGAACTGGCACTGCAGAGGCTACAGGCAGCTTCTCAACCCAGCGCTCAACCACTGCGCCACCAGGGGAGGCCCCACACACATATTCTTATATTACAAATATTTTTCCAGTTTAATCTGGTTCTTAAACTGTGGCTCTGTGATACATACACAGAAGGTGAAAGTTTTGTGAATTCAAGCCACATTATCTATTTCTTGTACTGCTTTTAAGAAGCTAATCTTATTTAAAATAACTGAATTCACATGTAGTTTCAAGAAATGATACAGAAACACCAGGTAGCCTTTACCCAGTTTTTTCCAATGGTAATGTCTCACAACCCCACAACATCACAACCAGGATATTAACACAGAACATTTCTGTCACCACAGTGATCCCTTCTATGGTGATAATTACTCCCTCCCACCCCACCCTCTCCTTAACCTCTTCTGGCAACTACTGTCTACTCTCCGTTTCTGTTTTGACATTTCAAGAATGTCACATTTTAATAGAACCACACACTACGTCATAACCTTTAGGAATTAGCTTTTTCATCATTCAGCATAATTACCTGGAAATTCCTCCAGGTTGTTGCATGTATCAGTAGTCAGTCCTTTATTGTTGAGTTAGTTTAACAAAATTTACCAGCTGAAGGATGTTGGGTTATGTGGAGTTTGAGGCTACTACAAATAAAGTCTCTAAATATTAATGTACAAGTTTTGTGTGAACTAGGTCTTACTTTTTTTGCTCTCAGGAGTGTAACAGTTTGTATAGCATTTGCATGTTTCATTTTTTCAAAAGTGCCTGAGCATGTGTACTTGTTTACAACCCCAGCAGCAACAGAGGAGTGAATCTGGTTTCTCCACATCCCCAGTGGCATTTGGTGGTGTTACTGTTTATCAATTCTGATAGGTATGTGATCCTATCATTGCAATTTTCATTTCTTTAGTGACTAAATGTGAACTTCTCTTCGCTTCATATGTGCTCATTTGCAGTTGTGTGTCCTCTTTCGAGAAATGTCTACTATTGTTGAGTTCTGAGAGCTCTTCATATATTTAGTGCTTTGTTAAAGATGTGATTTGAAAATATTTTCTCCCACTGTGGAGTTCATTTTTTCATCTTAACAGAGCAAGTTTTAATTTTGATCAAGTACAATTTACCAATCTTTCATTAAAATACTGTGCTTCTAATGTCAAGTTTAAGAACTATCTACCTAACCCTAAATCCTAAAGATTTTCCCTTTTTTTCCTAAGGGTTTATAAATTTTACATGTTGCATTTAGGTCTATGATCTATAATTTTTGTATAATGTATGAAACATAGGTTGAAGTTTCATTTTTTGCTTAGGATGTCTAATTGTAGCATCAATTGTTAAAAAGAGTCTTCCACTGAACTGTTTTAGCACATTAGTCAAAGTTAGTTGTGCATATTTCTCTTGGTCTATTTCTGGGTTCTCTGTTCTGATTCCAACAATCTATATTCCTGTACTAATACTAAACAGTAATTACTGTATTGCATAATGTTGGAATCAGGCAGATTGGCTCTTCCCTATTTCTCTGTTTCTCCAATACATTTTAGAAGTATCTTGTCTGTATCTACAAAGTATCTTGCTGAAATTTCAATAGGGATTATGTTAAGGCAGTCACTTTGGGGGAAAAGTAACATTTACACTATGTTGAGTTTTCTAAACTATGAGTGCAAAATATGTCTTCCACTTATTTTATCATGTTTAATTTCTTTCATCAGTTTTTCTTTTGTGTATAGTTTTCAGCATACAAGTCCTGTATGCCTTACTAGTAGGGTTTTTAAAATAGCCAGAGTAAAAGCTGTTCTGGATTCACCCTAAAAAAATCTAAAAAAATGACTTGAAGGTCCAACTAATATACTTGAAAGAAGTCCAACACTATTCAAAATACTAAAAAATCAACATCCAATGTAAAATTTACAATATTCATTATCCAATCAAAATCTATCATGTGTGTAAAGAGGGACATAACAAGAAAAGTAATCACTAGAAATAGACCCAAAAATGAAACCAGTAAGATCAGTAATCAAGACTACTCAGAAATTGTTAGAAATATGCCTTATATGTTTAAAAAGGTAGAAGAAAATATGAGTACATTAAGGGAAATCAAAGATTTAAAAATGACCCAGAAGGAACTTCTAGAGATGACAATACAATATCTGGATTAAAAGTACACTGAAAGAGGTTAAAGGTAGATTTATATACTGCAGAAGAAAATAGTAAACTTGAAGACATGGCAAGAAAAAAAGACTGCCCCCACATGGCGTGAGGGTAATATCCAAGAATCAGAGAGACAGAGCACTAGTAAAATAATGACCAAAAAATAGTTTGAAGATCAAAGTTTCCACCTTAAGAAACTAGAAAAACAATGGAAAACGAAAAAGAAAAAGGAACGAAATAACAGAAATCAATGAATAGGTAACAGAAAAAAAAAATAGAAAAACATCAAATGAAACTGAAATATAGTTCTTTGATAACAACAAAGTTGACCTCTGGCTAGGACAAAAAAATTAAAGAACAAATTACCAATATCACGGATATGACTGCACACCTCTCACAAGATCTTGCATATATTAACTTTGTACTAATAATTTGGCAATTTGGAGAAAACATGTAAGTTCCTTGAAAGAAAAACTATCAATGCTCACTAAAGAAATAGTTAATAGCAATTCTAGACAAACTTCCAGAAAACAGACCCTATCCCAATGCATTTTATGAAACCAGCATTACGCTGAAATCACAATGAGGTAATATTGCTCTGATTTTCCACTCCTGTAAACACAAATAAAGAATCCTTAGCAAATTGAATCCAGCCATATATATCATGAAAAAGCAGAATTTATTCTAGTAACATAAAGCTGCTGAAACATTCAAAACCAATGTAAATCATATTACCAGACAGAACTGCAACCCTCTTGATTAAAAAGCATTCATAATTAAAAACTCAGCAAAATAAGACTAATAGGAGCTCCCTCAACCTGAAAAAGGATGTCCATGAAAAACCAACAGCTCACATCACTCTAGTGGAGAAAGTGAATGTGTTTCCCCCTACATATCAGGAAAATATACATTTTTGTTCTCACTAGTCTAGTCAGTGCAATAGGTAAAATATATGTTGGAAAGGAAAACATTTTTCATTCAGATAATTTCATGATCAATGTAGAAAATTCTAAGAAATAAAAAAATAATTATCAAGGTTCACGCTATAAATTCAGAATACAAAAATGTTTTTCTCTACAGTAGTAATAGTTTTAATGTCACTTATGACAACAACAGTATGAACTGTTTAAAGATAAATTCACAAAAATGTTCTACCTATGTGCTGTAAACACTGCTGAGAAATTAAAGGTCTAAAAATCGATGGAGATATCAAATGTTCATGGACTAGACAATTCAGTATTATGTCAACTCTTTTCAAATTGATCTAAAGATATAATGCCAGTCCAAATCCCATCAGTTTTTCTTTTTGAAGAAATGGACAAAATGATTCTAGATTTAAATGAAAATGTTAAGAGCCAAGGATAACCAAAATAATTTTGAAAAAGGAAACGAAGTCGAAGAACTTGGGTTGCCTGGTTTCAAGACTTAATATAAAGATACATCAAATTAAAGACATTATGATACTGGAAAAATACAGATAGCCCAATGAAACAGAACAGAATAGACACACATTCATGGTCAACTGATTTTCAGTCTAGTGGGAAGGTAATTAAATGTAACAAAATCACTTGGAGCCAAGGACAATATGGGGAAAAAAGTAATCTAACTCAAAATGGATCACAGGTCAAAATTTAAGAGCTAAAACCATAAAATTTCTGGAAGAAAACATAGGGGCTAGACAAAACGTAGGCAAAGATGTGAATAGTAAGAATGATAAACTGGACTTCATCAAAATAAAAACTTGTTCTTTGAAAGATTATGGTAAGAAAATCAAAGGCAAGCTATAGGTTAGGAAAAATATTTTCAAAATACATAACCAACAAAGAACTTCTAACCAGCATGTATAAAATACTTGTATATCTCAGTAAGAACACAACCCAATTTGAAACATGGCAAACAATGTGAACAGATGCTTTGCCAGAGATATACGGATGGCAAACACATGAAAAGGTATTCAATATCATCAGACATTTGGGGAATGCAAATCAAATCACAACTGAGATACAACTATAACTAGAAAAGCTAATATTTAAAAGACTGACACCGCCAAGTGTTAGGAAGGAGTTAACTTCCACATGGAGTTAGGAGTAACTCCAATTCTCAAACACTGCTGATGGGGCCTCCCTGGTGGCGCAGGTGGTTGAGTGCAGTGCCATGAAGCTATCTGCAGCCTCTGCAGTGCGGGTTTGATCCCGGCCGGCTGGGGAGACACCCACATGGCGTACCAGACCTCTCCTTTCTCACCTGTTGCTCCCCTCAACAGAGTGTTTCAGTAGATCTGCCTGTTCTGTTCCCCACTCTGTCTCTGGTGAATCCTCTCACCCTCCTGCACATCTGGCCTGTACCCTGGGTTCTTATATGCATGAATAAATAAATCTTAAAAACTGCTGATGGGATGGTGAAATGGCAGAGCCACTTCAATTTCTAATAGTTAAACATACTTAACCATAAAACCCATCCCCAGGTATATACTCAAAAGAATTATAAATACATATCCAAACCAAGACTTGCACATGAAAGTTTATAGCGGCTTGATTCGTAATAGCCTAAAGCTGGAAACAAACCCAAATGTTTCCAAACTGGTGAATAGAGACAATGATATAGCCATACAACAGAATATTACACAGTAATTACAGAAAACTGATATACTCAACACATGACTCTCAAAAGCATTACAGTAAATCATAGAAGCCAAAAACAAAGAGCATGTGCCATATGATCCATTTATATAGAAAAGGCCAACCTATAGGGCCACAAAGCAGTTCTTTTGCCAGGAAATCAAGAGCAGGTACAAAGGGGGAGGGAACTTTCTGAAGTGATGGCAATCTTCCGTATTATGACTGGGATGATTACACAGCTCTATATTTGTCAAAAGTCTTCTAACTGTACACTTAAAATTGGTGAATTTTGTCATATATACTATATCTCACCAATAAAGCTGTTCTTTAAAATATGTGTAACATCTCTTTTCTGGGCTGACAAAGGAATGAAAAGATGTTGTTTACCTTCCCAGTCCTCCATGTAAGGGGCCTCCTCAGCTTCTTTCTCTGGAGTGGGTCTGTCAATGAATTTTCCTTGTTTCATAACCCTGGTGATTTCTCGGAGCTGATGCAGTAACCGTTTTTCTTGGTCAGAAGTCACGGTGTGTGCTCTGCTTAGAGACAGAAGACAGTCCAGCCACTTAGTGTAAATACTCAAAGGCAGAGAACATAAACATCGCTAAGACCTGTCTCCTAGAAGTCCAAAAGCAGCAGATAATTATTCCAGGAACTGATCCTGGAGTTGCATAGTTGGCAACTGGATGTGTTAAGGTCAATGTTTTGATCCTATAAATGGGAAAATGAAGGCCCAGAATAGATCAAATATTTGCCTGCAGTCCCACAATGAGTTAGCGTGAATTCTGGGATCAGTCCCCAGATGTTTCAGGTGACTCTGTTCAGTGTGCTTTTAATATACCTCTCTGCTTGGATTCTCAAATCGCCAAGCAATTTCACTGTTACATTACTTCATTTACTGCAAGGCACTTTTCTCTAAAGCAAGGCCATCAAAAGGAAAAGTGTGCTGGGCCATTAGCCTCAACTAGTGAAAAATATGCTATGAGGCCAACCTTAGATGCTTCAGGGTTAGTCTACATGTTCAGAAATAAAGCTATATCCTAAATTATCAATTGGATCGCTGCGATCAATCATCTAGGCCAGAGAAATTGGGGAAAGTGAGGCCCACAGAAGGGGATTTATACATTTACAGTATCCATTAGCATATCAAAATTTATCTTGCAAAAAGGGACTTACAAGAAAAAATAATCACTTGAAACAGATAAGATCAGTAGTCAAGACTGTTCAAAAGTTGCTATAAATATGCCTTATATGTTTAAAGTGGTACAAGAAAACATGAATATAATGAGGGAAATGACTTTGGGTTTTTAAGAGCATAAATGGCCTCTGTTAAATGCTGCTATTGTATAAAACTGGTCCCAAGTGAGAGTTCTGTTTTTCTGAATAGGACTCAAACTCTTAATTCAAAGGGCTGGCTAGCTGGTGTCAGCACTCTAAAGTCTCTGGCCTTGTGACAGCATCCTGTGCAAATCCTGAAGCACAGTGCTCAAGGTCCATCCACGGTTGAAAAAAAGCTGTTTCATCCTAACTTGGCTGTGTGGATCTGGGCAAATAACTGCAAAAGTAAGAGTGGCTCAAGGTTAAGAGTGTGACTATTTTCTTTGAAAGGCTCAATCCTATTTCTCCCTCTTACAGTCATGCCCTCAAGAAATTGACTCTGTACTACAGATTAAACCATCACTCTACCCAGATGTCCAGGGTAGGGCAGATAAGGCCCTACGCAGAAAACTGAGAACGCTGCTCTGGGACGAGTTTTATACAATAGCAGATTTGACGAGGCCATTTATGCTCTTAAAACCCCAAAGAACTCAAAGTCAATACTACACTCATGAGGGAAAAATGCTAAGTTCTGTGCCAGCCGTGTGGATGTGCCATCTATTTCTCCAATCAGCCAGTCCTCAGCCACTGTATTTAGCCTAATAAACTTCAGCCTTATGTCTGAGGGAAAAAGAACTTAAGATATGACTGATGACAGTGAAGTTATAGCAGTTTCAGACCTCACTGGGAGGAAAATTAAAAACACCAGGAGTTCCACTTTGACACTAAATGGCATCAAAGTCACCTTTTTGCAAGATATTCAGCTAAAAATATGATATTTATTGGGCCTCTTGCAAGTCTACTCTTCCCACAGGAGTCCTCCAGCACAGGAGTCCTGATGTCATAACTGCTCGTTGCTCCACATAACCCCTAATTCTTATAACAATCCACTTTGCGGAAAGCTGCTGGGGCAGCTGGGGGCCCAGCCAGAAGACACTATATGCTTATCACAAAGTTCTTGCCCACAGTCTGCACATTACTTTTTTGGACTGCGCTAAGTGCATTCTGATTTTTCCCTGAAGGAAACAGTCTTGATTCTCTGTTTCCTAACTCATGGAAAAATCAGAACCCTTAATTAAAAGAGGGATGTCTCGGTTAGGAGAAGCAAAAACCGAGAGAAACTTTCTCTAAGAATTCCAAAGCAAAGTGCCCTGTTTTACATCTTGTGTACTCTCAATTTCCATACCATGCATCAGGCAATTAATCATGGCCCACTTTATGTAGCACAATGAATGTTGCATGGATTCTTTATTGTCTTGACTTGGTATTAAACTCCTGGAGGGCAGTGATACGGTCATAACACAGGCACAGTGCCACGTACATTTTAAGTGCTCGATTAATTTAGTTTGGCCTCTATCCTTCTCCACTCGTTTTCTACCACCTCCCTAAAATTTGGCTTCCCATTCATCATTTTACCAAAATTTTTGTGCCACTCTACTCTCAAATCCAAGTCTTTTTCTCATATTTCATTCTTTCTGACTTCTCTGTACTGTGGGCAGTTTGCTTGAATGTCCTCCCCTGGCTATTAACACACGTGTGGTCATCCCAAGTCTTTAACCATTCCAGTTCCCTAAATCCTGTTCCCTAAGACCCTTTTCCTCTTATTTCTGATCCTGGCTCACTTTCTTCTTCCTCCCTCTTAAAACAATTTTCCTGAAGGCTCAATCCTATTCCTCCATCTTACAATAGTGCTCTAAGTGACCCCATACTACAGATTAAACCATCACTCTACACAGATGTCCAAAGTCTGTCTAGTTCAGACTTTTTACACATAACTCCTCTTATCTCCTGGGCACTTCCATTAGGAAGGTTTGTCATGAACAAACCTTAAATTCAACTTTCAAACCAGTTTCTAGTTGGCCCAACATCATGAGCAGCTACATGAATGGCAGGCTAGGAGAGGCTGGGAATGACAGAGTCCAAGATGTTAGAAAAATAAAGAAAGTGGAAGATAACCTCATTGGACTTTTGAATTCCATAAACCCAGAAGAATCAAATTCTGAATCTAAGCCTTAATCACAGAGGGAATGAAATTGTTTCTTACACCACCATTCACAGAACAGAATTCAGGTCAGCAAAAGACTGCAGGCTGCCACCACATGGTATGATATGCCTTAAGGATATTCCTCAACTTTCCACGAGACCCTTTTCCTCTTACCCTGAGCCATTTGACTTCCAAACGCATGTCCTCTGTTCTTTCTTTACTGCACAAATATCCATCGTTGTTCTGTATTATATATGGATGTTCTGATGACACCTCAACTATAAACAAGGCTGAACCCATGATCCCTAACCCAAAGCCTTATAGCTTCTCTCCCTTATATCATTTTTATCTTGGTTGATGCCATAATCTTCCTTCTAATTTGGGCTGTATAGCTCCAATTCCTCTATCTCTTCTTCTTCATGTTCTTATTTAATTAGTAATTTACCTGTGGAGAACCACCTCTTTTTCCACTTACAGTAAAGGCTGGGATCAAGCCTTCCATCCCCTCTTTCTTCCCAGGGTGGCCATGTGGTCCCTCAGCTGCAGTGGTTAGTTTGGTGATGCAGGTCTAGGACTCAAGTGGAACCAACTGCACTTTCTCCTAAAATTGGATCTTGAACACAGTGAAACCTGATCTGAAAACTTTTCTTGTTAATTCATCCTGGCAGCAGTTGAAGGGCCTGTTCATTTGTTCCTGTTCCCTAAATCCCCAGTCTTTCTGAAACCTTGATCTTCAGCTATACCTTTGATATTGTGACCTACCCACTATCCTCCAATAAATTCTGCTTTTTGACCTTCCAAATTTTGCTGCCTGTGGTTGGCTGCTTGCAACCAAGGACTCCTGATAGAAGTCTGTGATTTTTTCCTTCATGAAGTCCTGTTAAAAATCTTCCTCTTTTCCATCTTACTAGTCTATTAATTGCTTTTTGCTAAAACTTTTTAAATAATATTCTGACATGCCACCTCTATACATGTAACTTTATTTTTCCGTAGCACGAGTAGATCATGACATTTCTTCTCAAAAGCCTTCAGAGGGTCAGTATCTATGAGATGCATCCAGTAAGACTCTATATAGAGTTCAGAGATTAGGAAATGAAAAGAAGGATTTACTAGGGAATGGCCATGATTTATTGTTCTAACATGATAATCTACAAATGCTTATATCAAAAGTGAACTATATTCATTTTCAACATTAAGTACTTATTTGGCAACTATTATGTAAACACAGTGAACAAACAGATGAAGTTTGTCTTCAAAGGGTTTATATCACAGCAATGAACGCTAGAAATCTATAGTCCTACATACATATTCAACCTGCCTGTCCAGGTGATTTGCTGCCAGAGTTTGCACTCGAACTTCTCCCCTCAAGTAATCCCATGCTTTTAGGAGGTGAATCTACAATTTCCATGAAGGAAATTCTTCTGACCCTAAGGACAGAGGGGGGGAGACACATCAATTCCGATTCCTAGATCTTTTCCTTAGTCTTTGTGTCCTTAGGCTGGATACTGATAATATCAACTTCCCAGGAGGCTTTATTATTTAAAAATGTTGACAAAACTTACACTGCTCACAGGGAAAAGTTCTATAAATACAAAAAAAAATTCCCCTTCAGAATCCAAACTATTACAAGTATTATGGAAAGCAATCTAGATTTACCTTAAAACTAAAAATGGAAATACAATAATGCCATATGATCCAGCAATCCCAACTTGGGCATATATCCGAAGACTATGAAACCTCCACACAAAAAAAGCCCTATGTCCACAGTAGTCACAGCAGCATAATTTACAATAGGTAGGAACTGAAAGCAGCCTACATTTCCACTGAAATGACTGGATCAAGATGATGTGGTATACCCACACCGTGGAATATTACGTAGTCCTAAGAAAAGATGAAACAGCTATTTTCAACAAACTGGAGGGAGTTTGAGAGGATTATGTCCAGCAAAGTTGGAATAAATAAGAAAACAATTGCTTGACAGTGGACAATGTAACAATGTAAAATACTTTCAAAAACTAGTGGACATCAGTAAACATGCTGAGGGCTCCAAGGTTAAGAGGGAAAGACAAGGGGGTACAAAGGATGGCAGTGGGGGTAAATATATATATATTTAAAAATTAAAATCAAGTAAAGAAAGATTAGCAAATGGAGTAGAAAAGGACTGGGTTAGAAAAAAGTTAAAATATCTTCCCATATTTCGTTTTTTACATAAGCATTAAGGTGAAGTTTCAGAAATTGTCCATTTATTAAGTTTCAAACAAAATCTTGAGTTATGGATAAATATTATATAAAAGAATTTAGAAGGCTTTAAATGAAAATGTCTTCTTTGTGTTAAATTCTCTCCTTGAACCCTCCCCCCCACCCAGAAACCTGGAAATGTGGTAAGATCTTAAGCTGACAGAAAAATATAGGGGTATCTTAGGTTCTTCTAATAATCACAGAAACTGAGACATGTAAAAGAACAAATGCCACAGATACTGAAGTTAAGAATGTAAATAGGGCCTCCCCGGTGGCGCAGCGGTTGAGCGCTGGGTTGCGAAGCTACCCGCAGCCTCTGCAGCGCTGGTTCGATCCCCGGCTGCTCCCCGGCCACCAGAGGAGGGTCCCACATGGCACGCAGACCTCTCCTGCCGCCCACTGCTCCCCTCAGCAGTGTACTTTGGTCCTTCTGCCTGCTCTGCTCCCTGCTCTGGCTCTGGTGAATTCTCTCACCCTCCCACGCTTCTGACTGTACCCCGTGCTTGTATAAATAAATAATCTTTAAAAAAAAAAAAAAGAATGTAAATATTAAAGGGAAAACAAGGTAAAAACATGAGGCTACCTAGCCCTTACAGTTTGAAGGCAGACGTTCTATAGGATCTAACTGTGAGTATAAAAGGTGTCAGGCCACATCTTTATCAACAGAAAAATGACAACGTTGGGAGAGAGTCTCCTCAGTGGGAGGAGAGGTGCTCCCTGGTTTCTGAGAGGTACTGTGGAAAATGTTTTATGCAATCTTTGCCATGTGGCAGTCTTGAATCTATTTGTCCTCAAGGATGCTGCATGTCAGCATCTTATAAGGAGTAAATACTTTGAACTAGGTCTGTGGGTCCAGAAGCAACTAAGTGGCACAACTCTAGCTACAGGGTAGTGAAAAACTACTGCTTCGCATAGAAAACAGGGAGAAGTCTAGCCCAAAGGGGACCCATAGTAGTTAGGGGTTGTGGTATTCGATGGTTAGCGTTAGATGACGGGGTCATTTTATCTGAGGGAAGAAGTCTGAACAGTGGTGAAAAATAGTGAGAAAATATTTTCATGTGGCTTCTTACTCAAAGACTCAGGAGTTGGGTCTACCAAGTGGGAGGCAGGGTTTTCTGGGGCAAAGACTCCATTGCCTGCAGGGCTACAGGAAGGGCCTTTCAATACTTCCCCTGCAGGGGACTTTGCCACTCACCCCCAGTTCTTCCTCCAGTTTCACACAGAAGGCCTAAGTGAAACTAAATCTCTCTTTGTTCTAATCTCACATCTGGTGTTTCCTCCCTGGCCTTCCTACATCCATGTTTTCATAGTTGCTACCACTTCATCAACCTCCAAAAGCTGCCCTTTGAGATCCTATAGCAAGAGGAGTATGTCTCCCTGCAGGGTATCAAGAAGGCTAGTTAGGTCCTGACACCTATTACACACCTAAGTTTGTGCTGGCATAGTCAACACAAAATGTCGTATTTGCTCTCTTCTCTCATTGTGTCTCATATAGAAAGCCCAATATTTAATGATCTTAGTTCACCTAAAAAAAGAGAAGAAATTGTCTTTCTTAAAACCTGGTCATTTTGGCCTGCAGGAGTTACTCATAAATTTACTCACAGTAAATGTCCATGACACTGAACATATACTTTGGACAACTGAGACTGCTTGATATGTGGAAGTGCTAAATAAGTGAGAAGTAAATTAAGTTGACAATTACATAAAATGAAAATATTAATGACTCATAAATCAAAGAAAAGCAATTTTTGGATTTTCTCAAGTAGGAAGGAGTCCTGTTATGTGAAAACCTACCTCTCACCATTAGGCCCCACTCTGTTGATTAATCTTTCCATGGCTTCCTCTGTCTCTTTCAGTTTTTCTTGCAGTTGAACAAGCTCAAAATTGGCTGGAAAACAAACATCAATCTGAGAACCACAATATGTAAAACTCCCCAACCTTTTTTATGAAACACAGCTCGTTATGACACTACAATAATACAGGCTGGTTCTGAGACTCAGAAACTGAGAGTCTGTCCTACTTATCCAATCCAGAGGAAAAGGGAAGTGAGGTATAGGCACCAAGACCTAAAGGATACATGTAAGTTAGTGATGAACAAATTGCTCTCACACACATGGAAATACAGCAGGACAAGGTAAAGAAAAGACATAAGAGTAAAGGCATACCCCCCCAGTCACCCAAAAAGAACTAAAGAAAATAAACACTTTTTAATCCAGATGATGTTTAAGATCAAACTACCAACTGTATAAGACACTTTAGAAAAGGAGTAAAGATCTTGAAATAAGCAATATTTCACCTGCAGCTAAAGGTTTAAAAACATACCTGAAAAACAAGTTAAAATTTTAAGCATCTATAATAGATAAAACCTTAAACTATGACTAAGATCTCCCTGCCCAAGGCTTTCTACCCAAGTCACCTGGAGTAATGTGGGGTAACCTTGCCTCCCAGAGCAGTTTTCTCAACAAGGGTCAGTAGTGAGCCTATCTACCTATTGAAATTAACATTAAGACCCCAAAAGTGGAACAGAAAAATAAAGCAGTCATCACATGAAATGAACTTTAAAGTAGGAAAATAAAATGTTCACAATGCAGATAATCAACAGTTTTTCTATTTTACACCTAAGCATCCTTCTACCCATTTAGAGGGTCATTGCAAAATGTAGTATTTCAAAGGCCTTTTAATACTTTTACCAATGTGATTAAAATTTGAAGAATAAGAAGCTGATGTAACTGCTACTACATTATAAAAGCAGTTGCTCTTAGGAATTCATTTTATTTACTTTCGTTTTAAATGCATTAAATGACAACTTTCAAAATGTGTTACTCTTTAAAGCATCCTCAAATCTTTGAAATTATTTTACTTATGCATTTATCAGCACTATTGATTAGACACTATCGCTATTAAGGACATAGCATCGGGGCCTCCCTGGTGGCGCAGTGGTTGAGCACTGGGCTGCTAAGCTGCCCGCAGCCGCTGCAGCGCTGGTTCGATCCCTGGCCACCGGCGAGGGTCCCACATGGCGCGCAGACCTCTCCTGCCACGCCTGCTGCTCCCCTCAGCAGTGTACTATGTCAGTCTGCCTGTTCTGTTCCCCGTGCTGGCTCTGGTGAATTCTCTCACCCACCCATGCTTCTGACTGTACCCAGTGCTTGTATAAATAAATAAATAAATCTTTTTTTTTTTTTAAAGGGACACCGCATCTTTCTTAAAGAATTCCTTGAATATTTAAGATTCCCCAAAGGATGCAGAATTGTGACTGGGATATCTATTTCCATGCAGAAGCCAGGAGTAAGTCTCACTTCATTTGGCTTTTATTTAAAAACTTCTGAGGAGGCCTCACAGTGATGAGACCTTCATCACTATGAGTTAACCTACCTATTTTTTAGGCCTTCTCTCTCATAGCTATAGCTATGTCAGGCTATATTTACCCAGGCCATTCTATGTGACAGGCCCTCCTCCACAGCCAGCCAGCTAGATGTGATTTCCCTTAAAGCTGTCCTTTCTTTCTAATAGTAAAGTTTCCACAAGTTACTTTTCCTGACATCCACTCTAGATGATACACTTTTACAGGGAAGGACCATGCCATACACATTTCATTTCTCCAGAGAGCAAAGAATACTCTAGTTGGTCAATAAATATTCGATGACCATTTTTCAAGAGTCAGAAGTGTTAAAACTCTATCCCTAGATCTACTGACTGATTCTGGCAAGGACTTGATCTCTCTCAGTTTTCCTCTCAGAAATAAAGATATTTGCTACAAATAATCTGAGTTCTGGAAATGAGAAGTAACCCAATCCAAATGTAAATACAAATTTGCCTATATAAAAAAGTGAATGCACGTTCTTATACTTTTTCTAACTATCTTTGCCATGCAAATCTAACTTCAATATGGAAACTTTTGTGAATTCCCAGAATTCAGGGATCAGATTAACTTGGCATAGCTTTTGAGAAATGCTTTGAAGACATACCTACAGACTGTCTCTTGCTTTAATAGCGCTGTCTGACTCAAGCCTTGAAAGAGGCACTTACTAATTTTCCTGTGGGCATTTCCAGGCAAGGTGATAGAGCAGCTCCGAGCCTCTGCAGCTTTCCCCTTTGAGAGCTGAGAAGTGAAGGGAGTACAGACATCAACAGCAACTCAGAACCTCAAAGTCATGGAACCCCTCATAAAAAATGAAAAAATTAAATCATAAATCAAACAGCAACACTGGAGAAAAATTTCACCAACAAAACAAAACAAAAGCAAACAATACAACAAAGTAACCAAACAGCCCAGGGAAAGTATCTAAATAAAAAAATAATCAAGACACAAGTGAAAAATTTTCTCTAAAAGGGGCACATGCAGCCCCCAGGGCATTCTCAGACTCAGCTTGGACTGCCAGAGAATCTCCTGGGCCAGAAGGAGCTCATGTCTTATTCTAGTTAGGAGGGCAAAGTGAAGCTTCTCTCTCCAATTCCAGTGCTTAGGCCCATGACCTGCCAAAGTCTGCCCAGAAGTGAATCTTAATTTGGAATCTGCTTCCCCAGAACTAGAAAGTATCAGACTTGGTTTTAGTGCTTGGTGGTTCTGTTGCAAGAGAATTACTGGAGATGATAAAAACAGCACTTTCCTGGGGGAGGACAGAGTGCAAATGGTATAGTCATTATTTGAGCTCATGGTGGCTACTTGTAAATCACTGTGCCAATCCTAAAAATAAAGGTCTTAGAATATTTTTGTGTCTTTTCAGCTTGCAAGGATGCTTAGTCCAAAAAAAAAAAAAAATTGGCAGTGGGTATGGACAGACTTTGAAGTCAAGTGCTCACTAAATTAGCAACTAGAAGATCAGGTTCAAATCTTGCTTCTGAATTTTCAGTTGTGAGTTCTGGGAGCAGTCATTTTAATTCTTAGAGATTTTATTAACTGGATCGTTTCAATGTTGAAAATAATTTTTTATTATATTAGAAATTCATTGATGTAATATAAACAAGGGGATTCCACTTACCTTAAATAGAATGTACAATATATATAAAAATATCCCGAAACCATAGATTGGAATAATCTGCCCCATCAGGCCTCTTCCACTGCCTCCTCCTCCAACTCCTCCCCCTGCTGCCTTGGCCTTTGTGAAGGCCTCCGAAAGGTGAGACCTCTGGAAACGAGCCCCAGGGGTCTGGCCATCCAAGGGTGCCTGGTGATGATGCATCAGAGGTGGGAATCGGCCCAACTTTCCTGAGAAATAAAAAATTAATCAGACTTTATTCCTTCTGTTTTAAATGTGGCCATTATTAAAACACCTCCTATCCTGAGGTGTAAGTAACAGAATTCAGGACAGTTACTCTCACATTCTGTTTCAGTCTTTTTCCATCTCTGTGGGGTCATAAGGCTTTTCCCCCTCTGTGCCTATCTCCCTCTTTCCTTCCCTGCAGATCATTTCTGTAAGATTCTTTTTATGTGAACATGGAGGAAGATGGTCACCCCCAAACTCCTAAATTCGTGTGACTTTCAAGAGGCCAACAGAGATTAGTGTTTCCAAATTCCTTAGGGAAAGATTTTGCGTACTTGCTTGGTAGGTATGCACCCCTTCCCAACCCTCTGGCTCAGCAGACAGGACTTACGCAGTACAGACAGCGTCACAGAGGCTCTTCTCTGAGCAGAAGAGCACAGCTTAGAGAAAAGAGAGTGCATTGATTTTCTTGCCATTTTTTCCTTCCATCAGAAGCAGCCAAACATTAACACCAAATGCCAAGCCTCCTGAGAGCCACAGATGAGAAAGGAAAGATCTCTCTCCACAAGGCCATGTACACAGAGTTGTGTGGGGAAAAAAAAAAAAATCACTGGGAGATAACAGGAGAGGACAGAACATACTGGGAAACAGACTTCACAGACATACTAAAAATACAAGCTAAGCTATACAGTGAAAAACTGTTGGGTTTGAAAACAAATTTATGAATATCTATTTAACAAAGAATGTAAAGATACAGGACAGAAGCAGCTTTCACAATATCTAAAATTGGCAAGGAATTAAGTATCTAGAATGGACAAGGATCCTGTGAGACAATGCGAACTTTATAGGCAATCCAGCAGAAAAATGGCCAAAAGAAATGAGTAGGGAAATCACAGAAAGAGAAGTTTAAGTGGTTAACAAGAATATAAAGAGATGATCAAATGCAAAGCAAAACCAACAGGTAAAATACAAATTAAAGCAATGAGATCACACTTATCCCTATCAAAAGGGCAAAAATGAGAAAGGTGGGTAACAGCAAGGGTTGGCAAAGACGGGAGGAGGCAAAACTCTCATGCACCGGGGGCAGGAGAATAAAGGAACATGGCTGTTCTGCTAAGTGATCTGGCTATGCTGAGTGATACTTTGTGCCTCGTAATCCAGGGACACCAGCCTGGGGGATAAAGTCCAAGATGTTTTCATATAAAACTGTCTATATCCAAATCCAAATTACAGACTTTATAGACCTGTGTGAGAATGTTTGCTGTGATGATGATGTAGCAGGGAGCCTGAAGTAACTTTGATTTCCACAACAAAGAGTGGAAAATCAAAATGAAAATGATACAAAATATGGGTAGTTTTTAGAAATCACACATTAGATGTGCTGACAGCAACATGAATAGATCATAAAAACACGTACTGTAAGAAAAGACCAGTATGGACGCTGAAGTCACAACGTAATTACACCATATAGCTTTGAGGCCTGAAACAAACATTTCAGAATGGGGTGATATGCACGGGGTGATATGCACAGTGGGCTGGCACAGACACTGAAGGTTAAAGGTTACAAATTAAAAAAATAAAGGAAGTGTGTGCTGATGGCGCCAAGAAGGAACTATGATCTAAGGACTATCTTTAAGGCAACGTTCTGCTCCTAAGGAAAGAAAGGCTGGGGGTGGGCAGCAGGGAAGCCCACGAGCCATGTGGAAGCTGCCTCCTGCCCTGTGTCCTCTGCAGCCATACGCCACTACTGCCCCCTCCTTTCCCTCTGGGTGCAGACTTTGGGTGACATGGAAGTTATAGAAAGAAGGGTGTCGACATTTAAGGTTGTGGACAGAAGCACAGCTTCAGACAGGAGAAGGAAATCAGGCCATCACTCCTATGGGGGGTGCTGGTGACTGTTGCTATTGATTGTCAGGGGACCTTAACCTATTAAAAGGTGATACTGGCTTTAAGGCTATAGTGCACCTTCCAAAAATGCCCAGCCAGCATCCAAGAAGCTAACCTTTCTCTTGGGAGACGCTGCTATAACAGGTGCATAGTGTAATAAACTAGATTTAATATTTGTTGTAATGTGCTATTGAACGTCACAGTATTATCGTAAGGACATGGTCTTCAAAATTTGGCATGAAACCAAAAAATAAAAAATTAAAGCCAGTTAATGGCACAAAGGCATTGTTTTGCATTTCTAAAACTGAAAAATGGTGATGCTAAACATTACATATCTCCCCCCCAAAACTTGTATTGATCTGTCAGCCAGGAAGATTTATTGGCAGCTATTATGTTCAGGGCTCTGTGCTGTAGGTGGGAAAGAAAAAGAGGCATAACCGAGATAGGATAGTTCCCCCATGGGACAATGCTTTTAAAAAGTAGTACAACCGAAACAAAAAAGTGCAGGATATCATGAACCTTATTACTAACAAACTAAATGTCTAAACAGTGAAAGAATCACACAGAAAAAAAGTGGGGGGAAGGAGAGAAAAGGTTTCAATAATTGAGAATGAGACTGAGCAGCGCGAGAAGCAAAAGCACACCACAAAGAAAGAAGTGTGTGTGCAATGAGAAAGGGTTGAGAACAAAGAAATAAGAATAAAGACTAAGTCAGTCTAACTGGCATTATGGAGCACCATTCAGGGAAAAAACAGATGAGGAATGGGACGAGGAGGAGGAGTTTAGATGCTAATCCATGGTGTATAAAGTTGATACTACGGGGTCTAAGGTCAGGGAGTGACATAACAGAAGGGTCCCGGGGGAAGATTAATCTAGGAGTTGAGTTAGGGCCTTACCAGAAGGTAACCAAAGCCTGGGAAACCAGCCAAAAGGCAGCCATTCAGCTGTGAGGTGCAAGAGCCTGGCTACAGCTGTAAAGAGGGAAGGGTACGTCCAGGGATCTTATTACATCATATTCAGCATCATTTAATATTGAACAGAATACAAAGATAAAGGCAGGGTGGATCAGAAAATTCCAAGTTTAGGAGTTTAAGAGAAGACAATGAAGAAACTGGGAGAGCTATGGTTTGGGGAAGATTAAATACACATTTTTCAGATACTAAATTCCAGGTGTCACTCTCACATTCAGAGGAAATTTTTATTGTCAACTATAGTTAGGTTTAAGAAACTCTAAGCTGGACCTCCCTGGTGGCTCAGGGATTAAAGTCTCACTGCTATCAAGCTATCCTCGGCCTCTGAGGCATGTGTTCAATCCCAGGCCAGGAAGCTAACCTACATGGGGCACAGACCTCTCCTGTCTCACCCGCTGCTCCCCTCAGCAGTATATTTCAGTAGATCTGCCTGTTCTGCTCCCCACTATGTCTCTGGTGAATCCTCTCACTCCCCACACCTCTGGCCTACACATCAGTTCTTGTATGCATAAATAAAAAGAAATCTTTAAAAAAAACAAAAACTGTAAGCTACGTAAAGTGACAAAGCTAGTTAAAATTAAGTGCATAAATAGTTTCCATACCAAAAAGGTTGGAAGGATATATATACTTATGTGGAAAAGAGGAAGAAAACCTCCAAAGAGAACCAGAGCAAACCAGTAAAAAGTCAAACCACAGAAGTCAAAGGAAGATAGAAAAGGCAACTGAGAAGTCTAGAAGAAACGGTTAAAAGACTAGTGGCAATATCTGTTTTTAGACACAATGTATTCATGGAAAAAAATGACCATCTCATGAAATTCTGACTGTTTACCTGTTTAGACAATATCAAACCAATATACTACAAAACATTATAGAATCTTCAGAGTGAGAAGGACCTTAAAATCCACCAAGTCTTTCAACAAACAGCATGGGAACAAATAAACCTCCACTTGCAAAAGAAAGAAGTTGGACCCCCAGCTCATACCATATTCAATTTTTAAACATTAATTCAAAATGAATCAGAGGCCTAATGAGAGCTAAAACTATAAAACTCAGAAGAAACAGTCTTCATGACCTTGAATTAGATAATAATTTCTCAGATATGACACCAAAAGTAAAACAACCAAAGGAAAAATAGGTTAAGTTTGACTTCATCAAATTTTAAAACTTTTGTGCTACAAGGACAACATTAGAAAAATGAACTCAATCCAGTGACTAGCAGAAAATATTTATATATCATATATGTGATCAGGATCTAAGTATCCAAAATACAAGAACTCTTACCACTCAACAATAAAAAAGAAAAACTTAATTGAAAATGAGCAAAGGATCTTAACAAGCATTTCTCCAAAGAAGACAAATAAATGGCCCCAAAAAGCACATGAAAATATGTTTAACACCAGTAACCATCAAGGAAATGCAAATTAAACCCACAATGAGACACTACAAGGATGCTATAATCAAAAAGACAGATAATGAAAAAATGTTGGTGGAGATGTGCAGAAAACGGACCTCATACTCTGCTGATGAGAATGTAAAATAGTGCAACAACTTTGAGAAACAGTTTGGCAGTTACCCAAAAGGATAAACATTTCTATATAACCAGCAATTCTTTTCAGTATATACTCAAGAAGAATATGCTCACATAAAAAGTGTACACAAATGTTCACAGTACCATTATTTACAATAACCAAAGTCGACCACTAACAAATGGATAAACAAAATGTGATAACTCCATGCACTGGAATATTATTTGGCTATGAAAAAGAATGAACATTTTATACTATGATCTTTGAAAACATGAAGCTAAGTGAAAAAGAAGCCAGTCATCTCCCCACCCCCAAGAACACAGTATCATATGGCTCCATTACTATGAAGTGTCCAGAACAGGTAAATATACAGACAAAAAGTAGATCAGTGGTTGCTTAGGGCTGAGGGGTGGGGGAAGAATGACTACTGTGCTAATGGGTATGGGTTTGGGGTGGAGGTTGGGAAGGGAGTGGTAGTAATAAAATGTTCCAAAATTGATTGTGGTGATGATGGCACAACTTCTGACTATATTGAAAATCACTGATAGGTCCGGACTGCTGAATACCATCAAGGAGGAAACCCAGTACTTCCCCCAGGTCATGCATCTCTCTACATCTCTGACTGTTAAAACTGTCTTCTTTATACTGAGTTAATGAGTAATATGAGTTAGAAAGGAAGTACAATATAGGGTTTCAAAAGCAACAATGAATGAATCATAAGGCAAGAAGTAGAAAGCCATTATAACTGATTAGAAAATTAATGACAAAGACATTGAAGACTGGAATCAAAAGAGGTGCTGAAGAAGCAGAGGATACTATTCTCAAAGGTAAGAGGCCAACTGGAGATGCTAGTGGGAACAGAGACTAGATAGTAAGAATATTATATATCCTAGGAGAAATCTGAGCATTTTATAGTCAGTGTAGTAGTTCACATACTGAACACTGAAGTGTGCCAGTCACTGTGCCAAACACAGATTAAAATGATAAATAAAACAGAGTCCCTATCTTTAAAGTTTGCAGATATGCAGTATCATCACGGCAACTGTACCTTACCCACCAAATCCAATGGCTTTTTCCTCAGTTCTCTCTTAAGACTCCTCTGCAACACAAGAAAGTGATTACCACACACTAGTCATTCTGTAACTGTTGGATTAATCTGAATAAACTTCCCTGCCTTCGTCTTTTTGGCACCTCACTCTCCTGAGCTCTTCTCTTCCCACAGACTATTCCTGCAGCCTATTCCTTCTCAGATTCTTTAATCTCCTTCACCCAAGCTATTTGTCTCAAATGGTTCTTTATCCTTTTTCTTTTGGCAAAATCATTCATTCTCAAGGCATCCATTGCAATTTCCAAAATGTACACATAGCTCTAATTCTGTCCTCTCCCTCAGCTCGTCTCCCTTATCCCCATAGTATACAGGTCCTTTTGGATGTCTATCTGCAAATCTAAAAACATGTTTACCTTCAAAATTTGGTCTCCTGTATTTCTTTTCCTTGTAGTCATTCTCTGACCTTTATCCTGGAGACCTATAACCTCTGCCACCTGTGACCAATGGCCACTTGAGGGGGTCAGAATGCCGAATCTGGAAGAGACCTCTCTATGTCAAGTTATGTTTCCTCAACAGGGAACAAACCACTTCTTGGATCTTGATACCACTATGTTTTTTAAGACTAACACCCCAGGATGTCTTAAAAAGTCAGTGACTGAAATATTTGGAGATGTATAATTGATTTTTTAAATACTCCAAATATACAGAAAAGACAGTAATATATATGCACTCGTATATAGGCTTTTGTAACTGAACCCTGTGTGTGCCCTTTTTCCTACCCTCTCTGAGGTAACTATAACTCTGAATTTGGTGCTTATTAGAATGTATGCTTTTAGAATTTTACACCTTAAGTATATATCCATAAACAATACATAATATCATCATGAATGTTTTAAGATTTTATCTATGGATAGATAATGTAATGCAATGTATAACAATGCATAAATATGTAATGAATGCCGCTGAACGTTCACTTAATGGTTATAATGATCAATTTTATGTTCTATATGTTCATATTAGGATGTCATCCTGTACTTATGCATCTGCAACTTTTTTCCTGGTTGGTAGTATTTTTTTTAAGATTTATTTATGCATAGACGAGCTGGGGTACAGGCCAAAGGTGTGTGGGGGGGGGGGGTAAGAGGATTCACCAGAGACAGAGTAGGGAACAGCAGAATAGGTGGATTTACTCAAATGCATTGCTGAGGGGTGCAGTGGGCGAGACAGGAGAGGTCTACTGTGCCATTTGTGGGTTAGTTCCCTGGCCGGGGATCGAACTCAGGCAATGGTGGTGATAGCACTGAGACTTAACCCCCAGGTCACCAGGGAGGCCCATGATCAGTATTGTAGCCTATAAATGAATCCATCTTGATATATAAAGTTCTACTTCAAATTGCCATAGAGCATCTCCATGTATATAAATATAATTTATTTTCCCATTCTGCTCCAGGTGATAAAAATTATTTCATGAAGGTTATTTGCCACTTTTCACTACTACAAACATTTGACTTTATAGCTACATTACACCCAGGATTTGTGGGGTTTTAGTTTTTCAGGATTTGTGGTGTGTTTTTTTTTTTTTAAACTGCTTAAAAAACAACTGCAGAGATCAGAACATTAAAGATATTAGAACACTAAAACTGCAGACTTTTCAAAACAGAAAACAGCTGTGTTCACTATCTCTCTGTGTACTTAAGTATTCTATAAAATGGAACTTGACTAAATCCTAATTGTTTATTGAAAGCTTTCCCCATATTTAGGTTTATTTAATTATTAAAATTTCACTTAGCATATCATTTAAGCTTGACTAAAAACTTAATGGATTTTACAGAGTGAAGGTCTACTTTCCCTTGTTAATAACCATCCCTGTCGCTAAAAACAAAAACAAAAACTCTAGCACTGTTAACAAAAGAGCTTTCTGAAAGCAACATTAAACCATCTGCAGCATTTCATTCTTAGGGCAAACAAATCAATAAAGTACTGGATGTGTTTATATTTCTGATTACCACAATTCAAGAAAGATCTTAATGGGCCAGTTCCTAAAGATATGTAAGTTTTCCCCTTAATACTGAGGAAGTTCTAGAGGCCATACTTAACTCAGCATTACTCAAAGTGCAGGCTGAGATGACAGCTCTATTTCTTCCTCCCTAGTCTACTCCAAGGGCCCCATCTTACTACATTTCCCTCCTACCTAGCTCTACTTTCCTGATCACTGCTGTATTTTCTAGTTTAAGCAGATCTCCATCTTGTACCAGCCCCTCTACTCTCAATTCATTCTACGTATTACTAAAAGAGGTATTTGTGTGTCTATATTGCTCAGCATACAGGGGCTACTTCATACACTCAACACCTGTTAACTATTACTATTTTGTTGCCACAGTCATCTTCCTAAGGTATAATTTTAACTGGTCTTGCCATTTCTCTGGTGAAAAGTTTCAATGGTCCCCTTTGATGACAAGTGGTTGTGTTACAGAGAGCACAGAAGAGGGAAGTAAAAGGTACCATCTTTCAGGTCAGAGTTATTACAGTCATGGCCTGTGTCTCCAACTATTTAAATGGAGTTAACCTTTCTAGAGCTCATTTCATCATTTACAAAAATGGTTAAAATGATACCTCCTTCTCAAGGCTGTTAATATGTATTCCTTGTAAGTAACATACACAAAGCACTAGAGTAGATACTGAACAAATTCTGATGTTCCAACTCTGCAAACTGAATTCCTAAACAAGTGAATTCTATATTTTAGCCACAAAATACCTCTTCATACTCCCCCCCCCCATTATATTACTCCCAATTCAGCCAAACTAGGCTTCTTACCATGAGCCTGCCTTAGGATTTCTTGCCTCTAAACCTTTGCTTACGCCATTGGTTTTGCTTTTCTCTCCATTTCCACATATCTAAATCTGTCCTATCTCTGAAGGCCCAGGCCAAATACTGCCTTCACCCCAAAGTAGGTTCTCATATAACCCCTATGCACTTGGGATACTGAACCTCTAATTGTACTTACTATACCTACCCTTATTCAAGTTATAGTTATGTGTCTTGCAGCTCCTTCTTGAATGAATTGGAAAACAGAAATAAGGTTCCACTAAATACTATTTTTATCCAAATTTTCCTAGAGCTCACTGAAGTCAATAAATCACATTCTGAGAACAGGAGAAATAGTCTTTGCTATCTGTACTATCAGCTAAGCACTGGTATTACTCTAAGCTGGCGTGGCACTAAGTTAAACCTTGATGCTATCCTGTTAAACACAGCAGTTTCAGAGTATCAGTACCAGACAAGGCCATTTTGTGACTATGACAGATCAACACAAACAAGACCACTCTGAAATCTGTCTGAACATAGACAAAGCATCATCAGTGTCCTAACCAAAAAAATATCAAATAGTCCCCATTCCTAGATAATTGAGTGACTGCTGCTTTAGAAAAGTTGTGATCTTTCTTTAGTCTGTTCTTTAATTTTAAATTTTTTATATTTTTTTATATCATTGTTCATATTTAAACAATATTTGCTTCCCCCCAACCCCCTCAGGTGTAGTCCCCATAGAGTTTCCTTCACCAGTGCACCGCACACCTGTGTTGCTCCCTTCCTCCCTCCCTCCCTCTGATCCCTCTCCCTCCTCCTCCCCTGCAGTATGTCTCTGATTTATAATTGTCTGTTTTTGCTTTGTTGTGTTTTGTACTGTTACTATTTTTATTACACTGATCTTATTTGGTTTCCCTATATTCCTGCTTAGTGAAACCATCCGATATTTTTCTTTTTCCTTCTGGTTTATTTCACCAAGCATAATTCCTTCTAGTTCCATCCATGTTGCTGTGAATGGCATGTGTTCATCTTTGATTGCTGAATAATATTCTATTGTGTATTTATGCCACATCTTCTTGATCCATAGTCTGCTCTCTCTTTAGATAATCTCTGCTTCCTGACAGTATCCAATGCAGGTCTAAACCCTGTATCTCAAACCTTCTTCAAAATCACCTAACATGAGCCCAAGTCCTAAACTCTCTTACTGAGAAGCCACAAGCTTCCCTGGGGTGTATATTCTCCCTTGCTGCAACAAGTATTAAACTCAACTTATTAAATTACAAGTGTGCTCCTGGCAGTCCTCAGCTGGAGGACAGATTCAGAGCTTCCTGAATAGAAGTTCATTGTTTTCTTTACACTTGGGCCCCTACAGGGCATGCTCTGGGGCCTGCTGCACACCCTGCCAGAGTGACCTGGGTGGCTCATGCAATGCTTATGGTCTTATCAGAATCTCAAGACCCAGCCCAGCCATGTGCAGGGCTAAGACTGAAAACATTCAGGATAATGAAGTAAACAATCTGGTTTTGAGAATATAAAATGGCATTTGGGGTGATTAATCAAGATACCCCACATCCGCCACGTAAGTTTCTATACTTGAAAAAGGGCCTAATTTACATGCATTCACAGGCTCTCAAATTCTCTCTTTGAACACTCTTTTGGAACAGATAACTGCTGTTTTCATTAGGAGAAAAGAAAAGGTAAGGAACCAAAGTAATACACTTGTCCTCAGATGCTTATACACCAGCACATAACAAACAAATTTAAAATAACAATCATGCATATGTATGTTATGTAAGTATGTACATGTATATACACACATATATCTCCATGTGTATATGTACTTTCACATCTCAGAAAGCTCAAGACTTAGTGGCCAGGAATCACTTGAGGGCAACATGGTAATAAAGATGCTATACCATTCCGGGGGAACAAGACTATTCATTTTTTTTGAAGATTGATTTATATATGCATAGAAGGGGGTGGTTTAAAAAAAAATGCCTACTTAGAGGCATTCAAAGTAAGACACTCACTGAAAAACACAGGCAGGCAGGATCAGCAGGAAAGTTGCCAAAGATGACATTATTGTTGGAATACCACAGGCCCTGAAGCCAATTCTAGAATACTAGAGTACAAGACTCACCTTAGGTGGATTCAACTACCCTCATACCTGGTCAATCTCAGCTAACATTGACCCACGGGAGCTCTTGACCTCATGTGCTGATTTTTTGCATGTTCCACAGGTACATAAGGTAAATAGGGAAACTGATATTCTGGTCAAAGGAGAAACTAATTGGTGAAGTGAAAAGAAAACCACAGGAGAAAGAGAACGTGCCATCGTAGTATCTGCTGAGACAAAGCGAAGTGGTATGCCCAGAGAAGAGAGAATGAAGAAGTTCTAGAAACAAAAAGATACAGTTTCTCCTCTTATAAAAGCATTTTTGATTGACCATTTGAAACCTTCTGAAGCAGGTTAGAATGGAGGGAAAAGGGGAGATGTGCAGGGAACTCTTCTGAAAAAACAGACAAAAAGTTGAACAGAAAGACTAAGCAATCAGCATGAAAGAATGGGAAGACCAGGGAGAACCACATGAGGTGGCCAAGGTCCAAAATAAAGATTCACAAAAAGGCTAACAAAAGCAAAAGGGGTATTTTTAGAGCAAAAAGGCCATTTGCCTGATTATCCAGTACACTGCAGAGAAAGCAGAACTTCTCAGCCTCTACTGTGCTTCCATGTTCTCTTCAAAGATAAAGCATTTGTGGGGTGTAGGGAGGGAAAAGAATTAATCTTAAATGGGGGGATGTTCCAGGTGAATGATAAAGTTCAGGTCTATTCACTAAAATCCCTACCACAAGATTGCTAAAACTTGCTAAGTATAAAAGTTTAAGAAATTATGCTGATAAAAAGAGAAATCTTCAAAGAATGTAGATAGATGACTAAGGTAAACTCTTCAACTACAGAGAAGTAAACACATCCTAGTTCTTGACTATATCGAAAAGTATTCATTTTTTTGAAGATTGATTTATTTATGCATAGAAGAACTGAGGTGTAGGCCAGAGGTGCAGGGGGCGAGAGGATTCAAAAGACAGAGTGGGGAGCAGAACAGGTAGATCTACTGAAATGCGCTCCGAGGGGAGCAGCGAGTGAGACAGGAGAGCTCTGCTGCACCATGTGGGTTAGCTCCCTAGTCCGGGAATCAAACTCAGGTCACAGTGGTGATAGTGCTCAGACTTAACCCCTAGACCACATGGGAGGCCCTCTTTCATTCTTTGTTTTTGTTTTTGATGGAGTGCTATGGGAGGGAAAAACTATTTTTTCTGATTATATAAGAAATGCATACCTATGGAAAATTGAAAAAGTACAGAAAAATATAACATAACAGCCACCTATAATTCCACAATCCAGGAAAAAAACACTATTAAAATGTGTACCTATTTCTTTCTAGTGCACATCTTCAACTTTTTACTGATAGCTTATTTCTCCACATCATTGAAAACTTCATAAACATAATTCACTGGATTCTCTGCCACATGGATGCACAGTGATTTATGTACCATAAAGAATGTAATAATGACCACAACCACCACTCACTCGATCTACATTCCAGACTTCAGTTTACTGAGATTGCTCTTGCCAAGGCAGCCACCTTCCATATTGGCAAATCAAAGGCACATTCTTTTACCTTTCTATTATTTAGTCTCTCAGCAATATCCAAAAGTCAGTCATTCTTTAACACAACCTCTTTTCTTGGATTCTGTGACATCCCACATTTAACCTTTTCTTGTGCGTTTTGCTGGATCTCCCTCTTCCTCTAGTCAAGCAAAGAGTAAATAAGATACTATATGAAAACTGCTTAGAATAGTTCATGGTAAATATCACACACTCCACAAAGAGTACCTATTATTTCTGTGTCCTTGTGGCATATTTTTCCTTTTTTTTTCAATCCTGCTTTGATTTATTTTTAAGTTATTGTCTAATCTCTAAATGTTGTTATTCCTCAGGACTCAACTCACTCATTCATTCATTAATAAATATTTGTTGCCTCTGTGCGTGTCTGTCCTAAAGCTGGGAATACAGCAGTGAACAAAACAGTCGAGGATCCCTGTCCTCATGGACCCTCCTTTCTAAGTCGGGAAAGAGAGAAAAAAGATAATGATGAATAGTGAGGGGGAAAACAGAGCAGGTAAAGGAGATAGGACGTGTTAGAGGAAAGTTAACGTTTCAGCTGGAATGGCCAAGGAAGGCTCAGATTTCATTTGCGTGAAGACCTAAAGGAGAAATAAGGAAATTCACAAGGATAGCCAAGAAGGAGCATTTCAGAGAAAGCAAGCACCAGTGCAAAGACCCTGAAATGGGAACATGTCCATCATGTTGAGAGACTAGCAAGGAGGCTGGCGTGGTCAAAGCAACAATGAGAAAGGGAAAAGCAGAAGGAAAGGGGATAAGGACTGATGAGGGCCTTTGAGGCCACATAGGGGCTTAAGGTCTTTCCATCTGACAGTGTCAGCATCAGAAGGGAGGAAGCTGGTCAGCCATGGTTAAAATAGGCAGAATAAGGGGGAGTAAAGAAATCAACTGACTAAATGATTCTATAAAGAGGTTTCAATGAAGAAACCAGTTCAACCCTAATGCAGTTTAAAATGACTGATACTTTTTTTTTCAAAATACTCTGATCTACCAAGACACGCTGGTCACAAACCAGGGTGAAATTGTGAAAGAAGAGAAGGGGGTTTACAAAAGACCGTTGTCCCATGAGCTCCCTGGCTTACATGTGCTGTTATTCGCCTCCCTCTGCCCTGTGAGGAAAGGATGAGAGAGCTGGGAATGTTAACATCCGAAAATAAAAGGGGATCTCAGAAGGGTTTCAAATACCTGAAGACACCATCTGTCCCCCTTAACCACCTCTTCCCCTAAACCAGTAACCTGAGAATAATCCAAGATGCTGCCTTCTCCCCTTCCTTCCACTTCTATTTTAAAATGTCTCATAAAATTGATTTATTCCCTCCTGCACAATGTTTGACAGCCTCCCATTTTACTTACTCCTCCTTCCTCAAGTACCTCTATTTCCCTCTGGGAGTCACTCTCAACTCCACAGTTAATCAGCAGAGTCTTCTTACCCACACCTCGGCAAATATGCTAAAATTCAGGTCCTTAAAATGGGTGCCACTGAACTGGTGGAAGAACCTAGGGAGGAGGGGAGTAATAGTGAGGTGAGAGTAAAGGAAGAGTTTAAAAGAGTTCTCCATCATGGGAAGTGAGCTGTTATCCATATCTCTGCCAACATTGTTGCTCCCCCAAGAGAGCAGTCAGAGGACAGAGCCAGCTTCAAAAGGAACCCCGACATGTAAAAACAGAAAATCAGAGCTGCAGGCCGAGGAGTTGTGAATCTCCACATCAAAGGACACTGGGAGCCAGTTCTAACACAGGGTCCTTTAGTTTACACAAGACGATACTTTTGTCTTAAGACAAGCTGAATTCTGTGACCTGCCAGGGGCATCCTAACTGATGAGCCCCACAACACTGCTTAGTGTGCTTCAGGAAGTCTCAACTGGACAACAATCTTCCTGAAGAAATCCTCCCAACGCAGCCTCCAGGCTGCCAGGGCACCTTCTGTAAACCAGAATGACCGTTTTTCTTCTACTTACAAAGTTAGACGGCCTCCTCTGTCTTCAGAATAGTAAGTGCTGTTAAGAATGGCAAAGCACAGCTTCACAATTTGGCCCCTGCCACCTTCTCTTGTCTCACCTCTTACAGCTCTAAGGCTACTTCAAGGCTCCGGGTTCCCTCTGCCTGGAATGCCCTTCTTAATCTGGCTGACACACACTTGAAGAGTGAGCTCCTCGAATCAATATAATCAAAATGACTATCCTGCCTGAACAATATATAAATTTAACACCATCCCCATCCAAATTATCTACAATATTTTTCAAAGAAACAAAAAGCATTGAAATTTATATAGAACTACAAAAGGCCTCAAGTTGAAAACACAATTCTGAGAAAAAAGGAGAAATGGCGGTATCGTGTTACCTGACCTCAGACATTACCATAAAGCAACAGTAATAAACACAACATAGTATGGACACAAAAATAGACACATGGATCAATGGAATAGTATCAGAAGCCTAGAAATCAATCCATGTACATTTCAGTATCTAATCTACGATAAAGCAGAGTACAATGAAAAAGGGACAGTCTCTTTAAAATATGGTTCTGGGAAAACTGGAGTGACATTGGGTTACTCTGACTCCAGCTTAAAAAAAAACTCAATGGATTGAAGATTTAGATACAAGACCTGCAACAATAAAATACATAAAAGAAAATATTAGAAATGCATTCCATGACATCAATGATAAGATGTTTTTGGAGATTTGACCCCTGTGGCAAGGGAAATAAAACCAAAAATAAACAACAGGGATTACCTCAAGTTAAAAAGTGTTTACACGGTGAAAGAAAATGCAAGATTAAAAATACATCTCATCAAGTGGGAGAAAATATTCACACTGCACACACATGCATACACATACACAAGGTTAATATCCAAGACATGTAATAAAACCTCACGGTTCAACAACAAAAAATCCAATCAACAAATGGGCATTATTTATGAACAGACAATTCACCAAAGAGGATATCCAGAAAGTGAATAGGTATTTTAAAAAATGATTATCCTTGCTTCCAATCAGGGAGATGCAGGTTAAAACCACAATACCATACCGTCTCACATCCATGAGAATGATACATATTAAAGACTCCAACAAGTGCTGGAGACGTTGCAGAAAAAGAGGAACGCTATTATACTGTTGGTAGGAATGTAAACTGGCACACTATTATGGAAAGCAATCCAGATTTACCTTAAAAAACTAAAATTGGAAATACTGTACAGCCCAGTAATCCCACTCTTGGGCATCTATCTAAAGAATATGAAACCACACACATACACAAAACCTAAATATTCTACAATGTTCATAGCACCATTCTTTATAACAGTTAACATAGCAGCTTAAATGTCCATCAACAAATAATTGATCAAGAAGTGGTATATCCACACTATGGAGTACTATTCAACCAAAAGGAATGATGAAATGCAGCAATTTTCAGCAAGATGGAGGGAGTTTGAGAGAATCATGCAGTAAAGCAAATCAGAACGAGAAAAACAAATACTGGACATCTACACATCAGACAATTTGATAAAGTAAAATACCAAAAATAATGGACATTAATAAACACTGAGTTCTTGGAGGTTAAAAGTTCTCTGAGATTAAAAGAGCAGCAGGGGTGGAGTGGACAGGACAGGACAAGAGGATACAAGAATGGTGGTGGGGGGAAAAAAGTAAAATTTTAAAATATATAAATTAACTTTTAAAGTATATTAAAAGGAAATCATTGATGAAAGAGTAGGAGGCATTCAATCCCACATTAAAGGATTGAAAAATTATAAAACTGTATTTTCAAAGTTGAGACAGGATATGAGAGTTACTATTGGATCTAATTCTGGGGAAGGCAGTAAGTAAGTTACTGTTTTCTATACAACTTTGAAGTAGGTAACAAGCTAATGTATATTTGAATATCTAAAAGAGGAATATATGTAATATGCAGAATTCTCAAACATGGAATTTCTTGGCAAAACAAAATAATACCTCACATAAACTAAAGAAAGAAGTTTGGAAAATACTGGCTGGCATTGAACAAAATTGCACTTGAAGGAAGGTTTAAGTTTTCTCAGTAGGTTATATATCACATGGTCAATATCTAAACATATTGGTAGGGTGCCAAGTATTTACTTCCAGACATAGTTGAATATTTATACTCAGATGTCCTTACTTCTCGTCCCATAAATATGAATACCAATGACCCTGCTTGGATGCGCAGCGGTGGAGAAAGAAACCAAAGGAAAATCTAAGTCTAGCTGGATGCTGGTCACTGTGCACAGAAAACACAGTTGCAGGATATAACTGTATGTCTATTTCTAGTAATGGACAATGTGAAAATAAAATAATTTCATTTACAACAGCATCAAAATGAAAAATATAGTAATATATTTGACAAAATAAGACTTAGGCACTGAAAGCTACAAAATTAAAGAAATTAAAGTCCTATTTTTTTTTAAAGTCCTGTGTTCATAGACTGAAAGTTTTTGGGTTTTTTTTTTTAAGATTTATTTATGTATGTATGTATGTATGTATGTATGTATGTATGTATGTATACAAGCACTGGGTACAGTCAGAAGTGCGGGAGGGTGAGAGAATTCACCAGAGCCAGAGCGGGGAGCAGAGCAGGCAGAAAGACTGAAGTACACTGCTGATGGGAGCAGCCAGCGGCAGGAGAGGTCTGCGTGCCATGCAGGACCCTCCTCTGGTGGCCGGAGAGAAGCCGGGGATCGAACCCAGCGCTGCAGAGACTGTGGGCAGCTTCGCAACCCAGCGCTCAACCGCTGCACCACTGGGGAGGCCCCATAGATTGAAAGTCTTAATATAGATGGCAATACTCCCCCAATAAACTACAGACTCAACATAATCTATCAAAATTCCATGGGGATGTAATTGGCTTTTTCTATTTGCAGAAATTGACAAACTGTTCCTCAAATTTATATGGATATACTGCATCATAAGACTGATAAATCAATCTTGGAAAAAAAACAAAGTTGGAAGATTCACATTTCACAATCTCAAAACTTACAAAAAGCTACAGTAATCAGGGCCTCCCTGGTGGCCTGGGTTAAGGCTCGGTGCTACCATCAGAGGGCCCACCTCACCATGCCTGCTTTGGATCCCCAGCCAGGTAGCTAACCCACATGGCACAGCAGACCTCTCCTGTCTCTCGCCTGCTGCTCCCCTTAGCAGTGTATTTCAGTATATCCACCTGTTCTGCTTCCTGCTCTGTTTCTGGTGAATCCTCTCACCCTCCTAAGCCCCCGTACCTCTTGCCTACACTCCAGTTCTTCTATGAATAAATAAAGTATTTTTTAAAAAGCTATAGTAATCAAGATTTAAGGGCCTCCCCTGGTGGCGCAGCGGTGGAGCGCTGGGTTGCGAGGTTGCCCGCAGCCTCTGCAGCACCAGTTCAATACCCGGCCACTGGCGAGTGACCCACAAAAAAAAAAAAAGATTTAAAGTGAAATAAGTCAGAGAAAGACACATACTATATGACCTCTCTTGTATGTACAAGAGAGAAACAAAAATAAACAGAAAAAAACAAAGTCAAACATACAGAGAACAGATTGGTAGTTGCCAAAGGGCAATGCTATTAATAATACTGTAACATATATTTGAAAGTTGCTAACACAGTAAATCTTAAAGTTCTCATTATAAAAAAAATTTGTATCTGTAAGTGGTGACATGGTGATGATGTTAAACAGACTTACTGTGATAATTGTTTTGTAATATGTACAAAAGTCTTATTTTGTTTATCTGAAAGTATTTATATGCCCTAATGATTTAAAAAAGACAGTATGGTCCTAGGATAAGGACAGGTACGTTTGATATACACAGTATATATACACACACACACACAAGTACATGTTGATATATCTAGAATATGTATATACACATTCTAATATATGTATGAACCAGAACTGAGATTCCAAAAATAAAGTCTCACCTATCTAGTAAACTGATTTCAATAAGGGTGCCATAACAATTAGGTGTAAAAAGAACAACCTTTTCAATAATGATGCTGAGATAACTGTATATCCACATGAAACTGAATTTCTACTTTACACCAAAGACTTAAATGTAAGAGCTAATATTACACTATATTTGAAAACAGACATAAATCTTCATGACCTTGGGTTTGGTGATAATTATTTGGACATGACACCAAAAGCAAAAGCAATAGAAGTAAAAAAAAAAAAAAAAACCCACAAACCAGACAAACTAGACTTTATTATTAGAATCTTTTCCTCTTAAAAGGACATCAAGAAAATGAAGAAAGTCCACTGAATGGGAAAAATATTTGCAAATTATACCTCTAATGTATTTAAAAATATATAAAGAACTCTTACAACCCACCAATAATAGACAAGTAACCCAATTTTTAAATGGGCAAAGGATCTGAATACACATTTCTCTAAAGAATATATAAAATACCAATAAACACACAAAAAGATGCTCAACGTCATTAAGCATCTGAGAAATGCAAAGAAGATAATATACCATTCACATCCACTAGGATGGCTACAATCAAAAAAAGAAAATAAGTGTTGGCAAGATGTGGAAAGTTGGAAATCCTGTATACTGCTGTTGGGAATGTAAAATGGTGTGGTGACTTTGGGGAAACAGTTTACCAGTTCCTCAAAAGGTTAGCTATAGATTATAGATTAATCATATGACCCAAAAATCACACTCTTAGTTCCAGGCACACAAATGTTTAGATTACCCAAATGTATGTACCCAAAAGATGAAACATGTCCACACTAAAATTATACACAAATGCTAGTAGTGCCATTATTTATAATAGGTGAAAAGCAAAAACAACTCAAATGTCTACAACTGATGAATGGATAAACTGTGATATAGACATACACACCCAGAATATTACTCAGCCATAAAAAGTAACAAAGTACTGATACATGCTATATTAGAAACCTTGACAGCTTCATGTTGTAAGTGAAAGATGCCAATGAGAAGTGATGACATGTTATATGATTCTATCTTCACTCTACAACATGCAGAAGAGTCTCTCCCATTCACATTCAACAGAACTTACTCAAGCTAATTCAGCATAATGGGAATTCAATTAATTAAAATAGTTTAGAAGAATATTCACTGTAGAGGGTCATCATGAATGTTTTTCTTCAAGGCAAACAATACCACTGGACAAAATGAGTAAAAGTTTTAGGATTTTGTAATCAGAAAGAAAACAAACATGCAAAGATTTTCTAAAAGTCTCTTCTATGTAGATGGTTTTGCAAGCATAAACATTATGGGACAAATTCCAGAAACAGAACTTTGGGTTCAATCTGCCCTCCACTCCTAGAGCTGGGTGCTTTGCTCTAGGGGTTTTCATACAGTAAAGAAGGTGGGACTACACCCAGCGTGCCCAAATTAGAGGAAGTGAATTTCAGTTCAAAAGGAGCTGTCCAATAAGCAATAGTGTGGATGTGTAAATGCCATCTCAGTAATGGAAATTTGGGCTATTAAATCTTCAAGTTATATTTTAAAAGGCACAAAAAGAGCCTGGAACCAGAAAGAGCCCAAAATCAAGTTGAAGCCACAACGAATTAAAACTAACAATGTCGACTCTGACGCTTGGTGACCCGAAGGAGGGACATCCATGGGGCGCCTTCCTGACGCAAAGGTAGGTCAGTGAGGGGAAGAGGTAAGGAGTGTAGAGCAAGAGGTGTGTGTGGGGCCACCTAGAGGGTGCCCAGGCACACACGCACCCCCAGCCCTTCTGCAGCAGGACCCGGGAGGCACCTGCTGGGGTGGGGCTGCTCCCTGCTGATGCAAAAGGGAACCGCAGGGTTTGGCACCTCCCAAACACCACTCGTCCACCTTCTCCAGAGCCATGTCACAGATACCCAGGTGGGGCCCGGAGACTCCTGGAGCGAGCCCTCCTGGGAGCATCATTCTCCCTGAGGCGACGGGAGGCGCTTGGCCCCGCAGGTCCGCGCTCACCTTCAGGAGCCTGGGGCGGCTCCGGCCGCTTTCCGCGCCACAGGAGGGCCTTGGGCAGCAGCAGCGACACCGCCAGAACGAGCCCCGAGGCCAGGGCCACCCTCTGCACCGTGGAGTAAGCCATGGCCGCACGCCCTCGCCGCCGGCGCAGCCTCCAGCCGGAACCGGAACCGCAGCGCCTGCGGCCTCCCGCGACCCAACATACCGCGGACTGCGCGACGCGACGGCGGCGCGCGAGGGACAAGAGCGCGAAGTGCCTCCCACTCCGCGCAGGCCGCGGGGCTCACCTGCCCCTCCCGTAGCTGTGATTGGTACCTGCCCCTCCGGTTAGAACAGTCTGGAAGCTCCTTCGCTCTTTCCCCGCGCCTTTGGAGCACTCTGTGCCCGAGTCGCTGGCAGACCCCCACCACCTCTGCGCGCAGCCACCCCGGGCCACGCCATCCATTTCCTCATCACTGCACCCAGCTCCAGCCTTCAGCGCCTGCCCACGCCCCCTCATCCACTCTCCACCTGCAGCCAACCCGGATAATGCCAACATGCAATTCTAGTCATCGCTCCCCACAGCTTAACACCTCTCGGAAACTTTTTCCTCAGATCAACGGTGAGACTATAATCCCAAGGTGTTGCATGATCTGGTCTTACCAGTGCTCTCTCCAGACTGGACCGTTTGTTATTTTCCGAGCATATTCCTAGGAAACAAGCTTTGCTTGTCCTGTTCGCTGCCTGGAAAATTCCTGACCATCTCCACCTGTTAAAAGTCTCTCTGAAGAACAGCTGAAAAATACGACCCTTGTGAACCATGTTCATCAGCCTCTCCTTCCCCTGTATCTCCACAGTTCTTTCCTGATGTTCTTTATTCCTTCATTTAGTAAATACCATTTCTGTTCCTGCTATGTATCAAACCCTGACCTGGCATATGGGATCTGATGAATAAGATAAGAGTCCCTTATAGGGATAGGGAACTAAGCAAGAAAATGCAGGAAATAGTCTAGATATTGGAGCCATCAGCTCACTGGAGTTGGAAAAGTTCCTGAGAGTGAGATTTGAGTTATTTACCTTTTTTTTTTTTTTTTTGTCTTTCAAGGCTAAGTTACTAAGCATACAGATGGGAGGAGTTAAAAGGCTATTCTAGGAAGAGCACACAAAGCAAAAGCTTGAAAGCTTGAAGTTTCCTGGTGTGTTCCAAAAACCATTAGTAATTCATTTTGGCTGTGACAAATTCATTTCACAGGATTGGTGACAAGGCATGGAGTGATAAGACTACAAATATAAGCAAGGGCTAGACTGTGAAAAGGTTAGATATGACTTCCAGTTAAACATGGCAGATGGAATATACCCATTTATCTTGTCTTTCCCCCAGACACCTCAGGAAAATAAACATAGATAAGAGTATCAACTACAACACTAAAGAGAATGGAAGAAAACATGATAGTAGACAAGAAATGTCAAAATTTTGTAAGCAGCAAAACATTGTCCAATAGAAATATAATGCCGGAAACACATAATTCAAAAACTTCTAATAACCACATTAAAAATGTGAAAATAAACAGAAAAAAAATCTCATTCCTCAATTAATGCCCTGCTAGTATCACTTGGGCATCATGATCATCCATATCACTAACATCACTAACAGTTGCTCGTGAGTAGTTTTTTTTATTTTAGAGGAGCAGTCGTAGCGGACCCTCTAGGCACACTGCTCAGTGCTTTTCATACAGAATACAAACTTCCTGAATAAATGCCAGCTCTTATTAGTAACCACTTGATCTAATTCTATTTTTTACTGTTCTATTCTCAGAATAAACCTCTTTTCCTCTCGCCTGCAGTCCCACTGCACAAAACTTGGAAAGTGCTCCTTAGTACCTCTCTCCTAGATTACTCGCATTCTTATCCCCATGCTAAATTGCCCTCCCAACATTCCTGATTTACCTGCTTTCTGCTTTCTTGACACCCAATTTCAGAACAGAAAAACTCTTCATGGACCACAAAGCCCAGAAAGAAGAACCTACCTTCCTCTGGTTACTGCAGGAAGCAGAGAGGGGGCTCTCCTAGCCATAGGCCCGAGAAGGGGAGGATTCTGACTTCACCCTTCTCCCAGGAATCTAGTTCCACTCTGCCTTGGGATGATTGGCAGGGCTCCTTGATATAAGGCCCATAAGACTCAGCAGCGGGAGCCACTTACCTGCAGCTGCTGTCAATTACTCATTGACCATCATTTGACCTTTAGCCTACTCAAATAGGTTGTTGACTAATTTCTGTGACTTAACGCTGGTGATTCTCGAACTCGGTTTTTTTCTGAGTAGGAGTGGGAGATAGAATCAGAATAAAATATATATTGAACAGTATGGAGATGCACAGCCATGAGAAGATGGGAGGTCTGGGAGGCTTGGGTGTAGGATTGTGTCTATTGGGTAGGGATCATGATCACATTCATCCCCTGCCTGGAGTAAGGTGGGAACACAAAGTTATGGTTGTAACTTTGCAGCTATATTCATTGCTGCAGATAGGTGGGGTGATGGTCTGGAGAGGGGAGGTCCTTCTCAAGGATGCTCTAGGCAGCTCATGGTGTGAGGGAAGTTGGGGCCTGGAGTGGCTGCTCTCTGGTCACTGCTGGTATTGTGGAGCCAGGAGTACATTATGATTCAAGACCTCTTGGAAAGCCCTGATCTTATCACAAAGCTAGTGCTCAGATTTTCCAATACATTATTGATGGAGAACATATCAGATATCTGATGGCTATTGGCTGAAAAGCAAGTGTACAGCCCACTCTGGTTAATTTTATGCACCCATTTGGGTGGGTCACAGTGACCAGATGTGGTCAGACATATGATGGATGTTTCTATGTCTTAAGATGAGATTAACATTTAAATAGGTGGAATTTGAACAAAGCAGACTGTGCTCCAAATGTGGGTGGGTCTCATCTAATCAGCTGAAAGCCTGAATAGGACAAGAGACCAACACCCCCCAGTGTAGGGAGAACCCTGCAGCAGGCAGTCTTCACACATGACATGCAGCATGTTTCTTCCCGGTTCCCAACCTGCCAGCCCACCCTGAAGATGTGGTTTTGCCAGCCTCTGCAATCACTTCCTTAAGAGAAAAAGACACAGCTATATGTATACATGATAGAGGAGATTCCAACAATGTACCTTGGACTCTGAAAACAATTTTAAAGAAAAGCCCATAAGAAATCCACAGCAGCCCCATTGTAGAGAGTCAGTGACTATTACTATTGGCAGAAAATCAGGGTGGTTAGCAGAGAAATGAGATCCAGATACCCAGGACACTGAGCAAAAGAGAGTGAGGCCTCTGATTCCAAAACCCAGACTGAAGAAGCTAAAGAAGAAGCTAAAGAAGGAGGCAGGAGATGGGGCAGGACCTGGACAGGATTTCCACTGGGGAGAAGGAGGAGGTGCTAAACACTTCTCAGCTGTGGATGTACAAAATTTTTGCCTATCCTTGTTTTTTTTTTTTTTTGATGTCATGCATCAAAAAAAATGTGGACTCACCTTCTCAGTGTAGAGTCCAACAAGCTGTACCTCCCTTTGCCCCTGGGGTACAGACATATCACTGTTTCCCCGATCAGACCTAGCATGCCTGAGTTGGGCTTAGAAATTACCTCTGAGAAGAAACAGAAACACCTGTGCTGCCCATTTTGCTGGCACTGGTGGCAGCAGAGATGGATGTTCCTGTGGCTGGTGGTGGACACAGCTTCCAGACAGGCAGGGCAGAGACCACACAGGTCTGGGTCAGGGGCAGCAGGATCCCTTACAAGTCAGTTCTTTGGCATGGTTCCAGGAGCTGTGCCAAGCTCTAGAGTCCCAGTTTCCTCATCTGTGAAATGGAGACTGCGCTGCCTCCCTCCCCTGAGCTAGCGAGTGTGATGGAGCCTGGAAGGCAATCGAGTGTGAGACCAGGAAAGCAGCAGTTGCTCCAGCAAAGCAGGTCAAAAGAAAAGAAATGGAATCAGGAAAGGGAAGATAGTTTCAGAGGAAAACCTATCTGGAGGAAGCCTCTAGAAGGCGCATATTCCTTATCTTAAAGAGTCACCCATCTGGGAGTGGGTGGGTCAAGGCTTCCTGGTGGTGAGTATTCAAGGTGAGAACATGGTCACGGCTCCCCTCATGACCCCTGGTGGAAGCAGAGCAGAGAGGAGTCACAGTTGGATACCTTGGACCCGTTCTGCCTTGAATGAGAAGAAATAGTCTTTGGCTCCAATTAATTAAGCAAACTGATAGAAATTCCCCGCTTAAGTCACACTTTGCATATCCATAATCTCTGCACTACATTTTCTGTATACTTTACCCCTGGGTAAAAATTGGTGAGCATTTAAATGCTTCCTCACATAATCTTGCTAAAGCACATTCTTGTCTATAAATATTCATGCCACTGCCAAAACATTTGCAAGCTTTCCCCAAAGGTGAAATGTGTGTAATGTACTTTGTCTTCTGGGTATAAATATTATCCAATACATTTTGGTTAATATGAATACACTAATTATTCCTGTAACCCTTTTAAAAAGGGTCATCTTCATGATGTGAATTTTTAAAAAATGTAATTACAGTAATTGGATACTTAATCTAATTAAAATTTGCTTTATCTTTAATGGGAATTTTTCTAAAGAGGCAGAATGACAATTGGCTTTTTGATAATGACTGTTTTCTTTCTGCAGAGGGATCAAGTTGGTGAAAAATGTAGAACTGGGCAGTTTTGTGTCTGCCAGTGCCCTGGTTGCTGGGCAAAGCTGAGTGAGTTTTTCTCCTATGGCTCGGTACGTAAGTAGAGAATAGGGTTTTCATTATTGCAGAGGGTTGGGGAAAAGACTAGGGGAACCTTCCCTATGAAGCACCCTTCTGCCCCCCACCTCCTGGAATGTGATCAAAGCTTCTGGACCAGGGTCCTCCATGAAGTTTGGGAGAGCTGAAGCTGGAGAAGTCACTTCATGCTTGTGTGAGGGGCCATGGAGTTGTAGTGGATATTATGGGTGCCCCACCCATATCCCGTGAGGTCACCTTCTGGCAGTTCCTTTATCCAGCTTGGGTGCTATCTCTCTGCAGAAGGTTGTCTGGCTTGGGAGAGCAACTCTCAAAAGGTAAAGGAGGGTCCGAGGCATCCCAGTAGTCCTAAGCTCTGTTGCTGTAGCTGGAACCTACCCATTCACTCACCCTTTTGGCTTCTTCTCCCTCCTGCCTCACTGCCCCACTACCACATCGTGCTTCCTGAAATCATCTCCTGAACCACCCATGCACCCAAACTCTTGCCGTAGGCTCTGCTTTGGAGGAGCCCAAACTAAGACAGATGCAACAGAGCGTTCCCAGGTAGCTGTTTTCTTTGCCTTAGTCCTGTCTGAACACGGCAATAAAGCCAACAGAAACAAGCAGAGAGGAGATGCATAGAGAGGAAAGCTGGTATGTGAAATCCCCGATCTACTCACTCCCAAGATGCCCCAGGCTCCTCCTTCCATTCTGAGAGCTGACCTGCCCTTCGCAACCAAGTGAACCGATACATTCTTCCTGTTGGTGTGTGTTTAGCTTGCTTGACTGGATTCTCTATCTTGCAACCAAAAGTATCACTGATAAAAGAATAAGGGCTAGGGATAAGGGAAGGGACTTTTTCTTTCTTGGAGCAAGGGACTCTTGTCTTCTAAGGCCAGATGGAGGTGGCAGAGTTGAAACAGTAGAGACTGCTGATTCCAAATGCCAAGGTGCCTAGAAGCGATGTGAATGGAGGGCTCTGGGGCGCCAGGTAAAAGCAGAGCAGCAGACTGCAGCGTGTCTAGTCAAGAAAGCACTTGAGACAAAGGCTGTTTCAACCAAATACCCTGAAGAGAGTGATCTGTGAAGAGGCAGAGAGGGATTAGATCCTGTTGGGATGTGACTAGGGGTCCCTGAGGAGCTGACTCATAGATACAGTCGACTGTAACAAAGCACCGTCACGGGCTGGCTTATAACCGACAGAAACGTTCTTCTCACAGTGCTGGCGCTGGGAAGCCCAAGATCAAGATGCAGGTAGATTTGTGTTTGCTAAGAGCTCCCTTCCCTGTTCCGAGGCCAATGCCTTCTCCCTGGGTCTCTCACGTAGAAGGGCAAAGGCACTCGCGGGGTCTCTGTTATAAGGATACTCATCTCAACCGATAGGCTCATCATCCCCACCTAAACACCTTCCTCAGCCCAGCACATTGGGGCTCACATTCCAACATGTGAATTTGGGAGGAGGGGACACAAGAATTCAGTCTAGAGCAGCACTTATCACCTTCTATATCTTCTTATGTCTCTCTCACTCCTCTCCTCTACAGTGTAACTAGTAACACACTCTTTGGATAGTTGAATGAAGATGACAATGTCTAGATTCTATAGAGTGCTTTGGAACACAAACTCCCCAATTGACTGGAAATAAGTTTATGGTATATTATATGGCAGCTGAAAACCACAACTGGGTCAACGAAGGGGGAACAGGTTTACACTGAGTGATTGATCAACCTTGTTCTCATGTTTGGCTTCCATGGTACGCACCATGGCTGTAGCTAAGTGGATTTTTAAGGGTTGTTCTATAGACTCTCAGGTGCTGCAGGGCATCCTCCATCGTTCATTCTTCACTTTATTTTCAAATGTATTTTTAACTATTTTGAGAATAAAGCACATACTAGAATGCAACATATACTAAACTTGAATACACTGAACAGTCCTGATGTGTTAATTCATACTGTCAGGTTAACATATTGTTTAAAAAAAATGTAATCTGAGAATAAAAATTCTTCTGCCATTTCTATAATTATATTTCAGTTTTTAATAAATGTGTCCAGAAGAGATTTTATAAGCCTGGAGTTCTTCATGTATTAAGCAATACAAGTAGTTAGATAACTTTGATGATTCTCTATTAGTTTTTTTAAAAAAAAACAGTTTTAAAAAAATATATTTTACTTTTTATATACCTGTGGTTATATCCCTATTTTATATATTTGTGCTTCCTTGCTACATTTTTGATCGGATAACTAGTAACTTGTTTATTTTATGTTTTTTTTTTAAATCAATTGGGCAGTTAACAAATTGCTTTTAATGAGTTAATTTATTTTATTATTAACTTCTTACTGCTTTTCTTAGGATGATTTTGTTATTCTTTCCTGGTTTCCTTAGGAGGGTGTTTAAGTCATTTATTCTAATTGTTTCTTATCTAATGTTGAATATGTGAGGCAGTGTTCAAGAGGCACATATGTGCTGTCTCCCCGCATGTCACAGCATATCCCTTCAAGTGTGGTTTCAACCATGTAACTACTTCTAGACACTAGACTATGAATAGAAGTGAGATATGTTTTCTCTGAACTGAGAATTATGAATCAGTATGTTTTCTTCTTCCTTTTCCTTTCCTCTTTTAACATAGTCTTATAGACCATGTGTTCCAGATGGTCCAGTGACAAGCTGGAAGATCCCCCATTCATTGCATTTCTAAGTGACTGAACTATGCTTGTAGCATGAACCACTAATAGCCTATACTGTGCTAAGTCACTGAAATGTTGGGTTTTGCAGTTGTACTAGCTATCAGTTACTTATCCTGTCTAATAATATAGTGGAGACTATGACTCTTCCTTTGAGTACAGCTTTAGACATACCCAAAGTTTTTTGATATGTAATTTAATGATTTTTGTTTGCTGCTCAGACATAATATGTACCAATTCCTCTTTTGTTCAGTCTCATAGTTGCAGGCTATATATGCTCAGCCCCATTCTTGAAATCCCAGAGTGGCCATAACTCCAGACCATCCCACACTACTTAAGCCTGTCTATAATACAAACTATGCCTGCCATGCCCCTTCTGAGCCTGCTTCATTGTTCATGGCTCACTTCTCCTCAAAATCACACCCCACCAGCTAAGTAATTCTTGGCTCCATCTGTTTCACAAATCTCCTTCTCCTGTGGTCTTGGCATGTGTAACCCATCTCTCTGATGACTTGAGTCTTTCCTATCAACTAGCTTGAATTTGGCTCACTTTCTTCAGATGGTCTCAGACACCTAGTGGCCCAACTCAGACCTACCTGCCTAACTTAGGAAGGGAGTGCAGGGCAAATGCATCCTCAGGAAGATCATCAACCACGCTCATCTCTCCTCTTCCTCCATCTCCCTCTACAGAGGTTCAAATGTGCATGCTGCACTGAGTGTGTCCTTGGGTTGTCTCGGTGGTCCCAACCTTCAGCTTGGCATATGAGAGCTTTCTGAAGCCTGTTAAGAGGCTCAAAGGAGGATGGAGATATAACTGCTCCACGATCGTTTTCATAGCTTTCAACAATCTGTATTCTTGGGCCTTTTCCTTAAGAGGGAGTGTGGGAATACATATGATTTATAATGTAAACTATATACACTGACAGGATGTGAATGAATAAAAGATGAATAAATAAAAGTGCAGGAATAAATAAGCCTCCTACCTTGGCCTTGCTCTGAGCAACAAGGGAAATGGCAGGAACATCATAGCAGGACAGGGCTGCCGTAGCTGCTGCCTCAGCAGAAGGAGGGAGGGCCTCCCTGCCCACCCCTCCCTTCTGTCTTGAAGTAGATCCTACGTTAGGTGCTGACCTCTTCATGCTGGGACAGTCTGATGCACACACACACACACAAACCACAAACACACAGGACATTGAAACCTGTACAAGTCAGCTTCCCTCCTTCCTGTCTCCCCCCAGGCCTTGGTTTCCTACCTATAGGCCAAAGGATCAGACTACATGTCCTCCAGGTTCTTCAGGAATGCATTTCACAGCCCCTCTGTAGGCAGGCAGACTGAGGAGTACCCCGAGACCCCCAAACTTGTACACTCTAATGGGATTCAGCCTTTCACCATATAAAGACAAATCATACTTGTAGGTGCAAAAACTTTAATTGGATTAATGTGCACAGGAAGAGAAGAGAAGAAAGGATAATAGTTTCCCATTAAATCCCCAAAGTTACCCATCCCCTTGTGGGTAAATGTCCAATCAAACAGGGCTAACCTGAAACAGGACTGTTGAGGACCAAAAGGCTGCCACCAGTCTAAGCCACCTTCTAATGGGGAAACATAAAAAGAGGGTGAAAGAGACTGGGCAAGTCTGGGGAGAAAGGAGCAAAATCAAAGTATAAAGCAAGACAAGAGCTGCCATTGTCAGCCTCCCCAAGTGGCTCTCACCCACGTGTATCTTCCAAGGGTCTCTATATGGCTCAACACCACATGTCTCCTCCCACCCGCCAAGTCCTTCACATCTCTCTGCTCCACGTGTCTCCCACGTCTCTCCTCCATGTCTTTCCAAGTGATCCAAAGATTCAACTGGCCACTGAGCTCCACCCCTGGCTGGCTGGGGTGGAGGTTCCCTTGTTGCACCTCTAATCAGGAGAGTCAGGGTGAGGCACCCTCTGTCTCAGCACAGTTTTCTCATCCCTAGAGTGGGAGTTTCTGATAGGAATGTCAGAGGACTTTTCCCTCTCTGGTGCTTCTGCTAAGTGGCGTTTACTTCCCCGACTTCCTCTCGGGGTTCACAAGGAGGAGAACCCCCCACCCCCCGCCACTCGTAGGTCAGGGCATCAGAAGCCATATGTCCATGTATCTATCTCCCTCCTGGCACCCCCAGACCTACGACAGGTTGCACCTGGGGCCCTCTCCCTAGCCTGGTCTGCTCGATGGACGGGCATCGTCAGCCCGAGTATCCGCGTGCCCCAACGCCCCTGCTCTGTGCCTGAGACTGGATCTGTCCTCAGGGAACAGGTACCGAAGTGGGGTGTTGGAGAAGAAGATTCGGGACTGAGAGGAATTTACTCCTTGAGGGAGAGTGAGAGAGGGCTGGGGAGGCCAGAGGAAGCAGTCATGGAGTCAGGGAGGTAGGCTGGGAGCCTTCGGGCTGGGACCAGTTGGAGAGAGACTTTCCTAGGGCAGTGACTTCCGCCTTGGGCCGCCTCTGGATTCTCCTCTGTCCTCCCAGCAGATGGCAGTGTGCGTATGGGAACCAAAGCGACAGCTCCTGGGATCACCAGCTCAGATTTTGCAGGCTAGAAGGCAGGAAGAGAACCAGTGGCCCATATTAAAGAGAGAGGTGACCAGATAAGAGGTCTCTATCCTGCTGAAGAAGTGACAACCACCCTGGTGAGCTACTAAGGGGAAGCCTAGGAATGCTGGGCCCCCGGTGGTGGGTCCTTTCTCTCTACCAGGGCCCAGACCCACCCTGCCTGGGTACATTCAGTATTGACCATGGGCCCTCAGGCCAGCACCACATGAAGGAAGCCAGTCCCTGCTCTGTGGCGGCCACTTGTCCCCAATTCTCAGGTTAAAGATACTCTCAGTAGCTCTGATCCCTTCCATCCCACTTCCTGAGCTGTGCAGCATGGCTAGGTGGTATGTGTCTGAGCCTCTCCGCATAGCTCCCACAGCTCAGCATCACTGACCAGGCCCCCTCCTAGGCCCTCTCTTTGTGTCTCCCACTGGGTTCTGAAGAATGGGGCCCATTCTGAAGAATGAAGCTGACAGAATTCTCTAGTTGTTCCACCCTCAGAGCCCCTGGCTGCTCCCCACCCCTGCCCAGACTGCAGGAAGGTGAATAGATGGGTGGTGAAACCGTTTACTGGATTTTGGCTCTGTGAGGCCTTGGGTCTTGGGGAATAAACTTCTTCTGTTTTATGCCAGAGATTTTGGTGTGCAAGAAACAGATCATCCCAAGTCATAAAGGAAAATCAGCAGAGACTATGAAACCCATGGTTTGGCGCAGGGCATCAAGAGCCTAGGATGGGGCCTCCCCGGTGGCGCAGCGGTTGAGCGCTGGGTTGTGAAGCTGCCCGCGGCCTCTGCGGTGCCGGTTCGATCCCCGGCTGCTCCCCGGCCACCTGAGGAGGGTCCCACATGGCGCGCAGACCTCTCCTGCCGCCCGCTGCTCCCCTCAGCAGTGTACTTCGGTCCTTCTGCCTGCTCTGCTCCCCGCTCTGGCTCTGGTGAATTCTCTCACCCTCCCGTGCTTCTGACTGTACCCAGTGCATGTATAAACAAAACAAACACACAAACAAATAAATAAATAAAAACATGCCTCTATTAAAAAAAAAAAAAAGAGCCTAGGATGGAAGTTGGTTCCAGTTCCCTTGTGGCTGGAGGACTTCAGAGGATCTCAATGGCAGGTGCTCCTGTCCCCCTGCAGTGCTCTGTCACTAACAGAGCCATTCTCTGTGTGTCCCTTCTTTTCCTACTTCCTCACTGTGCCTTTGCAGTTCCAGAGCCCATTTATTCATAATTTCTCAAATTCAAAGAGCTTCTGCACAGCAAAAGAGACAATAACCAAAGCAAAGAGAAACCCCACCGACTGGGAGAGCATTTTTGCACCCAACACTAATGATAAAGGACTGATCACAAAAATCTGCAAAGAGCTGATGAGACTCAACAACAACAAAGAAAATAATCCTGTCAAAAAATGGGCAGAAGAGCTAAAAAAGAAACTTCTCCAAAGAGGAAATGCAAATGGCTAACAGGCATATGAAAAAATGTTCAACATCACTTGTAATCAGGGAAATGCAAATCAAAACTACCATGAGATACCATCTTACACCAGTGAGAATGGCACATATTAAAACAAACTAGCAACAACAAATGTTGGCGAGGATGTGGAGAAAAAGGAACTCTCCTGCACTGCTGGTGGGAGTGCAAACTGGTCCAACCACTATGGAAAGCTGTGTGGAGATTCCTCAACCTACTAAAGATAGAGCTTCCATATGATCCAGCAATTCCACTCCTAGGTATTTACCCAAAGGACACAGAAATATTAATTCCAAAGGGCACCTGCACCCCTATGTTTACAGCAGCACTGTTTACAATAGCTAAGCTTTGGAAACAACCCAAATGCTCAAAAATAGATGACTGGATCAAGAAGATGTGGTACATATACACAATGGAATATTACTCAGCAATCAAAAAAGATAAACACATGCAATTTGCAGCAACATGGATGGAGCTGGAAGGGATCATGCTCAGCGAAATAAGGCAGAAAGATTAAGAAAAATATCAGATGATCTCACTCATAGCATGAATTTAGAAAACCTAAATAAGAGACCAGGAAAAAGACTCTAATAAAGAAAAAATCAAAATCAACAAGCAACTATAAACCAGAGACACACTATGGGGGGGAGGAGAGGAGGGATTAGGGTCAAAATAAGGGTGGGTCCAACTGTATGGGGACTATAACCAAAATGAAAATGCATACATTGTGCAAAACAAAAAAATGATGTAAGAATCATATAAAATAAAACATAAAAAAAATTCTCAACTTCAGCTTGCCCTAGACTTTCAGAACTCATGACCTTGAACTCAACAATAATACCTTCCTGGATGCATTTTTACTTTCTTATCATCCAGATTTCCAGTAGCAAGAAACTACTTTGCCAACTCCTGGTCAGAAACCAGTTCTTGTCCAATTAGCTATGTTGGGAGACGGCATAGTATGACACGTGCCACCTGCAGCAATTTCTGATGGCTTTCAAGGAGGCTGCTTTCAGCTGAGCAAGTGGGGCTCTGCATGAGGTACCTGGCTGAGGGGGCAAGTGGGGACGGGCATTCAATCTGTATTCTGTGGCAAGTTCACAACTTTGTGTAGGACTGCATCAGTCCAGAGGAAGGGAGAAAAAGGTGCTTTTGGCAGGAGTATCCTGAAATGTGTCAGATATTATGATGAGCACATAATCCTTTTATTAGTTAAGACAATGCATCTCTTACTCCTATCCAAGAGAAGACAGGAGCAAGCCAAATCAGACCACACTTGAGGAAAAATAAAAGTTTATACACTAAAACACTTAGAACAAGTGCCACATGGATAAGCAGTTGAGGAAGGAATAAGAGTGGACGTGGGTGATTTTTTGGAGCAATCTTGAAACATCAAGATCATTTTACTTGGTCTTGGGGGCCATATTCCAAAGGGTTGGGTTATGAATTAACTTAAATGCACAGGAGATACAAGGTGAGCCAGGTTTTCCCTGGATTCTCTGAGGAAATGAGGATGTTCTTGAGAAGAGAGGAGGTGGCTGGGGCATTCTGCCTTCTTGCCTGGCCTTTGCTTCTCTTTGATACAAGCACAGAGCTGACCATGGTACCTGTGCTTGCTTCCCTTTCTGCATCATGACAGCCAGACTGAGTTCAGGAGGAAGAAGGCAGAGACGCGGGATTGTGACAGTATGTCTTACACATCCAGGATGTCCTGCAGGACAGTGTGTAACACACAGTAGGATTTCAATTAATACTTGATGAATGCATGCTAAGTGACTCATATGAGTGTGGGCAAGTCTGGAAGATGATTTGTCTATTTGTTGCTTGCTTTGTTTGTACCCTGGTTTCTTGAAGATTCATACAGTGTGGATCCCAAAGACCAGATGAGCTATACCTTATTGGTACCATACCAGGTCAGTACTGGCAGAGCCAGAATTCTCCTCCCATCTTAGGAGGTAGTGTGCTTTTGTGGGAGGAGTTCCTGACTCAGAATAAAACACTGGTATCAGGGTCCTTTCACCATTACTCACTTTTTGAATGACCTTGGAAAGATCACCTACTCATGGAGGCTTTGTTCCCCTGGGAACAATTATCTCTGCTCTCATAGGGTCATTACAAAATTAAACGAGCTAATGAATTGAAAGAGCTTTACAAGTCATAAAACATGGCACATGAGAGGGGAATAGGAGTGATTGTGGCATCCAAAATAAGGTGTTATCCAGGCAAAATGTGCAATCTCTCTGAGGCGGATCATGCGGGTGATTCTTTTCTTTAGTGCCCCAGGGCCCAGTAGGGGCAGCACATATATACCAAGTAAGTTGTTGAATAGAACTGAATTGCCTTCTTCAGAAATGTCTTAGTAGTGACCCAGATCTGGAGGTCTTAGACCTAAGGAGGCTGATACTCTATCACCTGCCATTCCCCAGGGAGTAGCTGTTCCTCCTTTTGTTCCAAGCCCCCACCCCTCTGGGCCTCAGTCTGGAATCTGAAGTCTCCAACTTCACCTCAGTCTGGAATCTGAAGTCTCCAACTTTGCCTCCACTCTCCACAGATCAACACCGTGTGCAATGTGACTGGCTCCCCAAGGGAGCAAAGCATACTGTCAGCACCTGCTAATCAATCACTTCCTTTCAGAATCTACTTAATGTAAAACCCAAAGCAGCAACTATACTAACAACATTCATTTCTTATATTTGGAAGCCACTCAATAAGGTGGTTAAAATTATTGTGTGCTTATGCCAATTTGTAGTTTTTAATTACTTAGTTACAAGTGACCAAAATTCGAAAATACATAAATTACAGTCCAACCTGCTAATTTATACCAAGCCTAGGACCCTGGGGTAACCTGGAGCTGATGTGACCACATGCCTTTCCCCCCTCCACAGCTGGCCTGTCAATAAGGCTACCCAACCCTGGGCCCTTGGGCACTGTCATTGGGCAACGTTAAGGCAATAGGAGAAGTTGTAGGCTTAGGTGCCCAGGAGAAGGCAGATTTGGTTTGAGGCTAGGGAACAGAAGTGGGGTTCAGAGAGAATGGACTCCAAGTGCTCAGGAAGAAATGGATATGGCACAAGGATTCTCTGATGTGAGTAGGAATTTTACAGCTGTTCACAGCTGGTCTGGACAGGGAAATCCAGATCCAGGAGGATCTACTAGCCCAAAATAATAACAGTGGCTCATGACATGAAGGTTCTGACTTCTCTTCTCCCCCTTTTTCTGCTCCTTCAAATTGGTCCACTGTCCTAGTGCTCCACCTTAAAAGTCATACAGTTCCTAAGTACATCTGCTTTACCACCTATACCTATACTCCTCTGACTATAGTCGTGTCTGTGGGGGAGGGGCTATCACATTGGGAGAAGAGACTATGAGGAGCCTTAGGCCAAGAGTTTGATGGCTCAGCAGTGACCAGCCAGGCTGCCCCTGTGCACTGTTCTGATGCTGGAGCCTCACGCATCCCTGAAATCAGTTCTCTATCATCCATACATTTAATATGAATGGCTGCCTCCTATGGGTCCCCACTGGAAGGTGCCTGAGACTTGTGGTAAGCCTTTGGGCTTCAATTGCCCTGCCTTAGGGCAACCCTGTTTGGCTGGGCACTTACCTGTGAGGGGGTGGGTTATTTGGGGTACTTTATTGGGAATAGTCTACCTTCTTCTCTACTCTCTCTATGCACTCTAATTCTATTAAAGTTCTTTGACTCTAAGTCTGCTTTGCCTTTGTGCACATGGATGGCCAAATCCCTTTAAAACTTGCAAGTTTGGGAGTCCTGGGGTACCCCTTGGTCACGCACAAATACTAACATTCGGAGACAAAGCTCTCTCTAGCACCACCAGAAAGGTTTTGACTCAGGGTTTACATGCTCAGTGGATTTATTTCACTCGAGCCTGGGGGACAATCTTGTTAGGGCAGCAGTGACTGATAACATATAAAGACTAGCCCAGGAGTGACCTAATTGTGCTTAGGAGTTGGCATTTCTTTAAGTCTTATTCAAAGTGGTACACAACAAATAAAGTAACTATTAATGCTAATTCATATTCTCTCCATTATTTTAACAGAGTTTCATTTCTAGGAAATCTTAAAGAAATGGGTATTGTCTCTACATAGGCTTAATTACAGATCACCTGTCCCTGCATCACCAATACATTTTTTAAAGATTTATTTATTTATTTATTTATGCACACAAGAGCTGGGGCACAAGCCAGAGATGCGGTGGGTGAGAAGATTCACCAGAGACAGAGTGGGGAACAGAACAAGCAGACTGACCGAAATACACTGCTGAGGGGAGCAGCAGGAGAGACAGGAGAGGGCTGCTGCGCCATGTGGGTTACTCCCTGGTCTGCTGGGGATCAAACTTGTGCTGCAGAGGCTGCGGATTGTTTCTTAGTGCGGTGCTTAACCCCTTGCGCCACCAGGGAGGCCCCACCAGTACAGTTTTTAAGTGCTGGGAAGAGGCAAAAGCAGAAGCATGCTTATGAGCTGAGAAGAGGGCAGTTTTCAGTGGGAGGTGGGAGGAGAGTCCGTTTCCCAGAAAGCCTGAATCCAGGGGAACAGAGAACCTGGAAGTCAGGGCCCTCCTTTCTTTGCATCTTTTTCTACTGAATGACCTACTCAAGCGGCGCTCCACTGGAGACATCGGGGTTCTGCTCTGCAGAACTCAGCCCCCCAATCGTGTTCAGAGACAGCAACACTAGTTTTTGTTATGGTGACCAGAGGTGAAGAGAGAGCCGGTGCTGGCAGCTTTTCCACAAGCACCTTGTGGGTGCAGCAGGCTTCTCAGTGCTTTGTGAATTTTTTTTCAGTGCCTCTAGGGCTCCCCTTACACTCCCTCCAGCCAGGACACACTTCTTAGTGTTCAAGGAAGTGATGCGAAGCTGCTAGCTCTGTCATCTCCTGGGACCTCCTGACAGCAAAAACTAACCAGTGTCTGCTGCAGCTGCAGCCCCTTCCTATTTGTCCTCACCTCCCCCCTCCAGCATGTTTCCTGCCCTTAGAAAGCATATGATGGGGACCTGGATTCCTTTTAGCTTTTAACCAAGGGACCATATTTTTATTTACAGAGTCAACAAGATGAGAGGCAAAGAGAAAGCAAAAACACACTGTGGTTTGCCAGCCATTGCCACGGAGCAGGAAAGCCTCCCCCTACCCCCACATGTTGCACAAGAGGCAATGGAAGCTCAGAGAAGGGGAGGGGTTGGCCCAAGGTCACACAGCCAGTCTCTTTTCCTTGCTCTAATAAGCTTTTCTTTCCACAATTTTGTATTAAGTGCCAAACCCTAGGCCACCCCCAGAGAAGAAGAACAAGAGAACCAATCTCAAAGTCTGCATCTCAGCCATAGAACCTTCTGTGTTACGAGGCCCCAGGGAAATGCAGCCCCCCCAAGTTTGAAGTGAGAAGGCTCCTTCTTAAAAAATCAGTTTAAATGCCCTCCTTTATACACATGCCAACTTTGACTTCAAAAAGACTTTATTCCCAAGGATAAACAACCCCATGTTTGTGTAATATAATTAAGTGAAGGCATCTTTAAATGTCATACTAGCTTGTGCCCATTTCAAATTGTTATGCATCAACAGAACTTAACGAGATAGCCAAGCCTTCTCCTTGCTGCGAGACGGAGATAAGCCACAGCACTGTGGGCCCTTTAATAGATTGCCAAAATAAAGCATTTTCTATGCAAATTATTCATGCAGTGGGACAGCTAATCGCTTGCCAAGAGCCCGCCCACTGCCTCTCTGCAATTAGTCGTGAAGTTGAAGGAGCGCCAAGCTCTGCAGGCACACTCGGGGCCTCCTGCTCCTGTGCCTGCTTTTCAGGTGAACAGGAACTTTCTTTCGCCTGGTGGGGGGGTCTGGACTCGCCTCCCCTCACTGGAACCAGGTGAGAGGCGAGAACAGCAGCCAGACAGGTAAAGGCGAGGGGGAATCCTGCTGTGTCATCCTGGCCCAGCTCCCGACTTCCCATGTGCGACTTCCCATGTGCGGCAACCTCAGTTTCCTCATCTGGGTCAGGGTGCGTGGGAGGAGGCTCCCAGTAGTCTGGTGTCTTAGGACAAGTGGCAAAAGGGCGGTGGGAGAAAGCACCTTTCTTTCCTTTCTCCAGGACTACTCGGGGCTCACAGGACGCCAGAGGAGGGGTTTGGAACCAGGAAAACCTGCAGGGCCCCGGCCAGCCCCCACTTGGTCTGGCGAGTAGCTTCACTATCCTCACAGACACAGGACGTCTCGGGGGCAGCCAAAGGAGAGTCACAGGTAAGGTAACCAACAACGATGAGCGCGTCCCTCGCTCTCACACAAACACACCAGCTCTCTGGACGCCTCTCTCCCAAGTCCGTCTCTGCGTTTTGCAGTTTCTCAACGTCCCAATTGCCATGTCTCGGCGCTCTTGTTGCCTCTCACCATCTCTCTCTCCCACTCACCATCTCTCTCTCCCACCAACAACTGGCTGTGGGCGACTCTCCAAGGGAGGCTCAGCCTCCTGAAGCAGAACCAGAACAGATTTGACCTGGGAAAGGGAGGCTGAGATGTCTTGCTCTTGCACGGGTTTGTGCAAGATCTGATGAGATGAGCCAGACCCCAATTGTCCAAAAGAGCTGAATTGCTCCGTGAGGGATAAAGGGATGCCGCGAGGGGCAGTCGTACTGGACATGCATACGGGCGACGAAAGGAATGTTTTTGATGCTCTGGGCAGCCTTAGAGGTAAATTTCTCATTTGACAGGTTAACCTCCGGGTTCTCAAGTCAGTGCTTTACTTTCTTAACAGAAGGCTGTTTTTTTTATTAGGATATATTAATACATCAAAACGGCAGCTAATTAACTGAACGTAGTGGTGATTACGGATACTTGCCTTGGGTGTTCGACACCTGTGGTCTCGTGTGACGCAGCAGGCATTACTCTAGCCTTGTTTAGTATCACATCTGGTCTCTATAAGAGGTCCCAGCGCTGATCATTTCATCCCAACATGTTACGGGGTTCAAGATCCACTGGCTCCCCTCCCCAGGATGCCATTTTCCTAAGCTTCGAGTTGTCCTGATCTGGACCAGCTTTGCCTGCCCACAGACCCTGTAGCTGCAGTCCTGCCCGCTGCTGAAGCCCAGCTCACCTTGCCCCTGGACCTGACTCCCCATCGCCATGCTCCTCCACCTGCAGACCCCGCGCCGCTCCTTAGGATCGGGGGGGCATTGAGCCTGAGCTGGGTGATGCTTGCTACCTGCCCCCTCCTGGTGGAACCCTGGCTCCTAATGCTTAACTCCCAGGCAGCCCCTGAGAGAGGTAGGATACAGCCGTGCAGGCAGACTCTTCCCACTTGCCCTAGACTGACTTCAATTCAGATCCCTCTACATCCTTCGACCTCAGTGACTCCCATGAGGAGACATGGCCACGCTGCTCCTGTGTGCCTGTGACTCTGGACACGCAGGATCTGGGTCGGGGTGGCAGGGAGAAGGCACTGCTGTGGCCTCTGAGAGGGCAGGTCTGCTACCTGCACTGAGACAACAGGCTAGCGGCATGAAGAGAGAAGATGGGGCAGGATGGGAATGCAGATACGTTGCCCTCCCAGAAAGTAGCTCTGTGTGAGAGCCGTGAGAAGAGCGCTCCTTCCCTGACTTTCTCTACTCCTTGCTCTCCCCTTCCTCATCCCATGAGCCCTGCTAAGGGGGTATGCCGAGACTCAGCTTTGCTGTAGGTCTCATCAGTGTCCAAGTGCTAGCGTGGGGACCGCTCCTCCCAGGCGAATGTCACTTCTGTAGGAAAGTATCTGAACACCTAATGGCTCCCAAATGGGTTTCTGGGGCCCAAATCCTATCCAGAGCTTCTCTAACACTGTTCGTTGTGTGCAGCCCATTCCGCACTGGATAGGTCCTTGATGGGCCATGACCTGGGTCCCTGGCTCTTGGCAGGTCAACCCTAGTGTAGAGTAAATGAAGTTAAAAATCAGTCTTTTTCATGCCCTCCCGCTGCTTGCATGGATGCCTGGGGTCAAGAGGCGTGGGCATGGGGCACACGCACCTTTGAGTATGGATACCTGGGCCCACAGAGCACGGGAGTGCGCGTGTGTGAATGCTCACACCTGTGCCAAGTCGTGCGCTAAAGGCGGTAGCGGCAGCACAGAAGAAGGACCACTCTGGGGCGAGACCACCAGACAACACGAGACTGAGAATGCCAGAGAAAATGCCAGTGAGAGGACAGAGAAAGAACACATAGATTCATGGGGGGCTGGAGGCTCTGTTGCCTCCTGAGCTTCCCGTCCCCTGTGCCTGCTGCCTTGACTGCCCAGCCTCCCTGCCTGGTCTGCTTGTGTACCTGGTTTCCTGAGAGCATGAAAGGCCAGTAAACCCCATTGAGGACTCTAGGACTTTCTTTATCCATCTGCCTGAAATGGCAGTGAACCTGCCCTGTGCGTGTTGGCACCGTCTGCTGTAACCGCTGGTACTCAGGGCACACACTTCATGGGTGAGCGAAAAGTGACTCTAAACTACATGGCCCAGGAACTTTTACATGTGTCCCCTTCCCACAGGTGATTCTAATACACAGACAAGGGTAGAAACTCTGATGGTGTCAATTGATTCTTAAACTCAAGTATGCATCAGAATCACCCAGAGAACTTGAAGAAACATAGATTCCTTGGCCCCACCCACCGAGGCTCAGTTTCAGGAGATTGGAGGGGAGAGACTGAAGAATTTGAAGATTCAGGAGATTGGAGGGGACAGACTGAAGACTGGGAGCTCCAAACAAGCTCCCAGCTGATGGATGCTGCCAGTCCCTGGGCCACACGTAGAGAAGCAAGGATCTGGCCCTTGCTTCAGGGCAGGGGATCTGGCCCCATGCAAACACCCATCTATGAGGGCTGGCTCTCCACTTGAGGAGGGCAACAAACTCAAGCCAAACCCAAGCAGGTCACGTTGCCACGTGTTGGGCTTCCTGCCTGGCCCAGATGGCAGGGGCATCAAGAGTGTTAGCCCTGCCATTGGCTGGTCCCTCATTGACAGGCTGTCATTGACGGGAGAAACTTGGCCAATGGCAATCAATCAGGGGGCCCGCGCTGCCTTAAATACCAGCAGAGCAAACAGCCTCAGACAAAGCTGCACCATATATCAATTACCAAGAGGCTGCATGCTCCTCTGGGCGGGGGGAGCCCGAGTGAGCGGCCAGGGCTGCTGCCCCAGCTGATAAGGGCCTGCATTGTTCAGGGACAGCTGGCAGCCCGATAAGGGCCTGCTCGCTGGAGATAATGGCAATGGGCAGGCGCCTCGCGGCAGTTTAGAATTTCTTGGGTCTCCAAGAAAGGTTCTATTAAGCCCACTGACCCCAATTGAATATTAATTAGCTAATTAACGGATTTATTGTTCCACGCCATTTCTGGAGAGGCCATTTTTTTCGAGTGCCATTATTTTTGTAAATGATTTTTCGCATTGTGCATAATTGAATCTTTGCAGCTGCCAGCATCTTCTGCATGATTTGGCAAAAAAAGGGAAGCAGAAGCACTTAGGGTTTGCCCCCCCCTCGCTCTCTGAACAAATGTTTTCAGCCCCTCCTGTTAATGCTGGAGTGAGGGGGGAGTGGGGAGAGGCTGGCTCTGTTTCACAGGTTTGTTTTTTAAGCTGAACTGCAACGTTCCTTTTGTAGGCAGCTGAGGGCTGAGGCACTCCGGGCGGTCCCGCACCAGGTCTTTGTCTGGCTGTCTTCTAACTGGCCAGACTTCGCTTTTCCCAACCCAAACTCCTTAAAGCGCCGTGCTTTATATCAGGGGTTGGGTAGTGAGAACAAGGTCTGCGCTGCTCATCCCACCCCGAGTTCACAGTAGAGGGAGGCCCACTGTGCCCTGCAGGACAGCGCCCCCTAGGGACCGGCCCCCGTTCCTATCCTTACCTGTCCAGCCCCAGCCTGGTCTTCCCTTGCTGGAGCCTAACCAGGGTCTGGTTGCTCCAGGCAAACAGAACCCCAAGCCAGCACCTCTCTGCTGCTCTTAATATATCTTTGCTCCAATTTCACACCAGGGCTGCCTGACTCCCTGGAGCTGGCATCTGCCCATAATAAGTTGACCCGAATGGTCCCAGAGGCAAATGGCTGATTGAATCAAGTCCATTCTTCAGCAGAGGGTCTGGAATAGGAGGGGGTACTTGTGCTGGGGTGGGGCTGGCGTGGATGGTGCGCCAATATTGTCAGGCAGCACTGGGGAGCCCTGTTGGACCTCTCAGCACCTTCAGCATCGTTAATGAAGCCAGGGGCAGGCAGAGGCTCTAGGAATATTAGTTGGGGCCCCCCCAGTGGGCGGGTCTAAGGCAGGCAGGTGCCCAGGACCTGCCCTTGGCCACCAGGGGCTGCAGAGCTTTATTGGGATTTTTTATTAAGCCACCTCTTCCTGCCCTCATCCCTGTTCCTATCCTGCCGCTTGTGCTCAGAAAGAGGAACTCTGAGGACTTTTCTAAGTGGAGAGATGAGTCAGGATGGAGTGCGGGCATCGTCTTCTACAGACATTGGCTGGAACCAAACTATCTGCCCATTTCCTTTACTCTGGGCTAGAATAAAGTCCCAACAGATAAACTGGCAAACTGTGAGGGGCATCCTCACCAGGTGCAAAAGCTATGGCAGGGATTCCAAAAGTTTGGCTAAGAACTGAAAGTGGCCCTTAGAGTTGGGAAGAAGGTCCCCCCATCTCTGTTTGAACATCTCCAAGGCTGGGGAGCTCACAACCACTGGGGAACTTGATCACCGCCAGAGTCTCCCTCTCCCCATGGCAACTATTCACCTAAAAACAGTATTAATCACAGTATCTAATATTAATTGAGGAACTACTATGACACATATTAGCATTAATTGCCTGTCACTCATCACTTCATTTAATCTTTCTAATACCGTTGTGAGCTAGGTAAGATTCTGAGGCACAGGCATGTGGTAACTTAGGCATTAGATTCCAAATCTACAGTGCTTGATCCCAAAGCCCCCACTTCTGACCTCTGTTCCATCCGTGGTCCCGAAGCTGCTCTTCTGGCAGGTAAAAAGCTTTGCTGCTGCAGATGCTTCTCATCTAACAAGCTCTCTCCTCTCTGCCCTCTGGGGCCTGCTTCCTGAAGGTCAATGCCTAACCCTGGTGGCCTGGTCAGGAGAGCGCAGAGCAAGCCTGTCACCTTCCCCATTTTTGACACTATACTCTGTTAATGCATCCTGGTGGGAAGGAGACTCCTCAGCCAGGGGCCAGGCCCCCCCCCCCCAACCTCCCACTCTCCAAGTTCACTTGTTGCTTTGAAAAGGAGCCGAAAGGATCATCCTTTTCAGTTTCCTGAATTTAGAGGAATTTGGCCTGATCCTCCCAAAGCAGGTCTGCTACATCCCCAGAATCTGCACAGGGACCCCTTCTCTGGCTCTAGTGAGTGGACAGCTGGAGCCCTCTCAGAGAGTTAGGGGTGTGAGAGAGGCCACTGAGGCTGCACTGGCCTGGTTCTACCCTCCTAGACCAGAATCTGAGCCCTGTTCTCTCAATGCAACCCAGGCTGTGTTGGCAGAGCGCCTCCTGCTGGCTACCCTGGGGGCCACAGGTGACACTGGGTCTTTGGGGAGAAATCCCTATTTCTTTTTGTAAAGAGGAGAGGGGACAGACCTGTTCAAGGTCACCCAGTTTACACTAAGGGATCAGGATCATATCCTGTTCTCCTCTACCACTAGGGAAGGAACATGGATTTGGGAGGCCAAAGGTCCTATGTGGCTCAGAGGACTAAGATCACCCCCTCTTAGGAGCCTGGTTCTCTGGAAGGAGTATCCAGTGACCCACCTGCTATCTTAGTCAGGCTGCCCAGAGGCCTGCCCGCAGGCCCATGGCCACATTTTAGGAGTCACTATTGCTTAAACGCCATCTCCCTGCTCCTGTACCTCCCTAACATGATGTTCTGGGGGCTCTCAAGAGGAATCCTTACATCAGATGGGACAACGGGCTCCAGTGGGCAAATCTATGGCCTCCTGGAGATGTTTCCATTGACAGGGGTTCTGGCAAGAGTCTCAAATCCCTGACTCACCACTCAGGCTCGAGGGCCTTGGGCAAGTCATATCTCTCTGAACCTTAGTTTCTTGGCTGCTGAGTAGAAATAATAATGCCAGTCTCATCCTATGAAGTTGCTGGTGTTACAGGCTGTGGCCCAAAAGAGTGAGTCCTTTGCCCTCTAGGGGGAGAACTCACCAGAGAATTTGGTGTAACTGAACCAGGCAGAGCTTTATTAGAGACTCATGCAAGCGGGAACCCATGCTGGAAAGAAGAACTCAGCCTGTTTCCTCAAAGGGAGTTAGGAGGAGATATTTAAATGGCAAATCCACGAGGTGGGGCAGAGGAGAGCAGCGTCACAGCTTGTTCTGGGTTAGGCTACTCCTGGGCATGCGCAGAACAGTCACATTCCAACTGCACATGTGGGTTCTCTGCCCCTCTCCCTCCAGAACGTTGTGAGATCATCATTACTCATTATCAGAATCTAACACTTTCTGTCTAGCATGGCAGCTCCTGGCCAGTGTGGTGGGCCAAACTGTTTGGACAGAGCTCACCAGTCTACGATTCAGTCCACCTCTTAGAACAGGGCTTAGGGCGACTCACTCTACCACTCCCAATTTCTTTTACCCAGCCTGTCTCATTGGGAGGGCTGAGCCAAAAGAAGGTCTGACTGTGGGGTCCAGTGCTGTGCTGGGGTTAGGCAACATCACAGAACAAACATGGGCTTCTTCAAGAAAAAAATTAGCAGAAAGGAATTTAAAACATGTGTTCTGGAAGCCATACATTGCAGACTGGCAGGATGGAGGTTATCTTTAGTGGGTTATTTACTGGAAGGGGAACGGAAGGGTCTCTCAGGTGCTGATAATATTCCTTTTCTTCCTTTTCTTTACCTGGATGCTGGTGACATAGAGATACTCACTTTGACAACTGAGTGGGCTAAACATTGATTATTTGAGCACTTTTGTCTTATATTTAAATTAAAAGCATAAAATGATATATTACTTGAACTATAATACAAAGATGCATGTGAACTTCTAAGGCAAAACATGAAAATGAAAAAATCTTGTGCATATGGCAGAGCACACCTCGCCAAGGCTCCTCTCCTCTGATAAATGGGGTCTCAGAAGAAAAGTGTGAGGCTCACACATGGTGATAGGGGGCAGGGGTGCCCCAAAGTCATGACTACTAGTGGCAGAATTTTGGGCTCCAGGTAAGAGGGTTGGGGAATATTCTGTGTCCCGGGGGAGCCCCTCTCTAGGTCACAGAGTGAGGCTCCCATTTCTCCTGTAGGCAGAAGCACTGGTGAGTGCCCAGTCACCAGAAGCAAGAGCAGTGCGGGATGGGCAACCTCAGCTCTGGGCGAGGAAAGACCCTGTGGTGGCCTCTCCCAGGAGTCCATCTGCTTCCCACAGGGTGACTCAGATTTGAGGAAAAAGATCTTGGCTACACAGAGGCTGAAAGGGAGGGAAGCAAAGACACAGAGAGAGAGAGACAAAGAGGAGACAGAGTGGGAGTTACAGGGATGAGACAGAGAACATTTAGTGGGAAGGGCTTTTCTGCGGGCAAGGCTAGATAGCAAAGCAGCCAGCACGGGGCATCAGAATCTCTTTCATGAGCCCAAGGCAGGGGAGGGGGAGGGGCGGAGAACAGCTCCGATGACATCCACTGTCCCAACTGGACCGCGCCGTGGAGCTAGGGCAGGCTGAACTGCAGGTGTTACTTTCAGGGCCCACTTTTAGGAACCAATCCTAGCTGACCTTCAGCCTAAGAGAATGGTGGCTTTCAGATTTTGCCTGCCTACCAGGTGGCCCCCTGGGGCACTGCCCTTGGGATTCATCTTGGCTCTAGTCAACCACAGTGCATCTTCCAGTTGCTACCTGCACATACATGGCTCCTTTCCTTAAGCAATGAGGTCAGGGAAGGGGTGAACATATGGGGGGGGAGACTGAATATATTGCTACCTGTGGACAGGACAGCCACCCCTGGGGTTCAAGGCCCTCCTTTTTGGCCCTCAGGTAGAGTGAATTCATGGTTTGTTGATAATCTTTTGAGAGGAAAATCAGGAAATTATCCCTCGGACAGTAAGACCTGGGAATCTGCCTATGGTCTGAAATCTTTCTGGGCAGTGGTATCCAAAGGCAGGTCTAGGACGGAGAATGTCCTGCCCTTTCTTTGAGTGCCACCTTGCCTGTCTTCCTCGGGTCCAGTACATACCCGCCTCCAGAGGATGGACTTCTGAGCAGTTCTTCTATGGAGGGGTTCAAGTACACACACAAATCAGTATAAAAAATTGGAGAAGTATGGCTTAAGGTTTTATGCAAACAATAAGTTCCCTTGGATCATACCAAAGAATATGAGATTTCACTTTTGGAGTCTTTGAGAGTATAGTGGTAAAGAAGCTTTAGGTTACACATAGCAAAAACTCCTGACTTAAAGGGACTTAAAGAATGAAGACATCAGGAGTAGGGCAGGCCCCGAGTATGTATACCAGCAGCTTAATGAAGCCATCTTCATTGAGATGAAGACATAAGTGTTTTATTTCTCCATTCTGCCTTCCTAGATTTCAGCTTCATTCTGGTTTCCTTTGTGGTCATAAGATGCTTACAGTAGCAAAGAAGGCTACATTTTTCTTATTCACATACAAAAATAAAGACACAAACCTCTTCTGTCATAGACTGTAGATTCTTTGGCCGATCAGGACAACTCGAATACCTATGCACTCTGGGCCAATAATAGGTGCCAGGTACACCCTTTTGATTTAGATGGCTCATCTGTGGAATGGAGATTGCAGATCAACCCAATGTCCACCCCAGAGGAGGTCTCTTTTGTTTTCATGAGCTAGAGGAAGATATACATGCTTTGACTTCAGTTCAATCTCTCAACCAGACATGGATGCATTGCTTCCTCTTGGATTTATCTAAGAAAAATTCACCACTGTACAAAATTGATTCTCAGCAGAGCAATGAATATTCCTCCCAGTAACCAATTTTTATTTCTCTCCGATAATTCTGACCTGGAATTATTGTACCAAGGAATTGTTTGACTCATTTCTGATCCTGCTTTTATAGAAGCCTCCATTCTCAGAAAATGCCCCCACAAGAGAAGTTTGGATAGTGATATCATTCTCCATTCATTTCTCTATGAGGCTCAATAGTCTTCTTTTGAAATAGAGAGCTGGGGAGGTATCCAGTTTGTCTCCTCTCCTAGGAAATTGCGGGCCCAATGTGAACACCCATCCTTTGGGCATTTTTTTCCTCTGAATGCTGCATTCTGTGCTTGAAGATGCCTTAGGAGCAGAAAAGGGGGAAAAGTTCTTGGGAGGAGATCTGGGAGGCCAGGTTTTCTGAAAAGGGAAAAAGCAGACCTTGGAAGCTACGGCTCTATCCCCAGGAGGATTCTAGTGTACATTTTTTGAATGGCTATAAAAATAAAAAAGCCCAGCAGGGGCTCACGAAGAGCAAGTCATGCAAAACTCATTTCTCACCTGGCAATTGAAGCTGCATGCCTCCCCCTCCCTCTCCCCCTAGTCTGTTCCCTCTGATTCACCCTTTATATCACCTGAGTGATCTTTCAAAAAGTGCAGATCTGATCATGTCCTTGTTCTACTTACAAAGCCCTGACATTTCCCTGTTGCCTAGAGGATAAAGGCCCATCTCTTTAGCCTAGCATGAGAGGCCCTGCCAGCAGCACTGTCGCTCTCCCTGAGGGCCTCTGTGCTCCATGCTGCAGGCACACCTAGCTCTGGGAGCCCTCCATTCAAGCCCCACTCCCCCCACTTCTGTGCCTTTACCCACTGCCAGCCATGCTCACATCCCTTGTTGACCAAATCAAGTATCCTTTCCTCAGAAGCTGTCTCACCTGCCAGGCTGAGTCAGTGACCTCCTTCCCTTCTATCTGAAGCCTGTCTTCAGGGCTGTAGTGACCCTAACCACACTGAGCTGTGACTCTTTTACAGGCTGGCTCCCATATCCCCTCCATTTCCGTAAGAGTTTTTGAGGGCATGGGTCTTGCTTCATTTCTTTTGGCTTATTCTCCCTTAGATATAGCCTACATTAGATAGATAGAAAGGGGGGTGCAAGAAGGATTGGAAGGAGGAATGAAAACAATCTCACTTTTTTTCTGCCAAGGTCACTAGACTGCTATCATGGATGCTCTGCAGTGTCTGGACTTTTTATAAACTCTTTCATAACCACCTCCATGTCTGTGGTGGAAAATGGTGTTTGACATGGTACAACCCAGCTGTTTGAAGAATCTCACCCAAAGAGCACCAATTAATGGTAGCCTGATGGGAAGTAGTAGTGACCAGCCCCAGGGATCTGCCTTAGGTCATATCATGCTCAATTTGTAGCTAAAAGACTGGACATCTCCTTCACAATCAGTGATATTGCCCCTCAGCAGAGGTGGCATTTAAAAATGTCGCCCTCCTTGTGCTGAGCTCTGCCACCTGCTGAACCCTTCTGGTTGATCAGGCCTCAGAGTTCTCCCCAATAAAGGGCACTCCCTGATCTCAACAATGTGCCTTGTTCCCCAAGTTGGAGACCATCCAGTAGCTCCATGAACTATTACCCATTTCTGGTAGCTTCTCTTCCCTCTAGGAAGCCTCCCCATGTCCCACCCAGCACACCTGGCTGCCTCCTTTTTCCTGAGCTCCTCCAAGCACTGTGCCACTGCTAGGCCTTTATACTTGCTTCTGTCTCAGATTTTTTTTTTTTGTCCTTTCTCAATATCTCCACCCAGACAAATTCTAGACCCATCTCAGGTGAGTCAATTCTGTTTTCTGGGCCCAATCTCCCTGAAAGACTTCTTCCTTGGTACTCTAGCTTCCCTGCAGGCTCTTTCCTAAGGCAGAAATTTGGTAAGTGATGTGCAAGGAGGTTCTCTGTGTGGTTGCAGGAAAGGATATGTTGAAAGTGTCCACAGGATCCAAGACATAGAAAACAGAGAATTTATGTGCCGTACCTGCTCAGAAACCTACAATAGCTCTCTATTGCCTTGTACATAACAGCTTCAACTCCTCCACTCAGCTTCCACTTGCCTGTCTCCCACCTCAACTCTAAACACATCTCACTTCTTAATGTCTCCTCTTCTATTTCAATCAATCAAGATTCCAGTCCGACCCTTGTACCTGTAGGCCTTTTCTCATATCTCTAACTATTCTTTCTACATGAAGGAGTTCAGTATCTGCCTGGAAGATATTTTGTGCCACATGGGCCACCTCCTTCTCAGAGTTCTCACAACATAATACTCACTCATTCACTCTCACCATGTATTGCTGATAGTAGTGGTGTATACTTGAGGTACCACAGAGCAGGTACCTTGCCCCAAGATGTGGAAGAGCTGACTTCTCTTTCCTCCTCTGCACCACCATTTACCTTCCAGTGCATTTTATTTCCTTACATGTAAAATGGGATATTAACCTGTGTATTTGCAAGGAGGTTGTGAGGCACAATATAGCAATAGGGGTGACAGGGCTGTAATATGCTGAAGCATTTGTATTATAGAGATTTGTCACTCACACTATTGGATGGATAAGTTCCCAGAGGGAATGGAGATTTCCTGTGGGGAACAAGAAACCCTTCCTATCCTCTCTCTAAAGTCTCTTGGGCCCAAACACATTATTTTGCTGGATAAAGGGGCTACTGATGACCCAAGTGGATAGGTGAAAATGTGAGTATTCCCCTTGGGGATGAAGACAACCAGAGTGTAATGGGGATCTGGTCACCACCAAGATGGTGTCAGGTGCCTGGAACATATCTTTGTGGCACTCTGGAATCTATGCCCATTCTTCTCTGTGGAGTTTTTTCTTTAATCTATTACTGTTTTTCTACAAAATCAGAAGGCAAAGCTGGAAGGTAGTGTGAATGAAGGGGCATTAGAGTATGGTATCTCACTCTTCAAAGGGCTGTTGATGATGAGAGTCAGCTGAGACAAAATCAGTGGCAGAAGGTAGAATCTGACCCCTGCTTGACCCGAGCAGAGCCCAAGGTTTGCACTGCAGAGGCCCTGGGACCCCCAAAAAAATAGACAGTGCCACATCTTTTTTTCATATTCCTACTTCAACAAGAATAAACATTGGTGTGCATCTACTGGTGGGGCTGGGAAGAGAGGTGCAGTGACAGCCCACCACAACATGTCATTGAAGGACTCTCAGAATGAGGGAGAGAAAGAAACCTCAAGGATTATGTAGCTGTAGGGTAAAGAAAATGTCAGGCTTTTCTGCCCTTCCGCCATCAGGATAGATGATGGATCCTAGTCCTGAATGCATGCCTGATGGCGGGCACCTGGAATAGGGTGTGGGCATAGGTAGATGGGATTCAGCTGAGCTAAGACTGTGCTTTTAAGGGCGGCGTCACGGGGGGACGCCAGCAGCAGCAGCAGCAGCAGGAGCAGCAGTAGAAGCCGAAGCAGAAGCTGAAGGAGCAGCAGTAGAAGCAGTAGAACGAACGCCAGAGAGCCCAGATAGAGTAAAGACTTGCTGGGGGCTGGGAGGCCTGCCAGCCTCCCAGACCCCAGCCAGCACCCCTGCCTGCCATATGCCTGGTGAACCCCAAATAAAAAACCTGCAAAACTACTGAGGACTCTGACTCCTTTACCCGGTCTGCATGGGATCAGAAAACCTGCACTGTGCCCAGTCCGGCCTTTACAGTAGCACAGCCCCCATGGGGAGCAGAGCCATATAGAGTTGGGAGTCCAAGTTGGAGGCCCTAGAAGTTAAAAATTGTTAGGGTACCGGGCCTCTCCTGGTGGCACAGTGGTTGAGCGCTGGGTTGCGAGGCTTCCCGCAGCCTCTGCAGCACCAGTTCAATCCCCGGCCACCGGCGAGGGTCCCACCAAAAAAAAAAAAAAAAAATGTTAGGGTACCACTCTATGATTTAAATAAAAATACTATCTAAAACAATATATTTTAAATGAAAGATATATATATATATATAAATTAAAATCATCCCTTTTTAGACAGTTTAATTTTTTAATTTGGCTTTTCCACCTTGCAGGACCCAGGCAGGAGGCAGAGGGGAAGAAGACCAGGGTCACAGTGAAGGGCAGTATTGGCATCATTTCCCGGAGTCAGAGAGGCCTGAGCAGGGAACTCCTTTTTTGGAAGTGATCTGTTTCTTAAGGTGGGGAGCTCAGATTTTCCACCCAGAAGGCCCCACATAGTATTTGGAGATGTCTCCATCACCCCTTACATTCTGCATCTGTTTATGAGCAAAAGGGTGCGGGCTCAGGAACTTCAGGACCATGGAGAGCTCCAGGCAGTTTGGTGCCCCTGCTCTGGTTGTGTTCCCTTGGGTGTGTTCAAGCTTTGGACTTAGGGGAGTTCTGCCATGCTGAGGCCACAGAGAGGCTGGTGGTCACCATTCAGGGCAGGTTTTCTCATTCTCCCGCCTCCTCAACATCTCTCTGTCCAATTCCAGCCTAGGCCTGACCTCCCCAATCTTCTCCAGGCTCTGCCTTCCTGAACTCACTGGGAAGACTTGGCTGGAGAGCTAAGAGCCTCTGATGCTTCTGCCTCCCTTTCCAGCAGGCTAGAAAGGCTTCTGTGGGAGCCACTGCCTGTGGTAGGGCTGGGAAGGAGGGCGAGGAGCAGGGTCCTTCTACAGATGGGAGTATGTGGTAATTAGCCTGAATGGGGCTAATTGCAGGAAAATGGGAATTTTAAAAATCATTTTAAGGACTGTGTCAGCTCTAAAATGGCCTATAGCGGGGCCTACAATGGACTGATAATTAACTCTCTTGTCTTTAATGAAAGCAGGGGAGCAGCAGAAAGGTCCACTTAATGAGCATAGGTATTAGTTTCAAATGGGTCCTAAAGAAGGCAGCAGGTGCAGGGGAAGAGGGTGAAGGACAGTCAATGCCAGCTGAGGGGAATCAACCCATGGAAAATTGTGAAGAGGGACCAATGTCCTCTGAGTCCCACAGAAACTGTGCCCACCTCAACGCTTTATGAAAAGTCCCCCTCCTTCTTTCCCTGTGAGAAGCTAGGGGTGGATGGTGGTCCCAACCTAGAAGAGCGGGCTCTACTCTGGGCCAGATTCTGGAAATCCATAACCCTAGTTGAAATGCCAGGATGAAGCAGGAAAGAGGAACCATGGAGTCTGACACAGCAACCCTTCCTCTGCGGGCAGCTGATGGGGCATGTTGTAGGCAACAGACAGGTGCCCCTCCACCTTGACCCTGTGATACAGAGCCCCTCTGGGCTTGCCCCCCGCCCCAACGACCCCAGAAGGCAGCAAAGTCCACCAGGAGCCTGGAAGCTGAGCCTCAACCTAATCCCGTCAGAACAGACAGCTGGGCTGAAGGCAGTGAGATTTAGAGAAATGGAAGGGAGCACCTCCACGCCAGATCCATTGTTCTGTGACCTTCTGGGCATCGCCAGTTCCTGCTGTTATAGCAAATCCTTTTTTCCCCTGGAAAACTGGTCATGCGGAGTCTGCAGAGAAACCTACTTTCTTGATGTATCCACTGTGTAGGACAGTAATTCCAGAACAATCAGGCTAGAATCCCCAGAAGCCACAGATCCAGCCAAAGTGTCCCAATGAAGTGGCATTATGTGGCAGGAGACCAATGATGGCAGCCAAGAACTCAAGCCCAGATTTTGATATTTTAAGGAATATGTCTCTTTTTTCAGTATTTATTTTTATTTATTTATGCATAGAAGAACTGGGGTGTAGGCCAGAGGAGTGTGGGATGAGAGGATTCACCAGAGACAGAGTGGGGAGCAGAACAAGTGGGTCTACTGAAATACACTGCTGAGGGGAGCATTGGGTGAGACAGGAGAGGTCTGCTGTGCCATGTGTGGGTAGCTCAGGCCACAGCAGTGATAGCATGATAGTGCTGAAACTTAACCCCTACGCCATCCTAAGGGACTATTTCTTATTAACCTGGAAAATAAAGGAAGAGAGCACTGAGCAGGTGTTAGGGCTTCGTGGTGCTTCCCTCCTTGGCCCCCATCCTGTGCGCCTGAGCAGGAGCTGAGGCTGGAATGCAAGACTGGAGATGCAGGAGATAGAGCCTGGCTCAGGTGGAGGCCATGGAGGCCAAGGATCCAAGGATCCCAGGATCCCAGTCCAGACTGGCTCCACTGTGCTTCTGGCCATCACTCCCTTTCTGGGCCTCAATTTCCCCAAAGCGAGCCCTTTGTAAAGGATGGTTGCTAAGAGTGGGAAAGAAAAAGTCATTCCTGCCTACTCTGTCTGAAGTAAACCTCCCTCTAGTCACTCAGAGCTCTCAAGCACTCTCTCTTCTCTGCCCCTTCTCCTTCCTTTCCCCTCTCTTCTCTATCCCACCTCCCTTCTCTCTCATGTCTCCCTGTCTCTACTCCTCACTTTATCTCAGGTCACTGTTCCATCTCAGATCCCTGCCCTGTGGTGACAGACGGGAAGGAGGCAGGAGAAGGGGGTCACTTTGAGGGTCCTTGGACCTGCAGTGGGGGGAAGAGACTCCATGTTTCCTAAGTGCAGCAGAGAGACCTATTAGAACAAGAGAGGTAGCCTGAAACCTGTCTCAGTCCCTCAGTACCTCCAGACTCTTCTTTGTCCTGCTACAGCAGTTTCATAGTAAGGCCCTCCTGTTGCCTGTGCCCCAGCAGCCCTGACGGATGCTTTCAGCAGCAACTGCATTCTCCTTCCTGGTAAGTCCCTGGAGAGGGTCGTGAGTGTCTAACTCAAATACAAGTGGCCCCAGCAAGAATGTCCTGCGCTCCAAGAAGGGGGTGCAGGAAGTGAAAGGGGAAACCACAGGGTGGAAAAGAAGGTGAAACTTTCATGTGATCACTGAACCCAGTGCAGAGGGAAGGGCTGGTCGGGGCTGGAGACCATCAGGACCTCTGAGGAGCAGGCAGGATTGGAGAAGTGAGGCCAAGCTGAGGACAGACCAACTGGTAGGAGGGATGTTTCTGGGCCACAAAAAATGGCCCCAACAGGAGGGAATCCAAGAACAATCTATTTTGCAGGTACCAAGAGTCTGAGAGAACCTCATATTTGGTGGGAGGAGGCTTCCACAATTGCTGGGATAAGGCAGTAAAAAGTCTTCCCAGGGGTCAGGTGTAGAGATGAGACTTGCTCATGAGGTTCCAAGTTAATTAGCATTCTTCTGGGTTTTAGGTGTATGTGTGTGTGTTTGGGTCATCTGATAATTTTTTCATAGGAAACCAGGCTTGAACAAGTATTGTTACAGACCAACTCATCTTTGTATTAGCCTATCATCATTCATTTTGGGGCATTATAGTTTTAGATTTAACATAAAGTATTGACTGACAGACTGACAGCGTTCTCCCACTGAATTTTTCAGCAACAATGATGCACAGTTGCAGTTACAGAGCATCTTTTCTGAATCTACCCTCACTTGGTGGCAGCATTCCCAGATGGGTGATCCTGTAATTGAGTCAGGCCATGACCATCTCTGACAGCTTTAGAGAACCATTTTCTCCATAGAGAGATGAGATTTCCCATGCAGGAATTTTTTTGTGGATTCTGCCTGTGGCTCTAAATGTCCCACGCAGAGCAGGCCCAGGGGAAGAAAGGACCCATGTGAAACTTTATGATGGGCCTGCAGCAGTGTCAAGACTGGAATCCAACTTCTTTCCATATGTGACTCCATGGTCCCCCTTCAGGCCAAGGAGTGGTGGCATACTCCTTGGGTCCCAGACCCACTGTTAGGGTATCTCTGACACAAGCCACCAAGGAAAGTAGGAGAGAGGATGGGGTCCCATGGGGGAAGAGAGGACTTGCACATAGCTACACTACAATGTCTGTCTCTATCTGCACCACCTCACGCCCAGACTGAGGGTCCAGTTACTACAGCCTCTTAACAGTGCATGTTTAGTGCTCCCTGGCGCCCCCCCACCCCAGTCCCACCTCGGGTGGTACCACAGCCCCAAGGAAACCTGAAAGGCCCATTCATGCCCTATACTGAGCCAAGTGTCCCCATCACCGTGGCTGGGGAGAGGTCAGGCTTCTCCTGGGCCACCCCTAGGGGTAGTCAATACTATCCAGGTGCATCATCCCAGGCACCCAGTAGTCACGGTAGCCCTGCCTCAGTTGCCCTGCTACAGAGAGCCCTTGATCTCTCTTCTGCTCCTCACACCCCCTTATTGGTTCTTGTGTGGCCTCTTGGAGGAGGCTGTGGACTTTTTGGGTGAAGAGTACCCTACTCAGGGCCTCATGATGTCCAGGTGATGACCTCAGCTCATGTAGGCACACTTCCCCGTGTAGACCTGAGCCCCGTGTTGCTCTGGGAAACAAATCACCCCCATTTCCTGGATGAGGATGGTGAGACAGCACTCATGGGGCAGCAATACTGGACTTGGCATGCTCGAGGCCACGTGGCACTGAGGCAGTCCCCTGGCCAGGTCTGGTTTGGGCAGAATGAGTTTGGGATCCTCTTAGAAGGCCAGCTCTTGGGGGCTTTTGAAGCCCGGCTGCTGACTTTAAGTCTATCTCATTGAGAGTGAATTAATTGTTGTGCAACCTAGAGTGGTGAGACAAGTTAATTACATAATTACTGCAAAATGACATGTTATTTCATGGCTGCAATATGGTAACTCTGTTGGAAACAATTGTAATTGCCCAGAAACTGCATTTGAGTGGCTCTGTTATCTCTCGATAACCATGTAATTAACTTGTGTTACGACTTTATCTGCAGCAAACTCTGAAGTTGGGAGTTGGAACCCTTAGGGTGGGCACAGTCACCCTAGACCTGAGGGACCAGGCAGGGTCTGGCTTTGGGGGAATCTCCCACAATCCAGGAAAATCATTGGCTTTTTTTAGGTTGAGTGAGAAAATGCCTCATTAGGGACTCCAGGCCTCAAACTCATTCCTAATCTCACACGGTCACAACCAGACAGGTCCCCGGTTTCACAGTCACCTCAGACTCACATCACAGAGGCCAGTCAATCTGGCTCTTTGCTCCTTTTCACTTCACACATGCAGGTGCAGCTTCTTCACAGTAAGTGGATGCCTCAAAGTTGAGAATTATCCTTGGCCCTAGCGATCCCATCCCACAGATGGGGCCACTGGCCACAAACTGCAACTTGGAGATGAAAACTCATCCCAGGGCCCATAAATGCCCAGTCGTCACCCACCTAACCCAAAGTGGAGGGGCAGCCTGAGGCAGTGGGACATGAGGTCCCAGCCCCACCCAGGCAGCCAGGTCCCTGTCCAGCGGCTGACAGAGCTTGAAGCCATGGGCCGCCCCATCCACCCTGGGCTGTGGCCGGCACAGGAACATTTCCTGAGAAAGGAGGAGCAGGGGCCTGCGGGTGTCCATACAGCCTTGGCTCGTCCAGGCTTCGGATGCAAAGAGCCTCTCTTTAATATGGTTCAGTGATATGTTTTCAGCTCCAAGCTGCAGCCACGACCCAGTGAGCAGCCCTGAGGGTGAGCAGCCCAGCTTAGCAGGTGGATAGAAAGTGCCCTGTTTGACTCTCTTCTGCCCTGAGTTGGATGCCTGACAGACTGTCTGTCCTGTCTCTGTCTATACACCATGTGCTTGTGAGCCCATTTCTCCAGCTGGCCAGGGCATGTATCTGCCTGATTGTATATCCATTAACTTGTCTGTCTCTGACTTAAGCTCATGACCAGTGGTCCTGTGTCCACAGGAGGGAGCTGGCCTGCCCCAGCTTCTCCCTTCTGTGTTCTATCCATTGCTTCCCTTGGCTTTCTCCCTTCTCCTCAAGGGCATGGACTGTATCTGGTCCATGATTCATCCCAGGGTCTGGTGCATGGGGGTAACACAGGATGGATTAAGGATTGCTAACTGAATGAATGAAAGTCTTCAGTCTGCATGGGCTGAGTGACAGTGAAAGAAGATGGTTCTGGCTCACCCAGGAGAGCAGAAAGTTGGGTCCCAGATTGGGACCAGGCTTCTGGGCAGAGACAGCAAATGCTATCTGTCACCCTGAAATGCGGAGGGGATTAAGGATGGTACTCGCATGTGAGGGGGTCAGGATTTGGGGTTCTACTGTGGAGGAGACCAGGGCTGGGGCCTGGGGGTGTCAGGGGACCATCCGGGGATCTTGATGGGGGAATACCACACAGAAACTCAAGGAAGGGCAGCTTCATCTTGGTCCTCTTCATCTTGGGGGCCTGATCAGGGCCAGGGCACTTGTTTAGCCAGGAAAGGGGAGGCCGCCACAGTTCCCACCTCTGGGTAGAGATGCTCGGAGTCGTCCACTTCGCTCCATCTTCTTCCTCCTCAAGCAACTTGAGCCCCCCACCATCCAGCAACAACACACACTGGAGCCCATGCCCTGCTTCATGCACCCCCACCCCACCTGGTTAGAAGGGAGGCCCCCGCCCCACTTCCAGCAGAGGGAAGGGCCCCAAGTCTGTGTCAGTCATGTGATCAACGCAGAGCAACCTCCCCGGAAACATTCATAAGTTTAATCCACGCCAGTAATAAAATCGCATTACATTTCTCATAAAATAAATGTTCCCATTTATATACAGAAGACAGACTGTACAGGCCCAGCCCGGCCCCAGGAGGGGTCACACACAGACAGGCGCGGCGAGGAAAGGCCGCCCCTCCCATTGAGGACGGAGGAGTTCTGACGCAGCAGGAGAGTGGCTGGCCAGCTGGGCGAGTGGGCGGCGGGCAGACGGACAGATGGACAGATGAGCCTGGAGGCCAGGCGCCAGGCGGGCGTTACTGAACTTGGGATTCAAAGGTGCCATTGAGCTGCCCCTCCTCATAGTCCATCTGACACAAGATCATGTTGTTCTTCAGGAAGAATTTGTCTCCCACACAAAATCTGGAAAATCCAAGCAGGAGAGAGAGGCCATGGAGGGTCCCAGTGGGTAGCGTGGGCTCCAGACAGGACCCAGACTGGTTCCAGAGGTAGACATGGGAGAAGTGAGGTCCTGGGGTGTTTTCTCCTTGAATTTTCCAGAGGGAATCCCCCAAAAGTCCCATAGTAAATCTGGCTGATCACCCTGGGTCAGCAGAGCCCTTGACCAGACCCTGCACCTTAGGGTGAAGGACAGAGAGACAGACAGACAAGCCTGGGCCATGGGCCTTCCATCGTCTGGTCTCCAGTGGAGGAATAGGGTTGGTAGGAAGATTTAGGAATAATTCACCTCAGTCCAAGAGAAGGAAAAGAGAGAGGACAGCGAAACAGAAGACGAAGAGAAAAGAGATGGACAGAGGAGAGACGGGGATGAAGGAAGGATAAAATGGTTGATTTTTCCACCGCACTCTTTCCTTCCCCTCGTGAAGAGGACGGCGCGGTGGCAGGCCTCTTCCTCTAAAGAGAACCTGGGGCTTCCCGGAGCATCTTTCCAGGAGGAGATGACCCATTTTCCATCCTACGCAAAGCCAGATTTGGCCCCGCCTTCCAGTCTTTCTCAAGTGTTAGAGGATTCAGCCCTTTCTCCCCAAAAGTCCCCAGTCAGTTGAGGTCTTCAGAAGGACCCCAGGGTCACAAGCCCAGTCCCAGCAGAGCCCAGTCCCACCACCAGGTGGCACTGCAACTTCACTGAGCCCCCCAAGCAGTGAGTCTGACCCCGGCCCTAGGCTGACCTGGGCCCTGCAGATCTCTCTGGACCTCACCCTCCAGGCACACTGTTGTATGAGCTCTTTCCTGACCTGGGGGCCCCTGAGATAGGTCCTGCCTACGGGTGCTAGGCCTCCACCCAGGAAGGTTCTGGTTTGTTGGATACCTGGGGGTGGACAAAGGATTGGAGCACAGAGTAGACCTCAAAGGGAGGCTGAGCTGGAACCAGAATCACAGGAGTGGGGTGAGCAGTAAATGGCCTTTACCTGAAGGGATCTTGCCCTGCAGGTCTGGGATTCCCTTCTTGCTAGAAGGTACATGCGTGTGCATGCACATATGCAGGGCATAAGGCATACATACAGAACACTGTACACACACATTTCAAATACACATGAACATGCACGCTGGTCATGCTCACACAGCAACACACGCCCATTGTACATGGATGCTTGGAAGCACATGTGCGTGTGCCTATTGATTCCATCATACATACATGTGGACGTGACATTTAAAAACACATAATGGTAGTATGGCTGAGCAATCTAACTATGCACACATGCATGACGTTTTCACACTGTGCATGCACAAGAAGCCCCTGCACATCCTTTCCATTCAAGCAGGATGCACCCATGCACACGCACATGCAGTACTGGACTGCACACACAGGGCTAGCCCCAGGGCTGAGGCTTACACCAAGCACACATTTCCATGGGCATGCTCACGGCCACATGCACACACAGCCGCATAAACACACAGAACCCACTTTGGACTGCACGCCTCTACTGCAATCCAGACCCATCCCAGCAGGCATCAGCTGGGGCCTGGTGTATGTACTAGGTCTACTACCAGTCCAGCACTCACCTCTGGTTGCACAGCTGGCAGGCAAAGCAGTCGAGGTGGTACACATTGTCCCGGGCCCGCATCACCATCTCGAAGGCCGGGATCAGCTTGCTGCAGGCGGCACAGTTTCCTGTGGTGCCAAAGAGCCTGGGAATGGAAGGTGCAGAAGGTTCAGGGGCCAGCCAGAGAGCCAGAGGCGGTCGAACAGGGGAGCTGTCTCCACCCAGGGATCCACATACCCTCACCTCTATGGCCTGAACAAGGAGGGAGGGGCGTCTAGTCAGCCTGGAGCTCAGGTTTCTGAGAATCAGCACATTCATCCAGGGAGGGCAGGGTAGGGGCTTGGGGCTGGGCTGACAGGCTCCCACTGAGGCCCCTCAGGGGCCCACGAGGCTGGACCTTGAGCAGGACTCCAGACTCACTAGCCTGAATTTAGACACAGTTCACCCATTACAGGCTGTATGTCCTCAGTCAAGTATCTCTGAGCCTCCTTTATTTTAACTGTAAAAAGGAACTGAAAAATCTTTCACAGACTTGTGAAAACTTTTGCAAATTCCCCATCACAACTCACTTAGGAGACACCTCTATTGTGTGTTCCATGTGCCAGATGCTATTCGAAGGGTTTTACCAAGATCAACTCATCACGTCCTGACAACAGTCCTCAGAAGGGATCATTTTACTCTTGCCTGTCCCTTTTTCCTTTCCCTGGGTCTGTTTATCCTTCTTTATTTTTTTTTTCTTTTTAAAGATTTATTTATTTATTTATACAAGCACCGGGTACAGTCAGAAGCGCGGGAGGGTGAGAGAATTCACCAGAGCCAGAGCGGGGAGCAGAGCAGGCAGAAGGACCGAAGCACACTGCTGAGGGGAGCAGCGGGCGGCAGGAGAGGTCTGCGCGCCATGTGGGACCCTCCTCCGGTGGCCGGGGAGTAGCCGGGGATCGAACCGGCGCCTCCGAGGCCGCGGGCAGCTTCGCAACCCAGCGCTCAACCGCTGCGCCACCGGGGAGGCCCTGTTTATCCTTCTTTAAAATGAGGGTGCGGAATTAGATGGTCTTGTTCAAAGATGTTTCTTAAACAGGCCTATACCAAAAGGGAGCTCCAGGCACATCTGGCCTAATGCCTCTGAGTCAGAGACTCCTCCTCTTAGCTTCTGGTTGCAAAACCAGGCGGAGGCCCAGGGCGCTCAGTCCCTCCACATGCAGGCCAGTTCTTGGCTGGATGTTCCAATGGTCTGAGCCAGCCAGGCTCCTCCTCATTTCTTTTCTGCACACTGACAGAGCAAGCCCCATATGCAGCAAGGGAGCTGAGAGGCAAGCAGGAGGCCCCTCTAATCCCTGATTTGTCCAGCTCAAGCTCAGGCGCCTGCAGATGAGCTTGGTTCCATTATTCATCAGCCTGAGCTGCCTGGTGGCTCAGATTAAGGCAGACAAAGGCTGGGCCACAGCATCTGCCTGCAACAGGGGCTTTCTCGCCCAGTCCAATGAGCCATGGCTACAGAGTGGGCTCTGGATAGTTTTCCTCTGAGGTTGAGCAGCTCAAGGAAGCCCCACCCTACCTGGCCCACTGGCCTATCTGGCCACAGAGTCATGCCTTGGCCTCTGCCAGAGCCCAGGAAAATACCTTCAGGCTCTAGTAGCTGCCAGGGCCCAGAATGTGTGGGGGTGCTTTGCTCTGCTGACAAGCCCATCCTGCACCCTGTCCTCCCTCTCTGGGTCCTGTGTCTACCACCTCCCCTTAGTCTGGTTGCCCCCAGGTGATGTCCCAAATCTCTAGACTTAGGGGCCCTTTCCAGGTCACTGAGGGGTGACTTCCCAGGAGCATCCTTCCTTAGCCCCTTTCCCTGGCCTCAGCCACTCTCCTTCACCCCAGCCAGGAGCTCTGACTCACAGATCCCGGCTTACTGCTCCGCTTTAAGAAAACCCCTGCAAAAGGCAAAAGCTAAAAGACAAGGAACAGCACATAAATCTTAGGTTCTTCAGGAAAATAGAGGAGCCTCCTCTGATAACCCTATCCCCAACATGCCCAGACCTGAGCAGAGGGAGCCCCACAAAACCCTTGCCCTGCCTGCCCTATTAATTAACGCGATGGGCTTCCTCCCCCCAAGGCCGGTCACCACCCAGCAGACTGCGTGCAAGCCAAATGCAGATGCTGGGCTTCAGCCAAGGCCCCTGCTCTGTGGCCTCCTTCCAACCTTGCTGATGTCATGAATGGCCTAAGGGAGGGTTTATTGGGGAGGCAGCCCCAGGGACTGCCATCCAGGCTATGGGGGAGGTAGGCTCGAGCACTGAGGAACACACGGCCAGAGGGTTATTTTTTTCACCACTTCACAGAACAGTAAACTGAGGCTCGGAGGTTAGAAGCCAAAGGCTCAGATCACATTCAACCCAGACCTTGAAGCTCTAGAAGCAGACCTTCTCCCAGGTTCTGGCTACTTGCCAGGCTCCCCAGACACCAGAGGCCTAATCCCAGGACCCTCCTGGAAAGGGGGAGAGGTGGGAAGGGAGACTTCAAGCAGGAAGGGCACAGGAAGTCTGAGTTTCCCCACCTGCTCCTGGAGGCTCCCTAAGTATCCCTTCCCAGACTGCAGGGACAGGGGCAGTCAGAAGTACCTTGCGGAGGCCGGGGCAGAGCCAGTTGGTGCTGTCAGGAAGCCTGGCCAGGACCCATGCTGGGCAACGAGTCCAAGGTATTAAAGGCATGATATTAAAGCCCCCTGGCCTCAGGGGCTCTGTGGGCATCTTTGGGCAAGGGCAGGGGGTGAACGGACACACAGGCCATGCGCACAGCTGGGTCTAGAGTCCCAGCAGGCTGAGGCTGGACCTTGGAGGAAGGGGCTTTCTGACAGCAGGTGGAGGTGGCCTACCTCAGGTAGTCGCGCCGGCACAGGATGAGGTTGGCCTTGGTGTACAGGGTGGAGCCCACCTCGCCCAGGCGGCAGTCGCAGCAGGCACACTTGAGGCAGTCCTCGTGCCAGTACTTGTCCAGCGCCTTCAGCAGGTAACGGTCCTTGATCTTGCGGTTGCAGCCCGCACAGCCCTTTTGCTTGCCTTTGGGCTGGACGGAGAGCATCGGCACACCTGCAGACGGACAGGAGATAGACAGAAGGAAGCCAGTTGGGCCTTGCAGCTCTGGGCCTCGGGGTGTTCCCAGGAGACCCCACTTCCTCCCCAGTAGCCTCCTGGGTGATATTCTTCGCACTGCCTGCCACAGTCTGTTCCCCTGCCCTGTGAAGGACCCTCAAGAGGCTGTAGGCAAACTTGGGGAGCCCAAGTGTGCTCCGCAGCAGGGCATATGTCACCTGGAGACCTGCCCACTCCCCTCCTTGCCCATCCGGTCACACCCTCTGACATGGTCCAGTCCACGGTGGGCCCAAAGGCCTCCTTGTGCAGCCAGCATCCCTGACTCTCTTAGCAGCCTTAAAGCAGAGTCTCATAAGAGGCTTGAGGTCCCCTAGAGCTCCAGGACCCTTCCTCCACCTCAAGACTTTCTCACATTGTGTGTGCGTTTGACCATTTGGGCCTAAGAGCCAGGCTTCCAATCTCTCAGTCTATTCATGCAGCGCCAAGGAAGTGTCAAAGGCAGTGTGACACCCCCGTGACAGCCCCAGTGGAAGCCAGCTCTGGAGCCCCTGCAGGTACGGGCAGAAGGTGGTGAGGCCTGGCCAAACTGGGGTGCTCCTCGGCAGTGCTTCCAGCTAGACTCAAACCGCCTGCCCCGACCTGAGGGAGAGGAGGCTCAGAGCTTCAGGACCATTGCTCATCCCTTCAGGATAAGAGTCTCTGAGCCACTGGCCTTCCTTCAGGCCCCTGCAAGCTTCCTGACATGACCAGGTACCTAGTACAAAGGGCACTCAACATGGTGTTCACGCAGGGAGGGACAGGCCTCCTGTCAGGCGGGTGCACTCACATGCACCCATGCGGACAAGGCCCAGTGCAGAGGCGTGTGCACAGCAGCACAGGTTCCTTGTCCCCAGCCCCAGTGACACGGGAGTGACCACAGGGAAGGACAATTGCAGAGATGTTGGGGCAGACGTCCTCCATGAGCCTGAGTGTCCATGTGGAACCCTGAGACTCGAGTGTTGGGGAGACCTGGCTTGGAAGGGAATGCAGCAAGTCTCAGAAGCCCCAATCTGAGAGCTCCTCCTGGAGGGGAACCTGGGTTGATAAGAGAGGCCAACTCTGGAAAGTTCACCCCTTTCTTCCTGCTTGACTTTCCAACAAGCCCCTGAAGTCTGTCCTCCTGGCCCCATCCTCTCGAAAGTTCCCCTTATGTTCTTGGACTCTGGGTTCAGCTCTCATCCTCTCGCATGAGACCCCCCTAGGGTTTCCATCCCCACTGTCCCCAGCCCCGAGTCTCAGCTGCTTGGATACTTGCCTTCCCTTTCTCTCCCTCTTCCTGGGGTCACCCTTCCTCAGGGGAAACCAGCCACCAAGGAGCCTCAGTCTCAGAATGCACAGGTGTCAGGTTAGCGGGTTTCCAGGCAAATGCTCTCATTTTATGGACAGGGCAACTGAGGCCCAGGCAGCCCCAGGGGTCACGTCAGTGACCTATCAGGCTGGCCCTGGGTGTGGAGCCTTCCCTCCTGTGTGCTTTCTCAACCTCACTGCCTCTCAGATTTTTCTTAGAGAGGGGGTGACCCTTGGCCAGGGTACCCCTCAAAACCTAAGAGCAGGAGGGCAAGTGAGGGCAAGGAGGAGGTGTCGACTGCAGGGGGCTCTCTCCTTTCTCCCTCCTTAGCCCCACAGGACCCATCTGCAGCTGGGAAATATGCCGCCTAATTTCCTTAATGCAGCTCTAAAGGTTAATTGGTCTGAGAGAGTGGTAGGGCTCAGGATGGCTGTTCTCAGTCTTGCCCATGTCTCCTCTGTATGGGCCAGTGTGGTCAGAGACTGCTGAGAAGGCTGCAGAGGCCAGCTGGGGAGCAGGCATCCTGGGAGCTAAGGCCTAGTCTAAGGACCTGGTTTGTGGGGAGGTCCGGGGACTCCCAAGGTAGGGACTATTGTACCAGGGGCCCCTGGAGGAACAGCTAGTCAGCGCAGCTATGCATAGAAATACCAACTTGGAAAATCTCAGGCCTGGCCTCTAGCCTAGCACCCCCAAGGCTGATTCCTCATTGCTCACCTGGGCTAGCAGCATGCCCGTTCCCTTCCCAGCTGTCCTGTACTCTCAGTAGTTATCCTTTGCTGTCAATGGGGGGATGGGAGGGTGGTGTGTGTGTGTGTGTGTGTGTGTGTGTGTGTGTGTGTAAAATCCATACTTAGGAGATATACCTGGCCTGTTAAGTTACACCTCAAATGAAGGGGGACCCCAGCACGAGGAGCATCTGTTTGCTCCATCTTCTATCTGGCTTGCTCCTGGAACAGGCTGGCCTGCATGTGAACTGCAGCACTGGCCCCAATTCCACCACCAAGGGGACCTGGCACTACAGGGCCCCTGAGGCCATGAGGAATGAGGCTACACTGTCTAGCTCCCTGCCTGTGCCGGGGCTGGACCTGGCACATGCAGGGCTCTATAAGGCTCTGACCCCCGGCTCTAGGGCACTCAACTCTGCTTCCTGGGCCCTGGTGAGCCCACAAGAGCCAAGTATCTGCCAGGGTCTGACGTCCACCGAAACATGAAGCACCACGGCCAGCCTAACTGGAAGGCCCCCGAGCATCTGCGGGACCTTGATCTTTCACTGCCTGGAAAGGCTGAGGTCCAGGTGAAATCTGACTCACCCCTCCCTTCTTTACAGAGCACCCCCACTATGTGTGCTCTCACTGGGCTAGTCCAGGAGGCTTGAAAACCTGTAGGGAGGTACAGGGGCCTTGAGGTGACATCTATGGATTTTTGCTACCCAAACGGAGTGAGATGCTCCCCCGAGGGTCCAGGCTGTCCCTCTCTGCCTTGTCTCCCCAGCCCCCCACTCAGCCTGCTAGTCTGCCCCTGCAGACACCTCTTCTCTCCCTCCCTCCCTTGGCTGGCTCTGGGAGCTGAGCCTCGGGCCATGCACTTTCCATTAAGGAGATAGCATCCCCTTGCTGAAGTCCATTTGGGATCCATTTTAGTGTTATCTAAAAATCAAATCTACATGGTAATCCTTTTAATGTACTCCTGACTTTAGAAAAAAAAACCAGCTTTGCGCTCCTTCAGGAAAGGTTTTAAAGCATTACCCAGTAATTACTACTCACCCATGAAAACAGTGATATTTTACAATAGGTGATGTTTGCACCTACATGCACACACAGGAAGTAGCTCAGAGGCACACACAGGACCCAGCAAAATAAACCAGTTTACTAACCCATGTGTTTCCCCACCCAAATCTCAGGGTATTGGGGGATGACATTTGAGGGGAAGTAGGCCAAACCCCGAGCCCACCTCTCCCCAGGGCTGGCTGACAGTGGAAGGAGGCAGCCTCTCAGTCTGACTCATCCCACTGCCAGACACTTACCCTCAGCTCTTTAATCTGGGGAAAAGCCAGACAGCCCCAGTGACTGGGAGGGACTGCCAGAGGTCACTCAGCTCTTCCCACATCCTCCCCGCAGCCAGAAGAGAAATCCTCCTCCTCACACAACACCCCAGGGTGACCTGCCAGGTTAGACCCAGTCCTCAGCAATTCCTGCTCACCTATCTGGCCAGGCTGCCCCTAAACACAGCTCATGGAGTGCCCCAAACTGCCAAGCCTGCTAGCTCCTGGTACCACCAATCCCTCCACCTTGGACAGCGGGCTGGGCCTGGCTGCAAAGGTCTCCAGTCATCTCCCAAGGTGCTCCTCTAAGGTCATTCCTCCTGCAGAGAATGCCCCACCCAATCCCAGGTCACTCCAGGCTATGCCCTGGGGCTCCCCTGCTAGCAGCCATGGTGGCCACCACTGGCAACGCTACCTGGCATTTGAAGGCCCTCCCATATGCCAGAATGTCCTGCTTGGCACACTGGGTCTTCTCCCTGCAGAATTCTAGAATAATATCTCTTTTCATCCTGAAAATGGATCTTCTTTGCTTCTGCCCCAAGGTCTTCACTCCGTCACTGCCCCAGGAAGAAATGCCTGGGCCAGACCATTCTACACTCCCCTGAAGGTCAGAGTCGCCAATGGGGTTGAAGCTAAGAGCACAGACCTTGGGCCTCCTTAATGGCACAGCACTATGAAGCTATCTACAGCCTCTACAGCACAAGTTCAATCCCTGGCCAGCCAGGGAGCTACCCACATGGCGCAGCAGACCTCTCCTGGCTCGCCTGCTGCTCCCCTCAGCAGTGTATTTTGTCAGTCTGCCTGTTCTGCTCCCCACTCTGTCTATGGTGAATCCTCCCCACACCTGGCCTGTACCCCAGTTCTTGTATGCATAAATAAATAAATTTTAAAAAAAAAGAGCACAGACCTTGAACTCAGAGAGCCTACTTTCCAGTCTGGGAACTCCAAGTCACTGTGGGACCTGGAGCAAATTCCTTTACCTTCCTGACTTGCATCTGTGAAATGGGGCCATGATAGCTTCTCCAGACAGTGTAGTGAGGAGAGACTACGGTTATGCCCATGAAGCCACAGCAAGAGTGTGGCACCCAGGAGGCAGAGCACAGCATCTGGGAGTGTTATTAACATGCACCTCAGGATACCTCCTGCTCTGATGTTTGTTTTTTCCTTTAAGTTTTAATCCTGACATAATTTCAAATGTTCAGAAAAGTTGCAAGAATAGAAAGAACTGTATTCCCTTCAACCAGATTCCCTAAATAAAACACCTTAAACCATATTCACTTTATCTTTCCATAGCTATCTACCTACCTGTTTGTAATTTTTTCCTGACTCATTCAAGTGTGGTTTCAGATATGAGCCCTTTCTATCCCTAACCAAGCTGGTGTGTATTTTTTAAAAGCAAGGCCATTCCATCATATAACCACAGTACAAATTCAAAACCAGCAATTATTGCTGACATAATACTATTATCTAGTCTGTAGGCCTCATTCAGATTTCACCAGTTCCCCCAATGATATCTTTTATGGCAAAATAAAAATATGGATTTGTGCAATGCATTCAGCTGTCAATTTGGTCTACTGAAATCTGGAAGAATTCCTAAGACTGTGTGTTTTTTTAAGACACTGGCCTTTTTGCAGAACACAGGCCCATTCTTTTATGGAATATCTTTCGATTTAAGATTGCCTGACACCTCTATATGATTTTACCTGCTTTATGCCTCACTATTCCTGCCTGTAAATGGGTATGAAAGTAGTTAGCCTCTCCTGAAGTGACCGTGACAAGTCAAGTTCATCTATGTGAAGTGCTGAGGACGAACTGCACCTGGCTGTCAGGAGTTGTTTCTGATGAGTGTGACCCTATTCAGCACATGGGTAAGGACCACCTTAGTCACTGCTCCTGCTCAGGTCCCTAAAATAGAGATGGATATTGATTTTGAAGAGGATAAACTGATTGAATGTGCCACAGTGGTTAACGTCACACAGAAACTGGCCGGAATCCAGCATTACCCTAAGGACTGTCTAGCAGTCACTGAAATGTGTGCAGAGGGAGGCCACCCTTCTGTCTGGAGGGCTGTGTCAGTGAACAGTCAAATGGGAAGGGGTTGCTTTGGTAGCTCAGGGGGTGACATCTCAGGAAAGTCTCTCTGGCTGCTCTGGGGACAGACTAGGGGACACAGGCAGGGCCAGCCTTGTGGTTTCTTGTAACCTCTCCATGGGCCTTGGTGCCAAAGCAGCACCCACATGGCACAACACAGCTGCCAAGTGCAGTTATGGGGTTCTCCCTCCTCACCATGGGCACCCCTCCCCTCCTCTGGGGCAGGTGGAAGCCTGGGGCTGGGCTTTCCCAGGGCTAACAGCAATTCCCAGGGAGATAACACTGCCTAAACACTCAGCAGTGCTGAGTATAGTGAGGAGAGACTACGGTTATGCCCATGAAGCCACAGCAAGAGTGTGGCACCCAGAGGGGCAGAACACGATTGCCTTAGGAGATCAAGTAGCATGGCTGTTCCCATTTCAACAATGGAAAAACTGAGGCATAAGAAAGGTTATGGCTTCTCATGAGTCACAGTGCGGGGGTTCATACCCAGCCTGTCCTCTGGGCGCAAGCACTGGCCCATCTGCTATGGTGCTGGGCTGTGTGCTGCTAACCTCTGAGGTCTAGCAGACCGACCCAGGTGGGAGACATGGCAGAGACCAGAAGATGCACAAGGTACACAGATGCAGGACACAAGTGCGAAAACACACAGCAGCACAGAAATACTTACATGTGAACACCTAATAGTACCTCGGTCCACGAGTGTGGGGCTGTGTCTTTTGTTCACCCCATGACACTTTTATTTCAGTGCCCAGAACAGAACGAGCAAATAACAGGTTATCAGTAAATAGAACAAAAATACACACCCATGCATCTAGGCACACACATGCATGGTGTTCCTGTGAACACACACCCTTGCACAGATGCACACATATGCAGGAGCAGCCACAGGCATGTTTATACTTTTAGAAAACTGTGTTTCCAAGAAGTAGGTCATAGCTCAAAATCAAGTTCCAGTCTGAGTAAAAGGCCACAAGAGGCCTGGTGCTCTGCCCCCAATACTTCCCCAAGGAAATGGAGGAGTGTGAGCCCCTAGGTTGTGCCCATGAGCCACATGGAACACTGTAAATTATCCAGAAAATCAGCCCCACGACCATCACACACACTTCAGTTGCTAGGGGAGTGGAGGTGGCAGGGTCAGTGGCCTTTGGGGTCTGGGTCCCTTTCACCAGCTAGGTGCTCAGACCCACCTGGGCTTACACCCGGGCCCAGAAATGCAGAGCAGGATCGCAAGCAGAGCCAGCCAGCCACCCCTCCCCGGCATCAATCCCGTTTAATAAGGAAATTTGAAAGTGTAATCTAATTCTGCAGAATCTCTTTAAATCTCGTTTTCTCAGAAGTAACTTCATTTCACATGGACACATCCAGCCTTGTGAGAAGGCCTCCATTTCACACCAGTTTTATCTCCACAATTTCTCGTCTCACTGCACTCCTATCCCAGGGCCTTGCCATGTGGCAGGCGAGGCCTGAACTAATAGCATTTCCTACTCATTTGGAATCAAAAGCCAACGAGAACAACTGTTGAAACGTGTGGCTACAGTCACCTAGAGCACACTCATTACTGCCCCCTGTGTGCACCCATCTGCAGGGCGTGCTTATTGGGTTAAATGAGGGAGAGAGGCTGACTCTTGGGCCTTCCAACACCCTACTGGGGCAGAGGGAGGGAGATCGGGGCTCAGCTCATGAGGTGGTGGTCAGCTCAATGGAGAGACTGGCACCTTTGACTTAGAGATGCAGGTAGTATAGATACCAAGGCTAGGGAGTCCTCCAGAGACAGCCCCAACTCAAATTCTGGCATTTATTCACTTGCTGAATGGGGACAGTCTAAAGAATTATTTTTAAGGTTAAATTAGGTAATGGATATGAAGTACTAATAACAATGTTTAATCCATTAAACTAAAAAAGTCAGCGAAGAAAATAGAAAAGATCTTATGACCCAAACAATTCTATTCCTAGGTGTTTGCTCAACAGAAATGAGAGCTTACATCCACCAAAGGAGATGTACAAGGATATCCATAGACATTTCTTCAAAACAGTCCCATACTGAAAATAACACAAATGTTCATCAACAGTAAAATGAATAATAAATTATAGTATATTCACACAATGGAATAATATATAGCAATGAAAAAGAACAAACTCACTGAAATACACAACATGGATGAATCACACAGCATAATGTTGAGTGAAAGAAGCCAAACACAAAAAGGTACATAGTGTATAATTCTACTTACATGTAATTCTCAAATAGGTAAAACTGATCTATGGTGATATCAGAATAATGGGTATATTGTCAATTGGCAGCAAGCACGAGGAAACCTCTGAAGTCCTGGAAATGCCCTATATTGACTTGGGTGGTGTTTGAATGGATACTTACACATGTAAAAATTCATTGGACTGAATATTTGAGACTTACGCATTTTACTACATATATCTCATACCTAAAATTTTAAAAAGAACTAAGATGGACATCTCAGCGAAGACTTTGACTCTGCATACAACCTAAAATTTATCTACACTCACCTCAGCTGTTACCTCAGTGAATCCTCATATTAACGCTGAGATACTAAATGATTCCCCATGTAACAGATGAGGAAAGCGAGGCCCAGAGAGGTTCAAGCCCTTAACCAAGGGTATAAGGTGCAGGTGGCAGGGCAAAGGACTGGAGTCCCAGCCCATCAGACTCAGGAGTTCAGGCTCTTACCCAGCATGTGGCCATAACCTCTTGTGCAGCCTGGGTGAGGAAGGCTCACTGGGCAGCACTGGGTTCCCCTGTGCATCTGGATGCAAGATGATGTCATAGGGTGAGGAGGGGGCTCAGACCAGGAAAGGTCCACCCGGGCTGGGCACTGTGCCCATGCTCTGGAGGGTCATGGGCTGTTTTTCCACTCACCTACTGGTGCTTCAGAAACCATGGCTGATATGGGTCCTCAAAAGGGCTTCTGGGTGGGGCCAATAGGGGATTTGGACCAGAAACAAGGACAAAGAAGGTGCAAGGGCTGAGCAGAGGGGAAGAGGGTCTTTTTAAGGCAGAGCTAAGGAGCTTGCATTGCAGCCCTGGGAAGAGAGGGACAAAGAAGCCTTGAGACGGCACATGTCCTTGAGGGAGCACCAAGTTGTGAGGATAAAACAGTGGCTCCAGACCCAGAGTCACAATAGTGGTGGGTGCTTGTATGTGAATGAGGGGGTGAGGGAGTAGGTCCTGGGGAAGAGCTCCTGTGGAGGGGCCTGTCTGGGGTGAGAAAGCTAAAGGGGAGATCCAGCAATGACTGCCTTCTCTAAAACGTGCCAAGTTCTTCCTGGTCTCCACAATCTACCACAGTAGGGAAGGCCAAAGTAAAGCCTTGTCCAGTTGTGTCCCCAAACACCACCGTAGTCATGTTCAACCACATGAAAGCACCCCTTTTTGAAGGCCTACTATGTGCCAGATGCTTTACACATATTAGCTCTCATCACCACCACTACCCTGAGGTCAGGGAAATCACACAACCTGCCCAACAGTGAGCCCATTAAGTGGCCACATGCAGCTTCAGAGCCAGATGGCTGGCCACCAAGTGCCACCGTGTCCTGCTCTCCCCTGTGGCCAGAGGTGGCACCACATCAACATTTTTCCTAAGCAAGGGGGAAAGTGAACTTTTGCCTGGACCCAACATGGACTTTGCCAAAAGAAGACCCTCAGGAACCCCGTGCAAGGATATAGCCAAGCAAGACTGGGCCCTGGTCCCCAGTGCTGTTTCCCAGAAGGAATTCTTGCTGTGTGCTTGGGTGGAGGCAGTGCCCTCAGGTCGGGTACGCCCTAACGCATAAACCTGCAGTGACCTTTAAGCGTTTGCAGATGAAGGGGCTGAGGAGTTTCCTCACACACCTCAAGGGGCCTTGCTGTTGAGGGAAGCCAAGGCCAGCATAGCTCAGTGTCAGGCAAGAGCTTTAGGGAACCCTGCTGAGAACATGTATTGGTGAGCAGGATGGTTCTGCATTGAGAGACACTGGAACAGGCGCAAACGGAATCTGTTGTCACAGCCACGTATCATCTTCTGTGGTGCTTCAGGGAGAGGCACTTAGAAACATCAGAGGTTGCATGTGCCCTTTGGTGTTTGTCACGGGGACTAATGTTGAAGTTAATGCACAGTTAGCGGCAGTGTGTAGGCCTTCTCCCCCAATTCTGTGCTTATCTCTATAAAGTTCCAGACCTATCTTAAAACTTTTAGCCCCAAACAGGACTCTAGATCCCTTTCCCAAACCTGGCCCCTGTACGGTTACACCCAGGCGCTAACAGCCATCATCAACCAGGTGCTCAGGCCAGAAAATGAGTCCTCTTCATCCTTACCCCTTCTCTCTGCTAATTCCTGCTCCCCAGCCCACCTGCTTCTCTCCACTTCCAGAGCCACCATCCTCTTGCACCCCACAATCAGCACAAACACCCACCAGCTTCTGTGGCCAGTACCTAAGATCCACTCTTCACACTACAGCTGGAAAAATCTTTCAGAATGAAGTAGTCAGATCACTGCTCAGCTGGAAAGCTTTCCATACCTTCCAATGGGCTGAGAAAAACACCCCCTCTCTTCAGCAAGCGTAAGTATCCTCACGTGGTCCCGGCCCCTCCCAGATGGTGCCCTGGCCACACTCCAGGTCTCCCTCCTGCCTCAGGGACTTTGCACATGTCCCTGCTTCTCAGAACACCCTCCCCTGCCTCCTCGTGTGACAGGCACCTTCTCATCTTGGGTTTCAGTGTAAATGCCATCTGAGAGAAGACTTCCTTGACCTCTTAATTTCCTTATTTAAGTGATTTCCCAGTCATTTCCCTCTGAACTTTTGTCACAATTTGTAATTTTTACTTTTCTGATTTTACTTAAGAAAAATAATTGCTCTCTCTTATAAGAATATAAGGCTCATGAAGGCCTACGGGGGTGGAGGTATTATCTGCTCACTATTGTGTCCCTAGCACTGAGCCCCATAGTAGTCACTTTTCAACCATCAGTTCCATTCATGAGTGAGGAGACTGAGTAGAATCTGTCCAGATATTAGTGGCAACAATCTGCTGGCCAGAGTGGGCTGATGCAGATGGGCAGTCTCCCCAGAGATGGAAGCTTTAATCGAGCCTGCTGCCCCTGTGCCACACACTCCTAGGTACCTGTAGCTGTGTGACATGACAAAACAGGGCAAATCACATGGTGGTGGTGCCTCGGGTCCTAGGCCACCATCTAGATTTTTGAGAGGTTCAGTCAAGGCTCCAGGTGAGAAATGACAGCTCTTGTGCAAATATAAAACTGTTACCCCTTAGAGAGACAGCAATCCTGTCCTTCAGACCCAGCAGACCCACAAGTAATGAAGCCCCCTGCATGTTCCCCTGTGTGTAAATACTCCATCCTAACCCTCAGGGAGTCTGGGGGAGCAGCCCCACAGCTCAGGTACCTGCATAACCCCAGTAGCCCAGTCTTGCCATTTGCAGCTGTGTCCAAGGCACCCCTCCTTGCCCCTGCACAGACCCAGCCTCCCAGCTCCCCATCTGAGGGTCCTCTTTGACTTACAGACATGGCTACTCCTTCCTCCCATCTGTCCCGGACCTCACTGGGGACCAGTGGGAGGAAGAAGTCCCTGAAGTTTTTTTCAGAAAAACTCCAAGCCCAGGCCTTTATCTGTAGCCTCCTTCAAGCCCCATTCCACCCTGGGCTGCAGGGCCCACACGACTGAGAAACCAGCAGGGAAGCATCTGGAAGCTGCATTCCCCAGACAGCATCTCGGCAGCTCCCTGGGCATTCTCAAAGCCCGCGTCACCCATCTAATGAAACAGGGCTCCCAAGGGGCCTGCAATCTCCACAGAGGAGGAGGAGGGCACAGACTCTCAGACGAGTCTCAATTTCACAGCATCAGGGACGTGAGCACCAACGCGCTGAACCAGAAAACGAGAGTCTGGCAGGAGCTGCAGACACACCGTGAGCGCCAGGGGATCGGAGATTAGGGCTCTTCAAAATCAATTTTGAATTCAAACTTTTAAATGTGTTCTCCAGATGCAAGGAGGGGACCCTCCAGGCAGGCGCGGCCTAGCCAGCTGCTGGGTCTTGCTTCCTTCTTGAAGCAGCCCGAGCCCATCTGCTAGCCATGGTGAGATGAGAGAAGAGAGGGCAAGGGGCCTAGGAGAGACTCCAGCACCCTGGCCCCAGAGCTGCAGGGACAGAGCCCCTGGGCTCTTGCTGATAGAGGCAGCTTGGTGCCTGCTGAGGTGCTGTTTTGCGGCTTCTTGTCCAGGCCATGGCGGCTGCTCCAGCCCTCCTTTAGGCAGACCTGGACCAGATCCCCTCTCACCCCTGGGTGAGGAAACTCCACTGGATGAAGCCTGTTTCAAATATGAAATTTTGGAGTCAAACAGACAAGAATTTGTATCCTAGACCAGTCATGAGTTCCCGGGGCAAAGATCACTGGTTTAAAAGTGTACTTCCCTTCCAGAAACCTGCTGGGAGAAAGCCTGCTGTGAGTGTCCTGGGGTGCAGGCGCTGTGAAGCGAGTGATCTGAAGTCCCCCAGTGCAAAGGGGAAGACGGTCGCACGCTGGGGTGAGTCAGCAGGGCAGCCCGGCTGCTGGGAGAGCTGGTGTGGTCACAGGCTACATTACCCAAGGCCTGGCTTCTGCAGCCATGCAGCTGACAATCATGCTCTCTGTCACCTGTCAGAGCACAAGGGGAGCACTAAGCAATGTTCTGGGCCTAGCATCGTGAAAAGGACAGAGGTACACAGGGCAGCATGCCTCCTCAGGGGCATGAGCAGAACAGACTAGTCAGCTAAGCTGGAGGAAACCCCAGAGCTCAAACTAGGAGGGCCTTGGAAGGCTTGGGCCAGCAGGGCATTCTCCTGGCAGCTCCAGGTATGATGCCCCCGCTCCTGCCTTCGTCCCTGTTCAGACACATTTGTTCCTCCAAGCATATGATCAGCCCACCGCCGATGGCTTCCCCGTCTCTGGGTGGGGAAGTTAGTCCATGACAAGTCTCTCTAACCTCGATTTACACCACAGCCCAACCCCAAAGATGACCTCCCAACGCTAAGCCACACTCCTAAGACATAAACACAGGCGACTAAAAACCACTTTTCAGCTGAGGGGTAATAGAAGGGGTAGCCGAGGCCTTGAGCCCCACAAAAACCTCACAGGAATCCCCTTCCAGAATGAGGAGCACTGGGGGTGGGCGGGGATTACCAGACCACACATGAGTGAGGAGACAGGGACTCCCCAACCCCTCCCACGCCCCAGCTTGGGAGTGGGTTGCCGGCTCTGCAAGGAAATTACAACATGGGCCTGGGTAATGCTCCTTTTAGTTACAGCATAAACTGCAGCAATAAAGCGTACCTGGGGAATGTTTAGAGAAAGCACTAATGATTTCTTCCCCAGTGGTTAATAAATTCACTTCCAGATCAATTTGTTCGCGATAGAGCCCGGCGAGCGGAACCCGCGCGGCGGGTACAGCCGAGCGTGTCTTTTTCAGTATAAATGATTTATTACGATGATTAGCGGCACATAAACAATTTAAAATACAACGCTAATTAGTTTGGGGAAGAAAGGAGGGGAAAAGCCACCCTGCCTCTCTCCCCATTATGTTCTACTTCCCTAAGTGTGTACTTTTTAATTAAATCCAAATGTCACAATAAATTCAAAGTGTTTTATTACCACTCCGGCTAACTAAAGCAGTCTTGCAGCTCCCACCCCTCCCAGGAATCTGCAGATCAGACTGGGGGTGAGAGCTGGGGGCACCAGCAGGGTCTGTCCACCAACTCTTCTAGACTGGAGAACTTTCATGAGAGCCCTGGAAACTCCTGATTTCTGGTGCCCCAGGCTGCAGAATGCTGAGACCGCCCTGGAGTGTCACTTTCCCGGTCAGCCCTAGGGCTAGCTCCTCTTAACACAGACCGTGCCCAGCAGGAAGCCACCCAGCTCTCCTCAGTGGCCCCACAGCAGTCTGCGCCCTCTTCAAGCCCTCCTTGTGTGCTCTATAACCACTGTCTAACACCTTCTACATGGCTGGCATTAGGCTTGGTACTTCCTACACAACACCTGACCTAGCTCTTATTCTAGGGTTAGGAGTAGTCATTATGGTTTCAATTTTATAGATGGGAAATTGAGGCTCAGAGAGGTGGAATAACTTATCCAAAGTCATACAGCTAAAAAGTGGACTTTTAGAGAGTCCTTATTCCTATAGCACTGTTCTGCCTCAGAGCCACCTCTGGCCATGTCTGAGCCCTGATTCTGAGCACCAAGAATGGGGCATAGAACGTGGTGGCTGCTTAGGCCGAGCTGTCTTGTGTATAGAACTCCACGTTGTCCAGAGACACATTTGGGACAGGCATTCAGGGAGAGACCTAGCCTCTGATAAATCTGGGTTCAAGTTCAGGCTCTGTCATTGTCCTGAAATGTAAACTCAGTCTTTAGTTTCTCTGAGTTTCAGCTTCCCTGCCAGCAAAAATGTGGAGTAATAACACCCAAGTTAGCAACGTGCTGTGCAATCCTCAAGGAGTTATGGGAATAGTAATTACTACTACAAGCCCTTGAGATGAGCAGGGACCTGTTCATTGGAAAAACTGAAGCCAGCAGGGAAAGGTCTTATCCAATGTTCTACCAAAACTTAGCAAAGACCGGGAAAGCCCAGCAAAAACCAGGCTGCAGGCAGCCTCCCTTCCAGAAGCTCAGCTAGCCATGGATGTTTTTTCTCCTAAACATTCTTGCACTATTTATTTGAAATAGAAAACATAGAGTTACCACATGACCCAGCAATTCCACTCCTATATATATATGGAAAAGAAAACAGATGTCCACAAAAACTTGTCTATGAATGGTCACACCGCCATTATTCACAATAACTAAAAAGTAGAGATCATCCAAATGTCCATCCACTGAGGAATGGAGAAATAAAATGTGGCATCACCTACAATGGACTATTATTTGGCCAGAAAAAGGATTCAAGTTTTGATACCTGCTACAACATGGATAAAAACATTACGCTAGGTAAGAAGCCAGCCATAAAGACCACACATCATGTTATTCCATTTGTGTGAGAATAGGAAACTCCATAGAGACAGAAAGTAGATTAATGGTTACCAGGGAGGGGGGAGTAAGGAGTGACTGCTAATGGCCATGGAGCTCTTTTTAGGGTGATGAAAGGGTTTTTTTTTTTTTTTTTTAAAGCATGTGGGTTTGTTTTTTTTTTTAAATTTATTTATTTATTTAAATTTATTTATTTTTTATTTATTTATACAAGCACTGGGTACAGTCAGAAGCGCGGGAGGGCGAGAGAATTCACCAGAGCCAGAGCGGGGAGCAGAGCAGGCAGAAAGACTGAAGTACACTGCTGAGGGGAGCAGCGGGCAGCAGGAGAGGTCTGCGCGCCATGCGGGACCCTCCTCAGGTGGCCGGGGAGCAGCCGGGGATCGAACCGGCGCTGTGGAGACTGCGGGCAGCTTCGCAACCCAGCGCTCAACCGCTGCGCCACCAGGGAGGCCCTGAAAGGGTTTTTGAATTTGATAATAGCAATGGCTGGATAACTCTGTGAGTATTCCAAAAACCACTCAATTGTACACTTTAAAAAGGTTAGTTTTGTGGCATGAAAATTATCTCAATAAAGTTGTCACAATGCAAAACAAAACAAGCAACAAGAACAAAACCAATATTCCTTTGAGAACATGAGAAGCCAGTTTGTAAAGAGCTAGGTTGTGGGGTCACAGGAGGGAGCCAGGGAGGTCCAGGAGTCTGCCCTCACAGGGGAGCCAGACCCCCTACCCCATCTCCCATAGCCTCTCCACAAGGAGGGAAGGACAGCAGAGCACCTTCTTGCCTCCTTCTCCAGCCCCACCCCATCCAGAAATCTGACAGTACCTACTTCTGCAGCCCTACTCCCCAGGAAACTCAGACCCTATTGGATCCATCTTTCTTCTCTGTTCCATTTGCTTCCACCACCCTGTTCATGCTTTATCTCCCCAGACCTCTCTTTGTTGAAACTTCTGCATCCTCCGAGGCCCATGTCCTACCTGCAAACACTTGCTGCAAATTCAGCATGTCCACCGGGGAGAAGTCCCTTTTTCACACCTTAAACTTGTCCTATGTTGGGTACCACAAATGAGAAAGAGTAGGACCACAGTAAGGCCCTCCAGATTCGAAGTCGAGATTCAGTAAGGAGTGCTGTCTTCTCCCTGGATCTGTGAGTTCCCTCTGGGATAGACAAGTGCAAGCTCAGATCCAGGGTAAGAAGCTGGGTAGGAAGATGGCAAGACTGCCTTTGGATCAAATGAAATGGGCTGGAGGAAGAGATGCAGGGCCCAGGCTTGGGAAGGCACCCTTCATGACTAATCTGAGGCTGACTCAAGAAGATGAAGCACCCTGGCCAGCAAGGGGGGCCACATCTGCGCTGTGGCAGGGCTCAGGGACCTACCCTGAGCCTAACTTGGGGAACCACCAACTCAGGTTGGTACCTGGGTATGGTACCTCAGGCCTCATCCCAGCAGAGAGACCAGCTTCCAAATCTTCCAGACATGGGGAGAGCCCCACAGAATGGCCAGGACAGCTCTGTCACTTGCAAGAGATATCTGGGCTTTAAGGTAAATGAACATATACTCATTTTCTAAGTGTGAGTCTTCATGGCTTCAGTGTAGGGATGCTGTCTCGGGACACAACCCTTGAGGGAAACCATGTCCATCTTTTCCAAATTCTCTGTAAAGTCCTCTGGAGCTCTCAGGAGGAAGGGGTGGCAGAGGGAGGGCAGACAGTTACCCTTCACTTTATGTAGCCACTGCCCTCTCACCAACAATTCCTCGGGTGGGCACAGGGCTGCCCAGCTGGCAAAACACATGGAAAAACACCTGCCCCCATTCGAGTTCTGTGCAGCATACAGGGAGGATGTGCTGGGCCCTACTTTATGTTTGAGGAAACGGAGGCTCAGAGAGGGTCACACAACAGACTTGTTGAGATCTCACCAGCAGTGAACGGCAGCGCAGGATGAGAACCAAAAGCCCATCCTTTTTCATTCCTTCCCGAGTCAAAGAAAAATTACCTCAGTGGTAAACACCCTCACGCAGCTGACGAAGGTTGTTTGTTGTTTTTGAACATTTAAAGATTTTAAACCTCTGTGTCTGGGGGGTGGGGGTGGGGGGTGTCTCTTGTCTTGGGGAAAGGAATCCCAAGCCTTCAGCCTGGAAAGGAGGGCAGAACTCCAGGGAGCACGGGCCAAGGGGAAAGAAATGTGGATTCCTGAAGCAGGACTGAGCAAGCTGGGGGTGTCTCTAGGCTTGGGGCAGACAGGCAGAGTGGACTTTTGTCATTCCTGAGGGGCCCTTTTTGTAGACACAGACCTGAGCTTGAGCAAAAGAGGTGAGTTAGACTCAGAGTGGAGCTGGTCACCAGAAAAACCAAGTGACCAGAGGGTTGAAATTTCAGCCCCTCCCAGGCTGGCCAGACACAAAGTTCTACAAAAACTCTTGAACAAGAGGTGATGAGTTCTGGGTTGGTGAATGCATACACGTGCCAGGAACTAGGCACATTCTAGTTCCCCAGAGTCAGCAACTCTGGGTTCAGGACCCTTCTAGACCTTACCCAATGTACCTCTTCATCTGGCTGGTCATCTGTGTCCTTTCAATAGCCTTGTAATAAATGGGCATGTGTCACTGCTAAGTATTTCCCTGAGCTTTGTGAAGAGGGGGTGGCAACTACCCCGACTGACAGCAGGTGAGTCAGAAGCACAAGTAACCATCACGCTCCCCGGCCTCTGATGTGGGACCAGCCTGGTGGGGCTGATCCTTTACCTGTAGGATCTGATGGTGTCTCCAGGTGCAGTGTCAGAACTGAGGACAGAGACTGCTGAGAACTGGAGAATTACTTGGTGGTGTTGGAAAAACTCCATAGTAGCCTCAATGATCTAAATAAAATGTAAATTTTCCCTCTCTCTGGGACAAAGTTATCCGTATGTCTTTCTTCTCCTGGCCGGAACTTCTTGACCTGTTAACTCATTCATTCGGTCACTGTTCACTCAACAAATAATCCCCACACATCCCAACTACTAGTAGTGGCTGGCCCTGACTCCTACACTTTATAAGAATTATACCAATATTCTATGTCACTGATGATTTTCCATCAAGAAAGTAGCTCTTAATAAACATCATTAAGTTAATTGGATTCCTTGATCACTTTTCTATTCACCAGTGTTAAACCATTTCTTCCCTATTTCTATTTTATTGGAATTACTTACATTGGGATCATTAAAAAAAACATTTTTTAAGTAACTATTTGGTTCATAATCCGTTTTTGAGTCTTATCAAATCTTACAAGTAGAGCTTTGCCACCACTGAGATTTCTTTTGTGGCAATTATTTCTATCAGAAAATAGTTTCTGAGCCAACTTCTGTAGATCTAAATTTTATCAGGAAGATTTGTTTTTTTCTGTCAATTTTTAGTCAATAACATATTTTACCAGGTGCAGCCTTAGCTGTGCCAGCTTTACTTTGTGTTAATTATTTCAACCAATTTAATCTTTTCCTGGATCTCTTTTTTTTAATTTTCAATAATACTAATGAGATGCTATTCTCATGTATAAGGCATATTTTAGTACTGATCTGATAAAGCACTCCCAGGATCAAAGAGTAGTGTGAAAACATCCTTGGGGCAAAAAGGCAGGCCAAAACCTCACACTGTGCGCTTGGGCTGAGTACCAGGTTGGAACCTGGTGCCTGAGGGAGCCCAGCCCTCTGCCCTCTGCTCCCCAGAGCCCTCACCCCTGCCAAGAAGATACTTAGCAGATGGGAAACAGTTTCTGACTGGAATGAAAGCAGCTGCCTACAAGAGAGTCTCTGATTGACAGGCATACATGGGGTGCAGCTCTGGTGTCCCGTGCCTGGCTAGACACAGTATCTGCTGGGCCCCAGATTTTTGTACTTTGAAAGTATCTCAGAGATAGCTGAAAGAAGTAGGTGTTTCTCAGTGCCTTCGTTTACTAGAACCAGGGTCCCAATGTCCTGAGGCAGTGACTTCTACTCGCTGTCCTCCAGGCTCTGGACTGTCTCCAGGGGTTCCCTCTGTCTCCCCATTAGGCCATACCTGGGAATAGCAGGGGATAGAACCATCTACCTGTATCCAAATATGGCAAGATCAAGTGTGGTGGGCCAGGGGCCAAAAATTTTCACACCTGGGATCTCTATCCCAAGAGCCTAAAGACAGCCTCATGGAGGTATCTTTCTCTCTTGGCCTTGGCCTCACTAAGCCAGCTCCCCATCGACAGCCATGTCGCACACAGTACCAGCAGGCACAAAGCAACAGCTACTCTTGAATGTAAATGGGGGAACCCAGCCTATACTGGGGAAGGGGCCTGGCCACAACATGCCATGAGGTTGTGATGCAGGAGGTCTGGTTCCAGGCCCTGTGCTCCAGCCCACAGGGCATCTTCCTTGGTCCTGCTCCCAGGTAAGCACCTATTGGAGCAACCTCTGTCCCAACTACCTCACCCATCAAGGAACTGAGGACCTCAGTTCAACAGCTGTAGGAAAACTATCTCAGGAAGGGTCCACCCTCACCACCTCCAAGGGATAGGTCACCACGGAGGGAGAAGAGAGGCCAAGGGCTAATGGACAGATGTTTGTGGGTTCCTACTGGCCTCAGCAAACTTACCATCTGTAAAAAAGGGAAATCAGCAGTTCCAGCCCCCCAGTTCTGGCCCCACTATATGTGTACTTATAATCAGTGCCACCCCTCACCACCTGGGCCAGGGAATGTCTTCCTCACCTCCTCTCTGGGTTCATGGCAGGCACAGGCTGGTTCTTATCTGAACTCTGCCCATATACCAACTTGCTGAGGTTTTCCAAGTCCTTCCCTCTCTGGATACAACCCACTCCTCTGCAAAATGGGACTAATATTTGATCCCTCCTTCTCCCAAGGGTGCTATGAAGATGAAATGAAAGGTCTGAGACATCTGTGGTTTTCCCTGGTACAAAGTAGCCCAAGAAGCTGAGGCATTGGGCCTTCCTGGTGAAGTTAGTAGTTCACTCTGTCTGGGGGCAGCTAAACTATTGACTGTTTGGGGCCAAAGGTGCTATTGCAGTGCAGGCCTCTCACACAGACCAATTTCTTAGCCATTCCCTAGTGGTGCTCTCTGCCTCCTGTATCATGCCCTGCGTAATCTCCCCCACCTCCTTGAGGGTGAGCTGGACGTAGTGACTTGCTTTTAAGAAAGGAAATACAGGGCCTCCCTGGTGGTGCCGCAGTTGAGTGCTAGGATGCGAAGCTGCCCACGGCATCTGCAGCACCGCTTTGATCCCCAGCTACCGGCAAGGGTCCCACATGGCACACAGACCTCTCCTGCCATGCCTGCTGCTCCCCTCGACAGTATATTTCGTCTGTCTGCCTGTTCTGTTCCCCACTCTGGCTCTGGTGAATTCTCTCACCCTCCCGCGCTTCTGACTGTACCCAGTGCTTGTATAAATAAATAAATCTTTAAGGAAAAAAAAAGGAAATCAGCAAAAGAGATAGAATATCACATCCATCATTAGATGTGTTATATCTTGTCAAGACTGTGACTTTCTGCTCATTGGTAGACACTTTCTCTCAAGGACCATGTGACATAGACCCAAAGACAGGCAGCCTCTGAGCCACCACAAGTGAGGAATGGAGGCCCTCAGTCCACGGCCCTGGAAGAACTGAATCCTGCCAACAACAAGTGAGTAAGCTTGATTCCCAGGTGAGTCTCCAGGTGAGACCACGGATGTTGGCCAGCCAACATCCTACCACCTGTGAGAGCTTTGAGCAGAGGGCCATGTTAAGGACCCCGGACCTAGTACCCAGGCTCCTGACTGACCCATGGAAACTGTGAGATAATAAATGGATGTTGTTTTAAGCTGCTAGATGGTGAAATAATTTGTTAGACAGCAACAGATAGCTACTACGCCATTGCACAGACACACACATCACACATTCAGAACATGAGGGATGTTTCCTCAGGCCAGGAGAGGGGGCTGCAGACAGATCTCTGTCCCACAATCTGTGCTGCTGTGAGTTTTCTTCAGGCCTCATCCCTGCTCCAGAGCATTATGAGGAGACAAGCCCAGAGGACAGAGCCTCCCCTTTCCACCTGCCCTAGCAGACACCCTGCTCTCTGCTGGGCAGACTGGAAATGTGCACAGAGCTGATCCACCTCCTTAAAGCCATGGCCCTGGGTCCTTTCCAAAGAGCAATCTTCCCAAGACTCCAAATCCCAGGTACATCTGGACCACAGTCAGTGTGCCAAAGCACACTCACTTCCGTTTTCTCCCCCGCACCTAGGGAGAGAAACTCTAGGAGAAGAGGGAGGTGGAACAGTCATCTCCAAGGCCGTCACGAGCTTTGCCTATTGAAGTCTCAATCGACCTAAAAGGTGGTTGTGATCATACTCATTTTCTACTTAGAATTACTAAGTGACAAGGTGGGATGTGAACCCTAGTCTGCCTGACTCAAAGCCCATGCTAGTTCCATTCATTTTAAAAGTGGAAAAACGGAAACAGAAATGCAGGCGTTCTGATGGCACCCCTAGACAGCCCCCACACAGTACTTCCTGGACACCCTGTCACCAGGCATTGGGAATTGAAGTTTTTAAAGAGTCAGTGGGGAGGAAGACAGGATGGAGTGTGTGCTGACTGGGGGCTCTAGAGGCTTGGGCCAGGTCTCCCTCCCCCACTCTATCAAGTCATCACAACAACTGGCAAAGTGGTTGTAATAAAAAATAAAATAATAAAAAAAGTTGAATTATTAAAACTGTCTTCGGGGGTACCACACAGATTTTTCCCCACTGAGACTCAGAGCAGTGGGGCGGCCGCTCCCACCACACAATATTAAAATGTCAGGAGTTTAAGGCCTGCGTTGGTTGAGTCATAAGTTATCAGCACCCAGTGAGGGCCAACAGAATGCCTCCCTTAAATTATTAAGCAGAAAGCGTCAGACTGTAATATTTTGCTAAACCAAAGTACAGACACAGACAAAGATGTCATTTCAATATTTGAAACCAGCAAGTTTAATTTAAAATAAGAGCAAACCAATAAGCTCAGAACATAGCAGCGTATGAGAGGAAAATTATACTGTGAGAGGAAAAAAAGTGGAAGGACTTAAGAAATTTATAAAAGTAATCTCCAAGTGGAAATTAGAAATCAAGGCCTAGAAACAGAATAACACAAAAGAAATATTACTGTCCACTTTCTAAATCAATATAACACTGCTCCACGCCGGAATTACCATGGTAACTCAAGTAAAAAGAATCAAGCAATTCTTATTATTTCAAAATAAAATCACAGCCTGAAGCCTGGGTTTTATTACAACCACTGATAGATCGCTGGCTTGTATTTATCTGAAATATTGCTTTTCAATCAGCTGGTTTATGAATGTACACGGGCCTCTCACCAGCCCACTTACCACCCGGTTTTGAGGCGAGGGGCTAACCAATGAATTGATGCCCGCCTGCCTGCATCTGCATGTATTCCTGGTTTAAATCAGCCCCGGTGACCACAGAGCCTCACACCCTTTCCCAACTCTCCAGTGGCTTTGCAGGCCAGAGAGGACATGACGAGAAGATGGGGGGGGGGGTCCTCAATGTGGTCCCCCTCCACTGGCGCATGGAGAGCTGACTCTGATGGCAGCCTCCAGCAAAGTGCCCCAATAGCAAGGCTCCCCACCATCCCCCAAGTCATCCTCTCCCTGCATCCCCCAAGCCCAAACTCTCCCTGAGGGTCCTTTTTCCCTATCTCCAAGTCAGCCAGCTGGAAGAGAGAGCAATGAGAGCACAGGGGCGGGGAATCCACCCTTTGATGGCCGCGTTCATGGCCCAACTCTGGCACTTGGGCGCTGGGGGACCTACAGCCAATCACACAACCTCTTTGTACAGCAATTTTCTCATTTGCAAAATGAAGATAACTTTTTCCTAAGGTGGTTAAGGGTATTCAATGAGATCATACAGAGAAGATGCTTTAGGGGGCTGAGTCCAGAAAGAGTGTCAATTCTACACCCTTCCCTTAGCACTATCCACACCCTCAGCAATGTGACTTTTCACCTCCTTCTTTCAACAGACACGGGATGGCTCTGTGATTCATTTTGGCCGACAGAATATGGAAATTACAGCATCCAGTGCCAAACTGAGGCCTCAAGATGCCTTGCACACTTCCATTCTGTCTGCTGGACATGTCTTCACCATGAGAACAAGTTGGTCAAGCCTGCTAGATAATGAGGCACATGCAGTTCTGTCACCTCCAGCATCCTAGTCTGATCAGCCAAATCCAGAAATGACCAGAAAAACCACTCAGCCAAGCCCAGTCTAAATCACCTGCAGATTTAAAAACTAAATAGATGCTTATTGTTTGGAGCCTCTGAACTTTGGGATAGTGTGTTTATGCAGCAGTAAGTAACTGATGCACATGCATAAGGTAATGCCTCATATTTTAAGGAAGGGTTCAGTAAAATGATCATATTTCTGTTTTAGTGCTGTTATAGACTGAGAGGCTGAAGCCAAAGAGATCATACTGTAGTTGTGCAGAAAGCAATGGCATCACACAGGCATGACGCTCCCTGGATTATCAAAAGTGTAACAGATATTAGGTGCTGGTTAGGTGTTCCTCCCATTGCAGAGATGTGAAAGCTGAGGCCTAGCTGTCTGAGTCACAAGCAGTCAGCTGGGACTAGAACCCAGGTCTCCCGAATCATGCCAGCAGGCTGTGAGGCTGCAAGAAAGCCCAGCTGGGTGACCCAGTCTGACCCATGGGCCTACACTTTGGGGCATCTGCTGCTGCAACATGAACCAGCTGCTTCTCCTTTCACACCATCTGCCTTAAGTTTGTCCCCAGTTGTGTCAGTCACTGTTGGGTTCCTGCCTTAGACACACTGCAAGCAAAAAGAGATGAGAGTATTAGGTGGGTGGATATGACTGCAGCATGGCCTGGAATGGTCTGTAAGAGGCTTTGGCCACCTGTAGGGTCCTGTAAGGCCAACTAGAGTGGAAAGGGCATGTCAGGCAAGGAGATCCACATGAACAAGAATATGGAGGCACATGCTGGGTCTGCATGGAACACCAAATGTTGCATACATCCAAAATGGACATATTAGGCCTGCAGAGTTCAACATGTCAGAAGGTTCAGGCAGATATCAATGTACCAGGGTAACCAAGGTCGGGTAGTTGGTTGTAATAACTATCAAGAGAAAGTTGCTGGGCGGGAAGGGAGAGAAGTGACGGCAGAACAGAAAGAGGTGGGTCCAGAGTCCCAGATGACTGCAAGCTAGTGGTGTGCTAAGAATACCTATCAATCCCTGGCTCTCCAGGGAAGAGCCCTGATTTGGAGTGTGCCATGATGTTCATACTTCCACTGTGGCTGATTCCAAGCTACCAATGTGATGTCACTGAACACAGAGTTGGGAAGAGATGTGAAAGCTCAGCTTTCATGAGCCAGTACAAGTTGACTCCACTGGCATAGTCCTGTCCGGAGTATAGACTTGTCAGGAAAACACAATCTATCAGTACCCCCAAAATTTAAGTGCGGAGATAGGAGAAAATCCTGCATGCTTCACTGTTCTTCAATTCCAGCAAGATGGGTACCTACCATAGGCACCTCTGGTTTGTGCCAAGTTCATGGAGGCCCAGGCCAGGTTAGCACCCATTATTACCTGCCAACATGACCTGCATGTGAGGACGGAACTATATCCCCTGGGTTGTCACTAGACAGGACAGGGCCATGACAGGACACTCAGGGACACGAGCTCACACAGCTGTGATACTCCTCCTTATCAGGGTCATCTCCCATCCAGCTTCATCACGCCTTAGGGCCAAGTCTGAGGGCGTGCAAGCTGGGCATGGACCGGAATGATCCTGAAGCGCTCTCTGGGAAACTCTCATGTTTCTTGGACACTCAACTGTTCCCCTATAAGTGGTTGAGCTGAAAAAGAAAGATCTTGGGGCCTTCCCACAATGCTGCCCCCCTTGGGGATCTAGACAGTGGTGAGACTGAGCACAGTTGCCTCCTGGATGGCAGTGAGCAAAGGCCAAGATAGATAAACTCAAACTGAAATGAGTTCCAGACTATTTCAGATCACAATGTGGCTTTGCATTGAGCAATGCACCTCAAAGAGACAGGAGGCTTCCTGGTTTATTAAGTGTGTACATACACATTATCTTATTTAATCCTGAACAACACAGCCAGCTAGATATGGTTGTTCCCACTGGAGAGATAAGAAGGGACAGAGGCAAAGCATCCTCAACTTTGGGTGGCATATTTGGACATGCCGACCTAATGGGGTGGTAGAGATGGCAGCAGTCAGCCCAATGGTAGCTGGCACAACAGGGGTACCCATGCCCTTTTTTCTACCTCCCTCCTTAACTCCTTCCAAACTTCCTAATGCCCTGAATCAAGGATTCCTGGGAAGCTCCCCCAGGCCCTGGAGATGCATCTGAACAACACAGGGCCAGTACATAGGGGCAGCTTTGCCAGTGTGGGATTTAGCTCTGAAGGGGGCTGTATCTACTGAGGTCCCCCACATGGCGTGGGTCACTCCCCCATCAGCCTTGTCCAGCTGTACCACCACAGCTCTGTGCTCAAAGAACCCTGAGTACGTCCAACCATGGCCACTTCCCAAGTGCAGCAGCCTCGCACTGGCAGCCCAGCTGTGCTGACACCAAACCTTCTGTCTCCCTCGCCCATGACCACAGAGGGTCGGCAGCCAAAGCTCACTGGCACTCCCCCATCTGCTCCAAGCGGGAGAGACCAAAATAGACATCCTCTCGGTCCTGCTCACAAATGGGGCCTGCTGAGAGGTGCCTTAAATGGAAATGGGGGAGACAACCACACCATCCGTCTCTGGGACCTAGGCTAGGGTGGGGAATCAATTCTCGGGAGGGGTGAGAGAGACCCTGGCCCTAGGAAACTGTGTATTTCCAAGTGCTAAAAGCATCTTTGTGGGGCATGTTGAGAGAGAGATGGTAAAAGAGAAAGGCAGCTTCCACGGCCACAAAGGCCAAGTGAGTGGCCACGCCACCGCTGAGCCCCGGCAAGCAAAGGGTGAAGCTTTTAGGCAAGCAGCGGCCAGTGATCTCAGCTTCCCCCAGTCCTAATGCTCCTGAAAGGCTCTCTCCCACTCCCTGTAATTGGGCATCAGTAGTTAATGCAGTATTGACTGCATTACACGCTCCCGTGCCTCCCCTCGCTAATGCCAATTGCATCACCTTGTACAGTCACCGGCTTGCTTAGCCAATAGCCGTTAAAAGCAATCCAAATCATGAATCATATGGGAAACTTTTAGCAAGACACTGCCATCCAAGGAGACAATTTACAGTTGAGTTAATCTGGGTACATTAGCGAGACATGGATTCCGGACGACAGACCAATTTATGTTGTTTCCCTGTCCCCCCACACCCTCCCCCGCCTTAGTGCTCCATGTGGGCAAATGAAGGGAAGAGCAGGGAACAGAGAAATACCTGCTTCTTTACTCAAGGCTCCAGAAGGGGGTAGGGAGACTCAGCTTTATAGACTCTGCCTGGTGGAGTCTGGGAAGGAAGGGGAAGTCGCTACAGGAGCTGCTCGAGATTTGTAATGTTGCATTCCCAGCAGTAGTTGCTGCTGAGGCTGGCATGGGTCTACCCAGTGGGTAGAACGCAATGAAGACCCTCCTCTGCTAGGCACTGATTGAATGCCAGGTCTCCTGTCTGCCAGCCTTGCAAGGCCTTTACCAGCTCTTGGAAGGTGGCAGTGCTGCTAGGATCTGCCTTCCTGGTGACAGGCTGGGGTCTCTGGCTTGAGGGCCCACTCCCTGCCTCCACTCAGGGGGTCAGGGAGGTCCTGGTCACACTCTTCTGGGAGAAGTCCCTCAGGACCTTTTGTGGTCCAGAGCATGACGGGACAGGCCGGGAGGTCCTGCTGGTGGCTGAGCAGCCACCTCAGGTTGGTTCCTCAGTCCCCAAGCTGAGCCAAGAGCCTGCCCGCGCAGATCAACAAAGTCAGCTCTAGAGGCCGTGCTCACAGCAGTCATTAACAATTGAAGACTCACTGTCTGGGCCTTCTCAGTCCTGCTCCATTCTCCTCAGGCATTTTTACTTACTAAAAATGCTCTAGGAATCATACCTGTCCTTTAGTTCCACAACCTGTCTGCTGCTTCCTATAGGTACCCCAGTCTTCTGTTGGGGCTGTGCAGCGGCAGCTTACAGCCAGACCTGCCCTTCTCCATCATGCACTGGGGACACCCCAGTACCCACAAGGGGGTGTTTTCCACATCTTCCCATCTTGTTTCCCACAACTCAAGGTTCTGACCACGTGTGGGGCTACTTGGCCCCTCCGCCGTCTGGCCCTACTCAAGGGCCTCTTGGGGCTAAGACAATAACTCCCTTTGCTCCCCTGGGACCACAAGCCTGGGACCACAAGCCCACAGTCTGGTGCCAGCCTAAACACAGGTGCCAGGGGAAGAAAGACTATTTCTTCGGGAAAGTTGGAGCTGGGCTCCCTTTCGCTGACAGGCAGGCCGGACGGCATTTAGAAAACCCGGACCCTGAGTTCCAGTAAAGTAGAGATGCCTAGGCCAAGAGCAAGCATCCAAATGAAAGCAATTAATCTTAAAACGCGAAGTTTAACCGTTTGCAAAACAGATCTTTCCTCTCTGTGGTGGCCCTTCACTGCTCGACCTAATGGATTACTTTATTAATAATGCACTGTGCTTAAAAGCAAAAAAAAAAATAAAAAAATTTTTTTTCTGACGATTCAATACTTCAGAAAGTCTCTTAAACCCGTTGCTACGGTAAAGCGATTGATATTTTATTATCTTTCAGAAGTGCAACATGAAAGCCCTGCAGCCCAGCAGAGCAAGAGCTTTGGTCCTCGGCAGCTGGCAGACCCGACTTCAACCAGAGGAGGCCCAGCCTCTTCTGACAAGATGCTGTCAGGTGGAGAAAAGATATTGGGGGTAGTTAATAGGAGCCTCGAGTCCCCACTGCAGCCAAAGGGTGCAATGCTACAGCTCTGAAGAACATACTTCTTGGGGGCCAATGCTGCCACCCAGCCCAGATGGCCACCTGCTGGGAGGGCATGAGAGCTAGGGAAAAATTAGGCAGTGGGCTTGGAGGGGCAAGTGAGCAGATCCAGGGCCTTTCTCCTTCCCCCAAATATAGGTGCCTCCTTCAAGGTTTCCTGGTTTGGTGGACGCCAGACTCTAATGGGGTGTGGAGAGTAGATTTATGAGCAAAAGAGGTTGCTTTTGGAGGACAGCAGCAGATTGGGCAGAACAAGAATCAAATGGCTCCTCAGGTTCCAGCTGTCTGCCTTCCCTGTGCTGTCATAGGGCCTAAACTCGGCAGGGTTGCTGGTAGTGGGCACTGCGTTGTTAACCCTGGGCAGGGTAGAGGGCCGAGGGACACCAGGCACTCTCCGCAGGGCTGCTGGAGACTAGGGGAAACACAGGGCGTGCTGTTTTCTGGAAGCAGAAGACTCAGTAGTAAGAACTGTAGAGAGTCACACCCACTAAGGTCGCCTGAAAACCTTCAGTCTTACAGAGTGGGCAGCATTCTGGGGCACCTGAGCAGAAGCTAGATCCAAGACCCCATGTGATAGTGGTGGGGTCTCTTGTGGCAGAACAATCTCCCTGCATGAGGCGTCCTATGCATTGGGTCCTGGTCTTCTGGATTCCTGGCTTGGGCCTAGGGAGCCAAGCACGCCAAATAACCTTGGCAAAAGACACAACCTGGTTTCTGCTTGCTCCCATAGTGTGAGCACTCACAGACCCCGTGGAGGTCCCCTGTGCCCTGGCTTCCCCACGCCCTTCATTCGAGCAAGAGGGAAAGTGAATCTCGATATGGACATGACTGGTCTGAGATTATAGGAAGTTAGTGACAAAAGGAGCTCGGTCAAGGCCTCCTTACTCTCTATGTGGCTCACATGGACTAGTTCTTCTCCTCTTCATTTTTATACACGGTCACATCAGCCCCATTCTCGGATGACCCGCACAGGCTAGAAGGGTGGGGTTCATGAAGGAAGGACATACTGAAGACTGATGTCATCCAGCCAGACCCGGGCAAATGGATTATTTTGGCCAAAAGCATTTAGTTTCCCCTTTCTTCTCTTTCTCAACACAGGCCAAGAAATGGCTTTCACAGACTTACCTGCCCAAGGGTTCCCCCAATGCCACCCCTGGTCAGACACTTTAAATGTCCAGCCACTTCTGGATATCTCAGACAGTGGCAGGGAGGCTAGGGGCACCAGCATGTGGCAGCAGCACAGAGCACATCCTCTGTCACCTTGAACTAGTCCTTTAACTTCGAATTTTTACCAAGTGACCATGTCAACACCACCTCTGACCCAGTGGGCAGAGGGCACGGGCCCAGTGGAGAATCACTAACAGAAGGCCAGAGGAAGGCCACCCCAGTCACTCTAAAAGGATTTCCACTGATTTTCAGCAAACCCATGACTACGATTCCTAACCAGCAGAAAGCAGGCAGCAATTGTGTGGGTGCCAACAATTACAAACACCTCTCCGTGTACCACCACCAAACCAGGCAACCCTTGTCTACAGGGCAGGAGCGTCTGGGACAGCCAGGGAAGGGGAGCACTCCTGGCTCTGGAGGCTGAGGTGGCGTTGGGTTCCCCAACCTCTCCTGAGCATTCCAGGACACTTACTGCAGGGCTGTCCCCGTCACCAAGACTTTGAAGTAGGTGGCACCACCTTCTAGTGGCTTCCAGCACCCATGGGCCCAGCTGTTCTGACCTCTGAAGCATAATGAGGCTACTGACCAGGCCAGGTCTACATGACCCTACTGGGTTGCTCCCGCAAGCCGGCCACTGGCCTGTCAGTGGGTAGTGGCCACTTTCTTCCTCGGGGCCAAACTCCTGCCTCTGCGCGCAGGAAGCTGCATGACAGTGGGCCAGTAAAGGAGGTGACTCTCATCCAGCCACGCTCGTGGGCTGCGTGGGCTGCGTCTCCCCAGGGATCGAGCCGGCCTTCCCCACGCCGGTGGGGCACCTGGGGGCGAGCGCCGTCTTGCTGCGCGCCCCGAGGGCCGCCACAGGCGCTGGAGTCCGATTCTCCCGCAGCCACTGATTTGCTGGGCGCTCAGTGCCTCTCAGGTTACGCGGCCCGCGCGAGGGTGATGGCTGCGGTGAGAGGAGCAGCCGCAAAGATGAAACGCTCTGCACGAACCGCCACTGAGCGATCCGAGAGGAGCCGGAGCCTCCACGCGGCCCCGCAGAGCATCACACGGCCAGAGCACAGCTCTCCCACCGGCGTCCTGGGCCCAGGGGCGTGCGGCCCGGGGCTCACCCCCGCGTCCCCGCCTGTCCCACCCCGCCCTCTCCCTGCAGCCGCGGGGCACCCCAGCCCGGCCAGGCTGTGCGCACCAGGCTGTGCGCACAAGCACTCCCGCGCGCCGCGGCGGGGAGCCAGGGGGTGCAGGGCGTCCGGACCCCAGCCAGCCACCTACCGTCCTCCTTGTCCAGCACCATCATCTCGGGCGCTCCGTGTCCAGCCGCAGCTCGGATCGGCCAGGTGAAGGGCGCCGACTCCGGGCGCGCTCCGGCTGGGCGGCCGGTCCTCGGGCAGCGAGCGGGCTCTAATTACCCGCTTGTCCGGCTCTTAACCTAGATTGCACTCAGCTAGAATTACATTCAGGAGTGAAGCACTTCGCAGATACAAAAGCAGTCTCACCTACTTTTGTGCCTCAGAATTGCAAGGAACTACGAACTGCAATTTAGAGAGAGAGAGAGAGAGAGAGGGAGAGAGAAGGGAGAAGAGAGGATCAGAGCCGTTTCTTTGATTCTCACCTTCTAAATGGCTCAATTTGCCCAGTATAATCTGTCTTAATGTAATTGCATTTGATAGCTCATAACCCGGGCTCTGGCAACGACACAGCTTTCAGCCTCATAAAGTGTTTTCCCCTCGGATTTAATCTGAATCTCAATCTAAAATTATATTCAAAGAGATGGGGGAATCTCGGCGGCCGTCTCCCGCTGCCTTTCTCCCTCAATGTATGAGGTTTGCACTCCTGCTACTGAATAAATGCACACATTTCCCGAGGCCCCCTCCCTCGCGGGTTAATGGGGAGTGGAGACGAGCGGCTGCCCGGCTCCGCAGCGCCACCTGCAGGGCGCTGGGCTCCGCTGAGGACCCGGGGTGCTCCTTCTGGTGTTTGTCCAGGGGACCACCTCCTGCTCCCCCCAGGCCCTCAGTCCTGATTTCTGTACCTTCCCACTCGGACCATCTTTCTCTGACTCCCGCTCTGCCGAGGCTTTCTGGTTATTTGGGAAACAGACTTAGTAAAGCCAACCCCATGCTAGGCACAAACTCCCACTGGGGGCCTTATTCTATCACCCTTCCCCAGAGGCCCCCTAGGAACACCCTGATTCCCTAGAGAGTTGGGGTCAAGTCCCATCTTCTCTCTGAGCAAGCACAGCAGGGCCTTGAAGGTGTTGCTCATGCCACAACTACTTATTGAGCATGTATTAATTGCTAAGCACTATTCTAAGGCGCTGAGGACAGAGTAGTGAGCAAAACTATGATTCCTGCTATTGTAGAATTAACGATTTTTGCTTTGTAACTCAGGGAACAAGAAGAAAGACCAAGTTCACCCCTGTTCCTCCTGGACCCTGTTTCTCCCCAGAGCTCTGGGGCTGGTGCATGGGCTGCCTACTCCAGGAAGGCCACTTTTAAACTCTTTTTTTTTTTTTTTTCCTCTTACAGCACAGACCTCCACAATGAGGTGGAAATCATAATGGTATATTTTCAGCCCAAGAAGGGCTCTGGACAGATATGTTGGAGATTCATCCCTGTCAGCTGCTTCTGATGACAAGACCCAGGCAAGGAGAAGAAAGCTGAAGCCCCTGGAGGATTTGGGATTCTTCCCACCTCTTCCCGTTACTAACTATGGATCTTAGAAAGTCACTTTCTCCCTCTGGGCCTAGTGTCCTGATCTGTGGAGTGGGAGACCTGCCCTGATATCTCCACAGTTACTGTGGGGAACAGATGAAATAATGTCACTGAACGTGCTTTGCAAATTGTGGCACCCAGGACAATGGTGGTGGTGGTGGGGATTACTGGATACAAAGAAGACCTGAAGGCCAGGCTGTGCCCATTTACGCCCTGGGAGGCCCCAATGCAGGGTGTGATGAGCAGGGGTGGGATGGGGGAGTGGTGCGGCAGCCCATCTTCCTCTCTCCTAGGCAGGGAAGTCAGGCTTTGAGAAAATAGACAAGAGGCTGCTTCTAATGAGATGCCTCATCCACAGCTCAGAGGGTTTCCTTTCCTCTTCATCTTGAATACTTAATCCTAATAGTCCTTGAGTATATTTGATGTTAAATATATCATTTTGCTCAGACTCAGCATCCCTCAGGACTTCAGGCTTGATCTCTCCTCTGCCACTGCAGCCGGAGCCATACCCTAAGGGTCTGAGGGAGGCTCTGGCGCCGCTGCCACCAGCACAGTTTGTGCCAGCCCCTCACTCTGACATGAGCTAAAGGGCAGACAGTAGTAAGCAAAGGACCTGCCAGACCAACAAGGGGGAGCTTCTTGCTGATGCCTCTGTGCTATCCAGAGGCACGTATTTCGTGAGGGCTACAGTTTTACTGCCTACCTTGAAGACTGCTTCTCCCCGCTTTCAGGCTTTCAGGGTCTGGTTCTGACTCACAAACTACAACTCGACTAACTGGGGTCACTTTCCCACTCTGTTGTCCCTGTGTTGTTCCTGGGACTCTGTCCAACCCCAGCCCCTGCCCAGCCTCCAAAGTACACATTTAGCCACACAGCTGGCATCCCTCTAGGGAGTTGGGGGCCCCTGTGCCCCAGCCAGGGCCTGGGGTAGTCTGGGCTGCAATGACTGGGCTGCAGAAGCTGGGAGGGTATGTCAGCAGAGGAATGGTGCTGCATGTGAAGGGTTTCGTGCCCACAGGCAGCTCTCCCTACATGAGCATAGAGCTCCCACACTGATCTGAAGACGAGCCCCCACAGAGGCCTTTCTGGTTACAGAACTGCCCAGCAAGGCTTGGAGCACTTGGGTGACTTGAGCCCCCAGCCAGAAAAGGGTCTGATGGACTGACAGCCAGACCTGAGCTTCACTCATCCAGCAACCTGGCTCTCAGCTCAGATAATTGCTGGGCAGACAGGTTAACTCTTGCACCCATGCTCACCCCAATCCAAGCTGCCTGCAGGTCCAGGGACACACCCATACCACCACAGTGGAATTCTCAGATCCCCTGGGGCTGGGAGAGGTAGTTTGCACCCAATACATTCCACAGGTGATCAGTGTGTACTCTCACAAAACGCCTTGAATGTCTATGGGGACAGCAGAGAGTCCAGTTGACTGTACCCCTAAGGTTACAGTTGAGCACAAAGGGGTGCTACTGGTTGCCTTACAAAGTTTTGGGCAGGTCCTAGCTATCTGTCACTGCACCTGGCAGGGAAGTCCTGAGAAAGGGTTCCTGCATTGGGGGTAAATAAGGAATGGGACTTGGTGCTCAAGGGCCCAGGTAGGCCAGATATTCCAGAACTCTTCATTGGAGGCTGTTAGATGTGGCTCAGCCTAAGGGCCTGCTCCTGGCTCAGTGCAGCTGTCTCCAAAATAGGGTTATTAGCTGGCCTCCCAGATGACACTCAGAGAGGTTTTCAGAGTGATAAAGGCCCCATCCCAATGGCTGCCACAGTGGCTGGGACAGAGAGAAACCTAGAGACTGCAATACAATCAGAATGCCTGCTGGCCAAGTTCAGATGCCCTGTCCTGACCCCTGCTCACACAACAGCAGCCCATGCACAGGAATCTGTAACCAGCTAGAATGCAGAAGTGCATAGTCGGAAAACCCCCTCTGGGTTTCTGGAGAGCCTTGGACGGCCTTCTAGGAAACAGTTCAAAGTTGTAAGGCATTTTGGAGGCCTAGGTCAAAATTGCATCCCAGAAAACGAATCTCACTCCCCCCCTCTGGATGAAGGCCAACCCACCTCTGCCCAACAGCCCAGAGAAGGTTGTGGAACAAATCGAAACAGTTGATCACTCAAGTGGAAGGCAGCAGGGGTTGGGGACAAGGGACTAGTAAGACCAGAGAGAGGCGGCTCAGCCAGACCCTTCTCTGCAGACTAACAACAGTCTCCCAGTCAGGTCCTGCCCCCACCTATCCCTGCAATTTTCTGCCCCAGGGCCTCATCTCCTCAACACTAACAAACTACCCTAGCCCTTGGAGAAGGCCCACGGTACAGACCGCCAGGGCTGTGAGTTCTCCAAAGAGACTGACAGATGAAATGGGGAGGGTGTAGGTTAGATGCAAGGGTGAATCCAGATTTTCTGAGAGTCAAGTTTACTTATACAACTTGGGGGGGGGGGTAGGGAGTAACCTCTATAAGAAAATAAATACAATTCACAATAATATCAAATTGCCACTGAAGGAGCCAGGAGCTAAAGTTCCTTAGTGTCTAGGTAAATCTAGTCTTGTTGAACCTGGTATTTGGGGCCAAGCCAGAGCAGCGCCGCCCCTCAGGCTACATTTCGGGAAGGGAGAGCGAGCGCCCTCCCCAGCCCTGCCCTGGGTGAAGCAATGTCACCCCGTTCTCAGCCACGAAGTTCCAGACCCGCGGGACCACGCCGACTGGACAGTAACCTCCCCCTCGGGTTCTCTGGCACCCCCTGGAGCAGCCGTTTTCCAGCTGGGGTGGCGTGGGGCTGTGCGGGGACCCTAGCAGGCCCGGAGACTGGGGTGGGGTGGGGGCCGCGCGCCCCGCTGGGAAGCCCGCGGTGCCGGTCTGCGCGCGCTCCGGCTGCCCGAGCGGCGGCGGGAGCAGCGAGAAAGTTCCCGGCCGAAACGCGCGGGGCTGGCGGGCTCGGGCTGGCGGGTGTGACTTCCTAATCCCGCGGACGAGCCCCAGGGGCTGCGCGGGGCGCCCCGACACTCGCGCGCGCGCGCCCCACCGCGGGGCTTCCGGGACGCCTCCCAGCGCGCGGGGCGGCCGGGGCCGGCGCGGGGGTCGTGCCGGCGGGAGCGGGGGGCCCGGGCTCCTCCGTGCCGCCCCCGCCGCCCTGCGCGCCCCGCCCGCGCGTCCCCGAGTCGGGCTCCGCGCGCCGGGCACCTACCGTCCTCCTGGGCCACCACCATGGTCCCCGGCCGACCCGGCCCGGCGCCGGCCCAAGGCGCGGAGGCGCACGCGGCTCGCACCCCGCTGCTGCCGGCCCTGCGCGGGCTCCGCGCCCCGCCAGCGGCGGCCGAGAACCGACGAGCGCCCCGAGCTCAGCCCCGCGGGCAGGGAGCGCGCGAGGGCGGGCGCCACAGCGGGCGCGGGCGCGGGCGCGGGCGGGGCGGGGGCGCGTCCTCCCGGCCGGATCCTCCCGGGCGGTGCAAAGCTCCGCTCCCCGGCCGGGCCCGAGCCGGAGCCGCCGCCGAGCGCCCGAGCTCTCTCCGCGCTCGCCGCAGCCAGGGAAGCCTGCCTTTCCCAGGGCCCCGCAGATTCCCCTGCTAATTAAATCAATTCATTATGCTCAGATCTGATTAGCGGCCCTTCCCCCCTTTGAATCAATTATTCAATACACAAACATAATTGCTTGGGCCAGAGGTGCCCGCCATTAGCTTATTTAACTCCAAGGACACTAATTACCCGCAGGGCACGGGAACTTTTCTCATTAATTCTGACAAAACACAAAAGCACAGCCAGAGAGTGTGTGCGCGAGGGGGTGTGTGTGTGTGTCTGTGTGTGTGTGTGTCTGTGTGTGCGCGCGCGCGTGTGTGTGCGCCCGCATGCCAGAATGAGGGCTGTGTGGGGTGCTGAGCCGCTGTGTGAACTTAAGATGAGATGGGAAGGGGGTGGCGAAGGAATGTGTCCTTTGCAGCCGGTGACGGCGCCCTTGTGAACGGGGGACCCTACATAGGATTGTGATGGGCTGGTGTGGACCTGGGGATCTGGGTCAGGGGTTGAGACCCAGCACAGGAATGTGTACGAGACTGGGCTGGTGTGTCTGTGTGTCTTTGTGAATGTGACTCCGTGGCTACCGGGGCAGGTGCCCCATCCCCTGGCATTTTTTTTTTTTTTTCAGCCTCTCACAATTGCCGGGCTGTTGTCTGCTGCATGTTTAAACCCCCGGGGAGACAAGCAGACCTCAGAAACAGTCATAGAAGGGGAGGTGGTGGGGGACCTGGAGCCCGGCTAGGGTACAGTATCCCCCACCCCCACCACCTGTTTGTGCATGGCACATGTGCTCCCACTATAGCTCCCACCCCAGTTTTAAACCTCGGTTTCCCATCTGTCCATTTCTTGGCCCATCACAATAATGCCCCTTCTCCACTTTACTCCCAAAGCACTCACTCCCTCCCAGCCCCTGCCTCCCCTCTTTCCACAGACGCCTCATGCCCTACCCAGCACATGTCTGCCCACCTCCACCAGCCCTCTGGGTAGTTCTTCCTCTTCTATCTGAAAGCTGAACTGAGTATGTGCCTATGGTTGACCAACTTCTCCAAATTTTACCTCCCAGGAAATCTCTATTGAGAGCTCTAGTGAGAGAGCCCACAGAGGCAGGGACACAGAGGGTAATTGATTCCCCCAAATTAGGTTTCTGCTTTCTAAAGACCAGTATTGTTCCTGTTCTCAATGTGCACAGAGGTATTGAAGATTTCCTTTTTGTTTCCTGAGGCAATGAATGAGCTTAATCCATTTGGCTTTATAAATCAGGAAACTAATATTCGCTCCTTCCAAAGCAGCTTTTTAAAAAAATTTAATTGGTGGGGGAGGCACAGTTTGTCACCCTTATGCTGTCCCCAAGCCCCCACTTATCAAAATGCATTCTGATTGAGGGGTGGCGAGAAAGGCTGGGAGGAAGCAGGGGGTGGGTGTTAATTCTGATTCCTTCTGCCTTCTTCCATTTTGGCACTAGGACCCACACAGTATCTGGGGAAGTTTGTGAAATTATATTCAGTCCAGTTAAGGGAAAGTTCTGAGAGGTGCTACTCAGAATGATCTTCCAAATCTGTTGCTCTCAATCTGCTAACACTGGATGAGGCCATACTATCCTGGGGTGCCCTCCTTCTCCTCATAAGCACTAGTCATCTTCCTGGTGCCACAATCTGACCCTGCTACTCTCCTGCTCTAAAATCTTCCATAGCTCCCCACTGTCCACAAGACAAAACCCCAACTACTTATTCTATCACTTCAGGATCTGGGGAAACCACCAGTGCCCCTCTCTTCAATTCAAATGATACCTATTGATTTCCAACAACAATCTTATACTCCTGCCCCTCTGTAAGTGAGCTGACTCGTCTCCCTTCTCTGCTTAGAAAGCCCTTCCCCACCTCTCAAAGTCCTCCAAGGAAAGCGCTCTCTCCCATGTTCCTCGAAGTGGGTGTTTCTATCTGAAGGCTGGGTTACTGAGCAGTGTGTAGATTTTTCCTTTGAGACCTGGGGGATAAGATCAGCCCCCGAGGGCAGGGTTTCAGCTCTCCTCTGGGTGGGAGGACAGCTACGGTATCAAGAGTCTACACTGGCTCACTGGGGGAAATGAGAGCTGCAGAGGCAGGGGAAGAACTCTGCTCTTCTAGGATTTAGATACAAGAATGGAGGCTCAAAAGGACAGAACTTTGGACATCATCTGTTTTTCTCAAGATCTCAGATAGTGTGGAACCAGAATGCAGGTGCATCCTCTGGAGGTCCCATATTTGGATTTCCATGTTGTTTGTTTCTCTGGCACAGCCACTGACTAGATTGGTATACTGATCCCTGCACCAGGGCATTTGGCCAACAGGGCAGGAGGGACTGAAATTCTCCCCTCTAATGTCTCTTTAAGCCATGTGCCATGTGCCTGGCATGAGCTGTTCCTCCCCTCCCCCACGAGAGAGCACCTTTTTCTAATTTGCATAAAGGCACCATGTGAACTAGCATTGTCCCACAAATGGGTATCCCTGCTAGGCCAGAATTCACACTCAGAGAGACCAGCCTGAGGAGTGACAACCCAGTCTCCCCTGCCCCGCCTTCAGGGCCACCAACCCAGTGGCCTGTGTGAGCTCTTAGTGACCAGCCTCCTGATTTTCAGAGAAGGAGAAGCACGGAGAGTTTTCCATCACAGCATGGTCAGGAATACTGGAATGAATACCAGCTCCATCTCCGAATGTATATGAGTCCCCAACCCCTGGTGAAAGACACTGAACTCAGTCCACAGCTGAGATTTAAACATGAGCAGATTTGTCATAGGACCGAGGTCCCCAAAAGGGGCCATGATGGAAGGAAAACAGGTTCCTGCAAGGAGAGCTTCAGGGTGCGGGGGTGGGGTGAGGTCAGGGAGGAGACTAGACTGAGCAGCAAGGCCTGGAGTTGGAGGGGCAACTTTTCCAGGTACAGTGCAAAGCTGGGCCTGCCTCACCCATGACCAGTGTACCAAGAAGAGGAGGACCATGGTGCAAATGAGGAACCAGGTCACTCTGCACTCTACAGCTTTGTTATGGGACCCTCTTCTGAAAGAGCTGGCCACTAGAAGAAAAGGATAGCTCCCTACTTCTAGTCCTCAAGATGTACAAGAGCAGCCAGGATCAGCTGCTTGGTGGGACTGGCAGCCGCACATACAAGGCATAGATAAGTTGAAAGAGCATCACTGGGTAACATGGGGTATCATGTGGGTGGCTTCTATATGCCTCGCCCATCAACTCCACCTCAACACCCTGGGGCCATCTGAGAGAACTCAAAACTTGGTGGTATCCAGAGGCACTTGGGTTGCATATGTAACCATTCCTAGAAGTTCTCACAACTTTTTGGACAGGAAGATGCTAAAGAGGAGAACCAGAACATCAGAATTTGGGGCTAATAATTGTAAATGTGTGAGACCTGGTCTTTGACATTTGTAGGGCCTTAGCATGCCAACCTGCCTTAGCTAGGTGACAGGCATGATGAAAGGCTGCATGAGCAAGAATGAGCTGAAATAATATGGGGGCATCCCCCACTGCCAGCTCTGTGTGGGTGGTAGAGGAGCTCAGCAGGGGATGCAAATGGCACTACTTCAGCGTCAGGCAGACCAAAGACTTTGCTGCCACTGTCCCTACAAAGGGCCTCCAGAAGCCAAGCCTGCTCTCCCATGTTCCTGAACTTCTGTCTCATTCTCCTCTTTTCTCCCCAACCATCTGGTCCCCCGTCCCATTTCTGTCTCAGCAGATGTGACCTCCTACCTTACTGCGAGGAGAGGGGACATCAGACAGGAAGGCCCTCCTCCTGCTGCCTCCAGGTCTGCGCTCCTACCTCCATCTTCAGCATCTGCAACTGGCACCTGGTCACAGTCCCCTTCCCTCCTGAAGCACTGGGGAACGTGGCCTTCCTCCTCACCCTTCCTTCAGCATATGCTCCAGCCTACCTGCTACCACCTGTCAAAGTGTTCCATTGTTCTTCCTCTCCCCTTCCATCTGGAGGATCTTTTACTACAGCCGGCACACAGACTCAGGTGTCTCAGCCAAAACAAGCAAAGTAAGCAATCCTCCAGGTTGCATGTCTATCTTGAGATCCTCTACTGTCTAACCTCTTTGTTGTCTTGCTTCCTCATCTTCCATTCTCTCCCCTGGTCCTAGTTCCTAGCTGACTTCAGCCTCTACAGATTTGCCAAGGTTGCCAGTGTCTTTCACATCACTGAAGAATTATTCTTAGGTCTCACTTTACCTGACCTCTCAACGTTTAACGCATTTAATTCTCTCCTTCTTGTGTATATTTCTTGCCTCAACAGCACATACTCTGTGTTTTCTTCCACCCTCTATGAATGTTCCCTTTAGTCTTCATTTACTGCCAAAAACTCCTCTTTCATCCCACATTTAGCTCTTGACCATTCTTTGTATAGGCCTAGGTCCTTCTTGGAACGCTGTCCCCTGGGGTGCTGTCCACAACTGCTCCCGTGTACGACCCTCTTTCAGGACCTCTCCTTTGAGGACTACTCCAGTGTTTCCAAATGCCCACTTGACCTCTCTACTTGGACATCCTAAAGGCTTCTTAAATTTTAAAATCCAAATTGAACTCTTTTTTTTTTTAAATTTTTTTTTAAGATTATTTATTTATTTATACAAGCACTGGGTACAGTCAGAAGCGCGGGAGGGTGAGAGAATTCACCAGAGCCAGAGCGGGGAGCAGAGCAGGCAGAAGGACCGAAGTACACTGCTGAGGGGAGCAGCGGGCGGCAGGAGAGGTCTGCGCGCCATGCGGGACCCTCCTCTGGTGGCCGGGGAGCAGCCGGGGATCGAACCGGCGCCGCAGAGGCTGCGGGCAGCTTTGCAACCCAGCGCTCAACCGCTGCGCCACTGGGGAGGCCCCAAATTGAACTCTTGATTGTCTTCCCAAATCTTTCCTTCATCTATTCATAGTAAATCAGCCACTTAGTTCCTTAATACTAAGCCTGGACATAAAGCAGCAGTTCAACCAAGCCAGCAAAAGAAGAAGAAAAAAAAAAGGGGGGGTGGGGGGGAGAAACAGCAGTAAATATATAAAATAAGATGGGAAAAGTAAAACAAATTATATCAATATATTACACTAATTGTGAAAAGACTGAATTTCCCTATCAAAAAACAGATTGTTTGAGTAAGTTAAAAAATAAAAATACAACCAAATGCTATTTACAAGAAATACTCCCTAAGCAAGATGACAAAGAAGGCTGAAAATATCAATAGGCAAAGATAAACCAACCAAAAGCAGTGAGGGAGTGGGAATAGCAATATCAACCAAAATTAATTTCAAGGCCAAAAGCATAAACTGCTTGGAAATTAATATGCACTCTCTTAAATTATTACTGGGTCAAAAGTAAGATCAAAACTAGATTTGCAAATCATCTAATAATGAAAAAGAGAACACAGTGTACCATATAGAAACTATTAATATTAGGACATATCTGTACCCAGAGGAAAAAATATAGCCAGAAATGCTTTTAACATTAAAAAAAGACTGAAAATAAATGAATTAGATTTTAAACTAATAAATTAGAAAAGGAACAACTAAATCAAAGGGAACTTGAAGGAAATTAATTGCTAAATCAGAAATTAATGAAATAGAAAATAAACAAATAATAGAAAAAATAATTCAAGGACAAAAATTAAAATCCAAGCCTGATTCTTTTAAGAAGCTAAGAAAATAGATGAACTCTTCAAACAAATCTGATTAAAGGAAAACAGAAAGCAAAAATATGCAATATCTGATATAAGAAAACAGATATATCATAGGTCTAGAAAGGTTAAATAACTAACAATATTATGAGCAAACCTATGAAAACTGAGAGGAAATAGATGGTTTCCAATCAAAGTACAAAATTATTAAAATTGAGCATAGAAGTTGAAATTCTCAATAGGCCAGTAAACCAAAGGGATTTAGAAAGAAATGAAAATTCTGCCATTCAAATATGATATGCTACCATATGATCCAGAAGTTTCACTTCCATATCCGTATATCCAAAGAATTGAAAGCAAGGTCTTGATGAAATATTTGGATACCCCTATTGACAGCAGTGTTATTCACAATAGCCGCCCCCAAAAGGCAACTCAAACGTTTGCAGTGGATGAGTGGATAAACACACATGCATACAATGGAATATTATTCAGGCCCTGAAAGTTGTCAAGTATGTCAAATGACATAAACCAGTCACAAAAAATGATGGAGTTTAAGTAGTTAAATTCATAGAGACAGAAAGTAAAATGCCAGGGACTAGGGGTAGGTAGAAATAGAGTTTTCCATTGTTTAATGGATATAGAGATTTAGTTTTGCAAGATGAAAAAAGTTCTGGAGATCGGTTGCACAGCAATGTGAATGTACTCACACTTAATGAACTATACACTTAAAGATGGTTGTGATGTTGGGCCTCCCCGGTGGCGCAGCGGTTGAGCGCTGGGTTGCGAAGCTGCCCGCAGCGTCTGCGGCGCCGGTTCGATCCCCCGGCTGCTCCCACATGGTGCGCAGACCTCTCCTGCCGCCCGCTGCTCCCCTCAGCAGTGTACTTCGGTCCTTCTGCCTGCTCTGCTCCCCGCTCTGGCTCTGGTGAATTCTCTCACCCTCCCGCGCTTCTGACTGTACCCAGTGCATGTATAAACAAAAAAAAACCAAACAAATAAATAAATAAGTAAAAGCATGCCTCTATTAAAAAAAAAAAGATGGTTGTGATGTTGAATTTTATGCATTTTACTATAATTAAGAAAAAAATTAAAAATCACAAGTCACAGATGATATTGAAGATGAGTCCTATACAGTCTTTTAAAAACAGATGATAGTCCTAGTGTTTTTTTAAACTATTCTAGTCAAGAAAAAGTTGGAAATTTTCTTAGTTTGTTTCAGGAGGTAGCATTTTCTTAACTCCAAACCTATGAAGAGTGAATTAAAAAAGAAATAAATAACTCACAGACCCATTTAAATGAGTGCAAAATCAGAAATCGGTATTAGCTAACTGCATATGGGAAAAGTATCAAAAGAACATGCCACACAAAAAGGAGGGTTTACTTTAATACCACAAACATGATTCTGCATCAGGAAATCTATCAATATAAGTCAGTACATCAACAAATAAAGGGAACAAAATATGATTATGGGGAAAGATGCCAAAATCATTTGATAACATTCAGCAAATATTGCTAATAAAATATTAAACAAAACAGAAATAGAAGAAAACTACTTCAATTTCATAAAGATTGTTTACCAAATCCAATAGCAAATATATAAATAATGACATTCAGAAACTATTTCCAGAAATTGGGACCAAGACATGGTGTTCATTATCATCACTACTATTCAACATTTTTGGAGATTTTAACTAATTCATAAAGAGAAGAAAATAACTAACCAGAATAAATATCTGGTTAAAAGGATAAAAATATGCATCTACATATGGTGTGATTATATATTAGGAAAATCTGACAGAAGTTAGTTTAAAAACTACTAGAATTAAATATTTGGGAAGGTAGCTAAATACAAGGTAAATAGAAATCTAAAGTTTTTTTCTCCAAGGGCAATGACATAGTAGAAATGGAAGTGAAGAAACAAATCATTTGCAGTAATGATAAAACTAGAAACTACTCAGGAGTAATTGAAAACAGCCATCACAAAGGTAAATGTCCTCTTTACCTTGAAGAAAGTCATAAAATCATATTGAAGGACATATAACAAGATCTGGACATCCATGAAAGACAATGATATTTCAAAGAAAAGACTTATTTCTCATAAAAAGTGAATCTTTTCAAAATTTATATATAGATTTAATGCAGTTTTTATTAGCATCTCAAAGAGAAAGCATTTTGCGTTTTTTTGCTTTTTTTTAAAGATTTATTTATTTTTATATAAGAACCGGGGTACAGGCTAGATGCGTGGGAGGGTGAGAGGATTCACCGGAAACAGAGTGGGGAACAGAACAGGCAGACTGAAGAAATACATGGCTGAGGTGAGCAGCGGGCGAGACAGGAGAGATCTGCTGCCATGTGGGATTCTTGCCAGCTGGCTGGGATCAAACCTGTGCTGCAGAGGCTGAGGACAGCTTCACAGTGCTGTGTTCAACTGCCTGCGCCAGCAACGAGGCCTGAGAAAGCCTCGTTTGAACTTTTGGAACTGAACACATTTATTTTGAATTAAACTGGAAAAATAAATATCTGAGGCTAGGCAATAAAACCTGAAAAGAAAAACTAGTTGAACTGGTGATACTTGATAATAAAACATAATACAAAGCCACCATAAGCTGAACAATATGGTGTCAGCCAGGGAGAGATAAATAGACCAGAATAATAGAGAGCCAATAAATCGATCCAAATATAGAAAAGAATTTAATATGTGATGAAATCTGCATATCAATTCATAAGAGAAAAACAATAAATGTTACTACCACCTGAAAAGACATATCTCTGAACAAGATACACAAATAAGCCAACAGGCACTTGAAAAGATGTTCAAGCATCATCAGAAATGAACATCAAGCCACAATATGATACCACTTCATACCCATTAGGAAACTAGAATCAAAAAGTCAGATAACAACAAATCAGAACCCTCATCCATTACTGGTGGATTTGTGAAATGGTGCAGTCATTCTGGAAAACAACTTGATAGTTCTTCAAAAGTTAAACACAGAATCACCATATAACCTATCAGCTAAACTCATAGATACATATATAAGAGAACTGAAAACATCTGTCCACACAAAAATGTATACACTAATGTTTAAAGCAGCATTATTCGTAAAAGCCAAAAGTTGGGAAAAAACTAAATGTCCATCAACAGACAAATGTATTTTATTCCACCATACAAAGGAATGAAGTACTGCTATATGCCACAAAGAGGATGAACTTTGAAAACATTATGCTGAGTGAAAGAAGGCAGTCAGAAAAGGCCACTTATGATATGATGCCATTTATATGAAAGGCCAAGAATAGGTAAGTCGATTGAGACAGAAGGCAGATGGGTGGTTGCCAGGAGCTGTGGGTAATGGGTGACAGTTAAACCATGATCACATGTATTTTTTTTTTTTTGTGAGGTGATAAAAACAGTTCTAAAATTGATTGTGGTAATTCATTTACCTGTGTATATACTAAAATACATTGAATTGTATACTTTAAATGGCTGGAATGTATGGGATGTGAGTTATATCTTAATAAAGTTGTTTTTTAAAGTGGTGCCGCCACAATTGGCTCTCCATCTGGACAAGACAAATGGAACCCTTAACCCGCCCCCCCACACCAAAAAAAAAAGATGCAATAAAGATTGTGTTCCAAATGGGTTGGAGTTTTTAATATAAAAATGAAACAATGAAAATATTTTAAGTAAACCCAGAGACAACTGAATAGATTTAAGTAATAGTAACAAGGGTAAATTTGGTGAAGATATCTGCAAGAGTACCAAAGGAAAAGAGTCATGTATTAGAGGAGAGTGTTTAAACTTTGGAAGGAAAAGCTATCATTAACAAAGGAAAAAGAAAAATGATTTACTGAAAAAAAATTTGCATTATACCTAACAGCAAAAGGTAAAATATGCTGTATATATGAAGAATTTCTATAAATTATAAAGCGAAAAGTCCAAGAGAAAAAAATCTGAATGTCCAATGAAATGCTTACCGTCATTGTTGGTTGAGAAAATGCAAATTAATGCAAAATAAGTTTTCATTATTTTATCAGACTGGCAAACTTTTTTAAAAAGAGAAGAATGTTCACATCTGTTGAAAAATTGGAGAAAGTAGGTATTCTTGCTTGTTCCTGAGCAAGTAATGTGGCACTGGCTATTATAATTTGAGTTAGGCAACCTGGCACTACCTGCTAAACTTAAAAATGCCCATGTCTTTTGAAATCCTATGAGTGGGAATATATGCTATGGTAGCTAATCATCTGTATATTAAGATAATCCTCTAATTTCAGCATCATGGTGACAGAAAATGGGAAAGTATTTAAGTATCAAGCAAATAAACTATACCAGCAATCTGTAGAATAGCATGCAGCTCTTTAAAAGATTTTACAGCTACAGAACTGCAAAGGATGTCTGTGAGGTACTGTTAAATGAAGAGCAGCAAGTAAGATTACCCCCATGTAAAAGACACCCTCTCTGCTTATAAGGAGATGAACTAAAGATAGAGGTGAAAGGCCACCTGTGTTCAGAGTGTCAGCCTGGTGACCTCAGCAGATGAAATGGAATGTGGGAGTTAAGGGGAAAGTACTGTCTTACTTCATGATAGGCTTTCAGAATCTTTTCATTACGTACAGTGAAAAAAATAATTTGTAATTTAAAAAATTCAGACACAAATCAGGCAGTCATTTTGATACTCCCTCTGGGCACATGGTCACTGCCTTAGTCTGAGTGACCATTATCTTTTTTACACTTCAGCAAAAGCTTCTTTTTTTAATTTTTTATTTATTTATACAAGCACTGGGTACAGTCAGAATTACGGGAGGGTGAAAGAATTCACCAGAGCCAGAGCGGGGAGCAGAACAGGCAGACTGATGAAATACACTGCTGAGGGGAGCAGCGGGCGGCAGGAGAAGTCTACGCGCCATGTGGGACCCTTGACGGTGGCCGGGGATCCAACTGGGGCTGCAGAGGCTGTGGGCAGCTTTGCAGCCCAGCGCTCAACCACTGAGCCACCGGGGAGGCCAGCAAAATCTTCTTATTGGTGTCCCTGCATCCACCTTGAGGCCCACCAATGTAGTCTCTATGAGCCATCAGTAACCAATTTATTTGTTTTTAAAAAGCTAATCAGATTTTGCCTCAAACCTGTGATGGCTTTCTGTTACTCTTCATGAACGCCTCCTTCCTCTGCATGGCCCTTGTTTCTGCACCAGCAGGCTGTCCAGAGGCCTCTCCCACCTCCGACACTTATGTTTGTCCCCTGCCACAGTGTATTGCCTTGGTCACCGTGTGAATCACCACCTGCCTCAGGGCCTCCTACTCACTCCCTGGCTCTGAGATATGTCACTTCCTTCATCAGAATGGCCTGTCCCCGTAAGACTAGGTGACTTCCCTGTTACCCTCTGCATAGCTCTCTGTGCTTTTCCCCCATAGCTCTTATTACAAATCTAGTTAATGACATAGTTATTTGTATAATTATTTGTGTGACAGGGATGAAAGAAAAACTATTAAGCTGTAAGTGTTTGTATCTTCTCCCTAGTCCCTGCTTCATTAGTCAAGATCTGACCCAACTCTGAGATTCTGAAGTTACTCTTGGTCTCCTCATAGCCACCACCCTAACCCAAGTTGGGAGAACTTTCCTGGCTCAAATATTTCCCTCCAGCCTCTGTGGGAAATATTTCCCACATTCTATTCCCTCTTAGTATGCCACACAACTAGGTTGTTTCTGAGAATTGGTTCTGAAAAAACCTGCTAAAGTGTTACGGAGCTTTCAGGCTCCCCGAGTCAGCTAGCATGGGTCACACTCTTAGTATAGTCTCTCCAAATCTCCAAATGAATTCACTTCTGCAACTCTCACCCTTCAAAGACCCTCACCAAGGAGGGCCCCAGAACCCATAGTATCTTCTGGGGCTATAAACACCCCAAAGGCCAAACCCCAGCCTCTCGTGAACTGCAGCTTCTGAATCTTAACCTGAACCCCCATTCTGCATGATTAGGGGCCATCAGTTCTCTCTCCTGCCCCTCTAATCACCTGTCTGCTGAGGACTGGAGACCTGGAGTAATCCTGGACTCAGTCTTGTAGGCCAGGTGTTTTCACATGCTCCTGGGGCTGATGCTGGCTCCAGAGCTTCATAGACTCCAGCTGACTGGCCCGTGGGGCTGAGCACCATGACTCACCTTGAGAACAGACTGTTTTCCTGACAAACTCCCTAAGTGAACACACCCACATGCAGGTGGTCCCCTTGGAGCAACAACCGCGTGTCCCAACAGCACATGCATCTCAGAAGCAGTCTTGGGTGCTGCAGGCAGGGGCCAAGATGGGTGGAGCTGTTGGGGCAGCACTCCTGCCTCCCCCAGTCTCAATTAGGGTCCTTCTGCCCCACTTGTGCCCAGATCCAAGAAGTCAAAGGGGTTCCTTCTCACCCAGGGCCTCCAATCTGAGAGGTCCTGCCAGCTCCCAAAGGTACAGATTTGGAGGAAAAAAGAGTCCCCTTGAAGGACAGATTCCTCCATGGAAGCTGACATCCAGAACCTGCCTGAGCTGCCCCCCAGCCAGGCTAGCTCCGTGCTCAGTCCACCTCTTGTGTGAGTCACAGAAATACTTGAGTCTTGTCAAAGCTGGAGGTCATCATCAGCCAGCACCCAGGCCTGCACTAGGTATGTGCAAGCCTCGCCAATTGAGCCACCCACAGCCTGCAGGACCCTGGCCTGGGAAAAGGCTGCTGATGCAAACCCACAGAGCCTGCAGTGCAGCCCTGAGGCCCACTGCACTCGCTGGGACTGCTGGGACCTGGATCCTCACTCTAGTCTGACTCCACTCTTGCACCTCACCAAGTGTGTCCCAGCCTCTTCTCTCCCTTCGGGCACAGGGCTGCCCAGTTGGGGGTTTTCTTTCCCAGTCTCCCTTGCAAATAGGTGTAGATGGTTAATCTTCTCTTCTGTAGGCAATATATAAGCTATTCTTGTCTTTCTTGCTTATAAGGAAGCTGCTTGTCCAGACTTTCTACCTCTCCCTTCTCCTACGAACTAGAATGTAGACATTCTAGCTTCTGGCTCTGACTATGCAGATGAGAACCTTATCCCAAGGAAGGCAAGGAAACAAGAGAGAAAGAAGCTGGGTCCCTGGATGATCTCATGGAGCAGTCCTGCCAACATGGGCTTTTATCTCCTGCTATGAGAGAAATGAAGCTCCATCTTATTCAAGACATTCATTTTTTAGGTTTCTTCCTTTACAGCAGCTTCATGTCTTCTCTAAAATACTGACCTTATTTCCCATCAATAAATAGTCTCTACGATTTCTTCCAGTTCTAAGTTTCTGATTCCAGGCTCTGCTAGGAGACCCTGCTTAGCCAGGTCCCTGGTTTCAGAGAAGTCACCCAGGATGGGAGCCTCTGCCTTTGGCCCGGAGCCAATACTAAGACTCTACCCCCTGCTTCCACCTCACTTCAAGAAATTGCCTGATTCGCACATAAAAGCCCTGACCGTGGCAGAGATGAGAGAAAGAATATATAGAGGCACCCCTGGCCCTTTCTTTTTGGATGAAGGCATGCATGAAGGAGTCAAAGCCAGGGGCATTAGGATAGGCTGCTGCCTGGAAGGTTGCCTAATATTAGGACCTCTCAGCTGTGAGTCCTGTCAAGCATTAGTCCTAACATTTTCCATGGACATTTTAGCCCAAGTTCCAACTATAAGGCCTCTGGCAGGACCCACCCCTCATTCTCACTTTCTGCTAGTTGCAAGCCAGATTCTCTGAACTTAAAGATGTAGTTGAGGCATGTGGACACAAACAAGTCAGGACACTGCTTTTCCCACACTCCATTCCATAAGACCCCAGGTGGGTTCCTGGTGAAGGTGGCACCGTGACGTCATGCCTTGCCTGGGGGTGCCAGCAAGTTGATTCAGCAAGTCTCAAAACAATGAGTTCACATGCAAATCTGTGCCCCAGAGGGCCGCTTCCCAGTGCAGTCTAGTCCAATGTGACCTCCAACATCTGCCATGGAGTGGGCCAAGCAGGAGCTCAGGAGCTGGAAGCTTCTGACCTGAAACCATACACCTAGGATGAGCCCATTCCCGCTAAGGCCGGCAGACCCATGCCGAGGAGTGGAGGCGGGACTGGGCTTCTGCCTATTAAATCTGGACTGAAAGCCTCTCATCCTCTCTCATGTCCTCCTTGTCAACAGCCAACAGTGTCCTACGGTCAGACCCCATGCTGGGTTCCAGGGTTCTTGGACAGACAACTCTGGGATGTCTTCTTAGCAACATCACCCTTGCCCCCCCCCCCATCATTCTGAACACTTCCCCTCACCCTCATTCCATTAATGTCTCTGGAAAAATTTATACAACTCTTACATAACCCTAGCCC